>NC_088300.1:30710108-31080776 GCF_032854445.1 Liolophura sinensis
CATATCATGCACCCGTTCACTGTTAGTAGACCTAGTTGACACATTAGGATGGAACGAGTTACAAGACCAAGAATTGTCACCATAGCAACAGAGAACTGTAACCATAGCAACAGAGAACTAGGACCATAACCACTCAACTGCGTGTGATAAAATACAACCCTTGTACTTCTGTCGGAAATATGGTCCAGAATAGTCAGTCTATAGAAATTTGCTGTATATTTGTATTATAAGAAAGATAACTCTGCGTTACTGCTGTGTTCTAGCACTGTTATAAACCTGATTGTGTAGCCGCCCAGTTTTCCTGTGAAATGCTTGGATAATGTGCTCAGAGCTGGATCTGACCAATACCACGGCCTGTATTATAGAGAATTTCGTCGTGTTTCCCGGCTGAGCAAGGACCTAACCAATGGAGTTGCCTGTACTATTTAAGCTTGGGCCTGAGTTTCCCTGCTGAGCAAGGATCTGACAAATAGTTGCCTGTACTGTATAAACTTGGGTCCAAATTTCCCTGCTGAGCAAAGATCTGACCAATAGAGTTGCCTATACTATATGGGCTTGGGTGCATGTTTCCCAACTGAGCATGGATCTGGTCAGTAGAGATGCATGTACTGTAGGTGCTTGGGTCCATGTTACCCCGCTACTTATATTCTCTAGATAGTGTCACAAACGACCTTCCATAGACGAGGGAATAATTGACCTAAATGGTTGTATCTGTGTATTGTTTGTATTTTTATCTACGCAGTGTTACACTGTTGTATCATTACGTGCTTTTATATTGTTATTTATGACATACACAAATTGTTTGTGTTAATTTGCAAGTGCACCTCTTGTTACGTTTTTATTTTTATTTTCCTTCTGATTATTACCTCATAATTCATTCTTTGTACATATTATGCTTGCTAGCAGACCCTGCATGGCAAGAAGTAGCATATTCAGTCATTTACCTGTTCGAATGACAGCACAATGTAATCTCTGATACTTGTATTATACATTGCCTAAATGACACGGGTTTTACTGAAATATCGGCTGAATGAGGACTGGTGTCCTTTGATTGAAGTCTGGAATTCACTGGCTGATGGCGTTGAGTCCACAGGAATGACGGATCCAGACTTCATTTCTGTGCGTGAAAACTTGACAGGGGATTTTAAAGACTGTGGGATTTAGCCCAAGTCTATATATATCTGACTTAAAACCTCACGATTTAGTTTAGTTCAAAAACTGGGACCAATGCCTTTTTATTCAGATTTTTATAATCAAGCCATGTTGTTTGAAGTGAGTAGTTGATAATTTACCTCCTTATTTCCGTACACATGGTGAAAAACTGTGTTAAATGGTTTTCCCATAGAATAGTGCTTTAAGCAATATGGCGTATAGTCTCTTCCCGTATATCTTTACATTTTTATCATGTCCAGGCAGTAAGAGAGGAAAAACAAATATGCCTTAGCTTCTTATCAGAACCGCACAATCTCCTCCTAATTTTCATAAACGTACCTTATTTGACTAATATTTATTTGAAAAAAAAAACACAATTTTAATCCAGTTTTTACAGTCTGTTTTAGCAGTTTCTCTTTTTTTCAAGGTTAGCATATACCATGCAAAAAATCTCAGAGACTAATTTGTTTGAAACAGGTTCCAAGTATCACCACCAGTTCCTCAGTTTCACACATCACTACTGGCTGATGAAATATGTCTCAAAAGTACTGTTTTGTCTGTCTGTTTTATACAAAGGCTTTAAAGAAAGTTTATCATTATTAGAGTCGGCACTCTTCCATATTGATATTACAGTAGACTTTGTGAATGTTATTGATCGTACTTGTGTATTGTAGAAAGTCGTCTGTACATGGTACTCTGTGCTTCAAACATGGTTTCACCGTCGTTTTAAAAGTGGTAGTTACAAATAGTTATTATATATCAGCTGTAAACTTCAATCCGCACGTGAACATGTTCATTTCAAAGTTGACCTTGTTCGTTGTATGTTCTTTATAAGGCGTTGCTCAGCCAACTGCCTGGGTAAAGAATTCATTGTTGTTGTATGTGTGTGTGTGTTTGGAGAGTGCTAATGGCGACGAGTAGATTAAACCATTTTGTACAAATAATTATGATGATAAATACACGTGAAATAAACGTTTCTACTCGATTGGATATGTTGTGTTATGAATTGCTTGACTTCTACAAGTATGGTGTGCATATGTGTGCATCAAGTGTGGGTATGTTTGCCAACACGTTACCAAAAGATGGTGGTTTTCCCTGGCCAATTCTGTTTCTTTCATACTGACAGCCATAGCATAAGTGAAAAATTCTTGAGTATGGCGTTACACAACAAAGTATGGTTGTACATCCACGTTTGTTACCCATTATAGGCCATAGAGATATAAACAGTTAATCTGTCTAAACCTCAAGGCAGTAATAAGCCCCTGGCTGGTTAAACAAAGAGAAAGATCAAATTAAAGGATATGTGAAGAAGGAACTATAAAACAAAGATTATGATTCTATGCCAAATGAAAAGTATGCCTTGGAATTTTGGTTTAAAAAAATTTCATGGGTATTTTTATACCTGTTAATTACCCCTCTAGATTATGCATATTTTCCATCAATGGCCGGATTTTTTCAGAAATTACGTCATCGTTGTTCTTGCTCGGAACTCGGTGAACACCCTCGAAGTGCCCCAAGCCCTGTGAACCATGTCACTACAGTGTGGGCAAGGTGACATGTATACATATATTGCATGGCTTAATCGGGCCAGTTTAGCACCCCCTCTGTGCCCCTAAACCTGCCCCCATTCGGCTCATTATTGACGTCAGCGCTGCAAGCTACTTAATTTCCGGACTGGCCACTGGGGCCTTAAGAAAACTGTACTTTAAAGCTATTTTTGCACTCCCACCCACCCTACCCCACTGTGAAAGTCGAAAAATTTGTTCTTACACAAGATAATCTGCACATTAAGAAATAATACCAAAGCATTTCATGTTTCCTTTAAGCTCTAATTTATGGGTTGTCCGGGTGGATTAAGCCTTGCAAATTGAAAAGGTCCCCAAAAAAGTAAAAAAAAAAAAATTAGATGCGTACAGATAGCCTACAGTCCGTTAGTAAATATGATGAAAACCTCTACTGAAGAACGTAGAATGCGGCCCACTGAACAACCTGTATCAGGTGAATATTGCGGCGTATAGACACAAAAAATGGTCATGGAATATTTCGAGAAGTGTGCTAGATATCGTTTCTTTTTGTTGTGCTCCAACCACTAGTTTACGGTCCGCTCCCATTAAATATACTATATACAACATAATAAAAAAGAGACAGACGGCTGACTGATAAACGAGGTGATATTTAATTTATGTACGTATGGTATTTTTGGCATTGTCTTTTTTTGCTTGGAAACTGCGCTGTCAGTGTTTCTTTCCCGCCTTTTCTTTTACCCCATTACTGGGTTTTTTGGATAATCTGCTCTTGACGCCTTTTCGTCTTGCCGATCTTGATTCAGACTTCGAGTCGCTCATAACATCAGCTTTAGGATTCAATGTGTCTGAAAAAATGGAAATTCATACTGTATAGTTGTTATATAACCTGCTAAATTAAAACTACCCGCATGTCCCACAACAAGGGGTGTTTGCTGCGTATAGCCCGATGGCTTCAAGAGTAATCATGGTAAACAAGTCACAAGTCTGTAAGATTCAGCCGGCAATTAATGCTTTAATGGGCATCTGATGACACAAACCTGTGTTAGCCTATTTATCGTATATATCTTTATTTGCATGATATTGTATCTTGTATTTAAAAACCCTTTGCACTCCATATCTATGTGAAATGAAGCATTTTGTCTTCAGGCTGGCTGATATACCGAGGAATTCCCTAACTGTATAATAATCGGATGTAACTGATGATATTTTATATCGCCTGAAACCTGTAAGAAATGATCCCCATATCAGGTAATATCATCCTTGATTGAATTAATGATATCTGACACCGTTTATATAGTGGTACTGAACTTAAGTGCATGGTGATATCAGTTCTCCTATATCGTCTTACCATGGAATTCGGCGTTGTCCTCCAAGCCGTGCAAGAGAGGGACAAATGTTGATCTCTCCATTTCTGTGTCTTCGCTCATTGAACTGCTTGTTCCTGAAACGATGCCAGAACACAAGATATATTCATTACATCTGGAAATTGTACTGATTAACAAGCTAAGGCCGCCATCTTGAATTTTACGGTACCGGTAATCTTTCAGTCTGGGATTAAGACAGAATACAATTTTTTTATTCGTTCTGCCTGAGATGTAGTATCCCAGGTTTTACACTTCATTTTTGGAAGGGAGGGGGATTTCTTTGTTTCTATAGATTACTTTCTTGGACAATCCATATTAGTAGCGGCATTACAACTGCATGTCAAAAGAATGGAAAAAATAGCTTCGATTTACAATCAAATATTTACAAGCATCTAATGGCGAAAGAGCACATTGACAGCATGCAGATATGCTTGTTTTCGATAGAACATTAATTAAATTATTATCCTCGTCACTATAAAGATGCCTTATGTTATAACAGCTTATCTTATCATCAACCCTCAATAATAGATATAATGATGTTTTGTGTAAATGTGTTGTGACTTACCACCATCCCTCAACTATGTATATAAATGCATCTGGCGTAAACTTGTTATCTTATTGTCAACAATCGACAATATAAGGATCTTTTGTATAAGTGTGTCAGGATCTTACCACCAACTCTCGACAGTATGAGGATTTTTTGTGTAAGTGTGTTATTATCTTATCATCAGCGCTCAGTAATAGAAGGACTGTTTTTTGGGTGTGTTATCTGACCATCAACCCTAAAGAACATAAGGATCTCGTGTGTGAATAGGTCATAATCCTACCTTCAACCCTCAACAGTGTAACTATCTCCTGTGTAAATTTTTTTATAATTTTATCGTCAACACTTATCGAATTTCTTGAGTAAATGGGTTAATCGCTCAATTCCCATCAATCCTCAATAATGTAATAATTTCTTGTGTACATAATTTTTTTTACCTTAGTCAGCTTGGACAATATAAGGCTCTCTTGAGTAAATGGGATATAATCTTACCATCAACCCTCAACAATATAAGGCTCTCTTGAGTAAATGGGATATAATCTTACCATCAACCCTCAACAATACAAGGCTCTCTTGAGTAAATGGGATATAATCTTACCATCACCCCTCAACAATAAAAGGCTCTCTTGAGTAAATGGGATATAATCTTACCATCAACCCTCAACAATATAAGGCTCTCTTGAGTAAATGGGATATAATCTTACCATCAACCCTCAACAATACAAGGCTCTCTTGAGTAAATGGGATATAATCTTACCATCACCCCTCAACAATAAAAGGCTCTCTTGAGTAAATGGGATATAATCTTACCATCAACCCTCAACAATATAAGGCTCTCTTGAGTAAATGGGATATAATCTTACCATCAACCCTCAACAATAAAAGGCTCTCTTGAGTAAATGGGATATAATCTTACCATCAACCCTCAACAATATAAGGCTCTCTTGAGTAAATGGGATATAATCTTACCATCAACCCTCAACAATATAAGGCTCTTATGAGTAAATGGGATATTATCTTACCATCAACCCTCAACAATATAAGGATTTCTCGATCCCTGAGATATTCGGCCGCGTAGTCGGTTGGATAGTTCCGCAAGTTCTTCACAACTCCACGTTCGTCCGACAGTTCAAGGACATCTGTGGGAACGATATATTACATAACTGCATTTATTTACTTATTTCACATTCTTCACATAAGCTATACACTGAAGAATATTTAAATTATGAGAGGACAAGAGGAGGAAACTGGACAGAGCCCAATGAGAAACCATAGCTCCCAACTAGTATAGTCGGCCAATGTGTAATTTGGTTGTAGTTTGGGTCTAGTGAGGACGCCTCACAAGAACACGATACTATTAGAAAGAAAATATGTACTGTTTTGACCACGTGATTTTTTGCAGCTCGTGGTGTAAATTAGATGTATATATCACAGGTACATGCACTCAACTACTTACTCACAGATGCCTGGTACACATCTGCATTTAGAGAGATGAATGGTGACAAGAAAGGGCTGAGTCTGGAGGAAACCTATGATCATACGTAGGTTACTGCCAGACCTTGCCACGTACTACCGGGAACGAAGCCAGTATGAGTTGGGCTGACAGCGACCGGCTTCAGTGAGAGACGGCTGGCTCCTTATGCTGCGCTGACATCAGGTCACGGAAGCTCCACTGATATAAGGGCTGTTAATGAAGTTGCATGGTCAGGAGGTGAAACCCTGTAAATTTCACATTTCTGACACGAAGACTTGATACAACACACACAGAAATGTAGCATGTACATACCATCGGTGCCAGCCAGTTTGCATTTCGATTTGATATGCTGAAGCAACACGTCATTTCGGCAGTCTGGATTGTAAATTTCTGAGACATCCTCTGAAAGAAAATCCAGAAAAAGACATGGGTGAATATTTGGTAATGTCGAGTTTCCAGTGGCATTAAACTATATGAGTATTTGGTAATGTCGAGTTTTCAAAGAGGCAAACGTTTTTTTCAGCTTCGTTTTTGACGGGTATTTTGGGTCATACCTTCGACGTATAGCATTGAACTACATGATTTTAATAATGTACACAAATTACTTCCATAATTTTAATTAATTTTTCCACCTTCAGTGCTACAATTTAGTATAAAATGTCATCTCCGTCACGAAAAGGACACGTAAACTGTGGTCGTCTGAAATCCAAACATCTTTGCTCTAGAGGTCTTTGCAGTTGTATCTTTAGTTTCGCCGTTAAAGCTTGAATATTAAATCTGGCTTCCAAAATCTAATGAAAAGTAAAAAAGTAAAAATCTAGCGATATCTTCTGTTGCAAAATAACAACAACTTCTTAAATAATCCACTTCATTAACGACTGTCACTCCAGAAATGTGCAATGATCAACCTCAAAAGCTTTTCAAAATCTTGCTGACATGTCGATCTGAAAATGGTTAGATGTTGTCTTATTTGCAGAACATAATTATTATATCAAGGAAAACCTGTCGCGTGACGCAGGTGACATGCTGTGATGGAGATGACAAACTGCGACGTACATGACAGTTAATAACAAAAGGCAAAGTTTTTAGTAGCTATTTGAACTGACTTTAATGCTTTTGAATGAAATTAAGTAGTAACAACGACAGTGGATCTTAACTGTACATATACGTGCAACTTAACAAAAGAGGCGTGGGTAACATATCACTGTTATTAGAAAATATAATTAAGATGTCAAATGAAAGGCCGTAAATGTGCTCTTTATAACCTCGTCAACTAATGGGAGTTCAAGGGAGAGGTCAGAAAGAAGAAATCCGTCATGGTTTTTTGTTTTGTTTTGAGGGTCTGGACGCGAAGCGATCCAATGAGGTCATATGAGGTCATTCCTGAGGTGGTGAAAAATTTAGTGTACTGCCGCAGTGTGTTTTAGCACCCCCGTAAGATTTTCTTTAGGTATGTAAACCCGCCTAGAGCATCGTCATTGTGAAGTACAATAATTAGTTCATAAAATACCTGTCAAATTATGTTTCTTACAATAAAATTTTAATGTTGTCTGTTCTCACTCTTTAGCTGTATGCATGGTACAAAATAGTCGCATTTCCAGTGGTTCGACCAGGCCAGGATTTTTACAAAATGTTTGTTACCACTTGAGTCGCTAAATTCGGACCAACCGAAATGTGAGAATTTCTTTCTTCGGGAGACAAACATTGCCTAACACGAACCACTGCACTGCTATGATTTACAGAAATTAGGTTCAGTGTTATAGGTTTGCTCTCTCTGGAGTCAGAAGACAGTTCATTTCATCCAACACGTTACAGCACATACATCTTCACACAACGAATGTAGGTCCCGAAAAATCTAACAATGGCATCGTTTAAAATCTACTGTTTTGCAGCCAATAGTCACAGATCCGTTGGACCTACCGTGTAACACCACTATTCAGTGTGGCTTAGTATTGCTCGGTACGTCCGTGCATCAGTAGATCAATTGACACACATTTGTGCGGCTAATACCTTATAATCGCGCACTTCCACTGCATGATAAAATCAGAACCCCTTTAAACCCATGGGTTCTAGGTTTTTAAGTTGTTGTCTTTCGGAAACCAAACTTTCTAAAAAAAATATTTTTTTGGAGATTTGATGAAAACATACCTAGTTTAAAGAGGTATACCGAAGATTTTTGGCAAAGATCCATTCGCTGAAAATCAAAATCAAATCAAATTTTCTCCATTTATCATGTAGAGTGCAAATTATTGCTTTTCAACTATGTCTTTGTACGCATCAACATATGTGTGTGCGTTTTTGTCTGTCGGTCTTAACAGACGAGCCATTATGTAACAGTAGTTGTCATCTCCGAAACGGGAATTGTCATCTACGTCACTCAAAAATGTGACGTAAATGACCGTGACGCAGATGACAGATAACTACATGTATATGACTGTCTTGTGTGAGTCTGGTTGATTCCCTACTAGACAGTACTCACTGTCAGACCTACTGTTACGTGGTATTATAATAGGTCAGCCTATTTCGTTACTAAGCAGTCAAAATTTTGAAATCAGGATTTAATAATTACTTGCCGTTTGGCCTTCGTTCTTATAACAAATCACAGAGAGCCTTTACCTTTCCAGTTGGTTTAAAAAACCAACTAGAGCTGCTGTCAACTGTTGAGAGCTGCGTGGTCAGTCACGTGCCTTTTCCGAACTGTAATAATGCAGATCCGCCATCCTTGACGGAGATGACCGAAAATTTAGACACAGCAAATTTTAAAAACAAAGGAGAGGTTTTATTCTAGAGTATAAATATAATTGATGTTTTTTCGGTGTAAAAATAAAGTTTTTATCATAGTTCAGTCCCACAAGCACATTTTTTGTAATGAAATGAGCATAACAAGAATTATATCAGTGCGCAAATTTTTCGGAGTATATGCTGGGACATGCTATGTTGACTTACACGAGTGACTTTTGAGGCATAAAAAATAATTATTACAGTGATATACTAAGGTGTAAATATGTATTTAGTCTTATAAATGTATTAGCTTGTTAATCAAGATAAAAAATATAGTCCAGATCCGACAAAATCAAAATAAATGTGATATAAAAACTGAAGGACATGAATGCGCAAAACAACCGAATATTGACCCATGTAACTACAATATTGTTTACTGCAAAAACCGAACGAAACATCCAAGTATATACCGGTAGTCCTATAAGTTATATCTGGGAAACAATTTTACATATACAGCATACATGAGAAGAAGCGTCGGACAAAAAGAGAAAAAAAATGGAAATAAAATATATAAACCATAACTGTAGTTGTGCGTAATCATTGTTCCTTAATCTTCGTTTAATCATGTTCGCTATTTCCATCAACACTATCTAAGATTGCTAATTAAGCGTATATATAGCGGAGGGTGAACCTTTCTGGAAGCAATATGTATATGGACCTCTTATATATTAAAGCGAATGTAAGTTCATCGAATAAGTGAAATGATTAACTTACAAGTTAAATTATGATTTTTGTGTGTTCCTCATGCTATAAAGAGTTTGTATATGTATGCTAACGTCCAAAGAAAAGAAACAAATATTATTTGTTTTAATAAAACTTGTTTCATCTGGGACTCCATATGTCTGTGTCACTGCTCATCAAAACATTTATCTTGCCATGGAGTGTCATCTAGTTCACACCATTCCAAAACATCACTCTCTTGAAAACTTATCTCTTTTTAGATGCAGTAGTCTATGTGTTTGTTTTCTTTTTCGGTCGTCTTTCAAAGCCTTGGTAATGTTTCTTGTGGACGTCTGTATATGTATAACAAAATACGACGTTTGGAAAGATCAACCATGATCATATGTAAAACGCACATTTTCAGACGACATTTCTCAATCATTCTTGTGTGGGAAAGGAGAGAATGTTGTTTTACTAAAACCAGAGTTCAGTAATTTTAAATGGGAAGTGGAGAACGATATACATACCTCCAAACTTGACAGTGACAAACATCTTTTCGGTAAAGTGTACAACAGTGATTTTTTGTACAGACAATTGTATAACAGAGTGATCCGGGCAGGTGTTTAACTTCTTGCCGTCTTGTCGTATGATTTTCACAGTGACAACTGCAAATATTACATTCGTCCTTAGTTGTGTATTGAGGACGAAGTTCCCTCCCTTGCTGTGTAGACAGGTACACTGCTTAAGCCATAAAATAGCAGCTTATTGAACATGTATAGACTTACAATGTTGCTTCGTGTCAGATGTCCCACAGCGCGCAGGCCTAATGCCTTATAGTTAGTTTATTAGTTTTAGCGTGGGCATGCCGTTTCATGTAACAGTTAATCCTTCGTACCGAAATTCTCTGTTGACAATAGCACTGATTACGGTAGTCAAGCGGCTGTAAAGGTAACAAAAAGGGGACAGACAACACCCATAATTGACGTGGGTTAACACATCGCTAATCCTAGATCCTAACACCCTAATCCCCGACCCCACCCCCTCTTGTGTTATATTTATGTTCTCCTCAGGTAAACCATTTTATGCTTTCAGATTTAGCTAAATGAATTTGGTAATATTTCTCATTAAATCAAGGCAATGGCATGTTTCGACATGTATATATCATGTATATAAATGACATGCATGCATAAATTTTTCTGCAGTGAAAAATTAGTCATTTTACTCTTAGCATAATTTAAAAGCAAGGTGGATATCAAAATCTCGTAAGCTACTTTATGTCTTATAGCTAAATGCTATTTAGTCAGGCACTTGGATCCGATCTAATTAGGTACATGACGTGGCCTCGCCCAAATTTTTAACTACAAATCGGACTAAACTTGAACGGAACATAGTGTGACCCCGGTGTATACGACGTGCGGGAATTCCCCGGTCATGCTTTTTACACTCCGAGTTGTTTATTTATTTATTTGGTTGTTACTTAACGCCACACTCATCCATTTTTCACTTATACAATAAACTGCACTCAGATTCATGGATGGAATAAGCCGAATCTCGGGGTAACCACTGACTTTTGTGACGTATATATATATATATATATATATATATATATATATATATATATATACATATATATATATATATATATATATATATATATATATATATATATATATATATATATATAGATAGATAGATAGATAAATAGATAGATAGGCCTACCACCTTGCTCCGTCAATAGTCGCTATAATGTCACCATACAAGGACCTACGAACACTGAAAGCGCGGAAATCTAGAAATGTCTCTGCCAAGGCCGGATTGAACCAGCGACTTCATAATGAGCCTTGTGGTTAGAATCATGAACACTAATTCTCTCCAAAAAATCTTTCGTCAAATTTGATCCCTGAGTAATGACGGATTGCATATTCTTCGATCTAACTGACAGATCCGTTCTTCTGTCGAATGAATCCGTTTCTGATTTGTATTTGTACGTGGGAAAAGTTCGTCAGTAACTTGCCAGATGTCGTTGGTTAGTAGAGGATACTCTACTTTCCTCCACTGACAGTCGTTGTTTAGGTAAAAAAGTATAAACATCAAATAATATATTTATGTATATCGAATATCACAGTTTGACGATACACTAGAGGAGTGTCAACATATACCATTCCAGTGAACGACTTGTTTATGAGTATGATGGTATATCACTTGATAAATTTTAAAAAAAGAAGTACTATTGGTAATCACTGTTAAACTGGCAGTAGTTGTTTTTAAGCTATCCTTCTTTACTTGGATTATAACACTGTATAAATGGAGATTAAAAGTGAAAACCTATCTACATGTATTTATTTGATTGATGTTTTACGCCGTGGTCAGGAATATTTCACTTATATGACAGAGGTCGGCATTATTCTGGGAGGGGAAAACCACGACCATCAGCAGGTTGCTGAAAGATCAGAACACGTACAGCCGGAGAGAAAGCCAGGATGAGGTGGGCTTGAACTCAAAGCGAACGCATTGTTGACAGGCACCTGAGTGATTGCACGACACTGATATCCTAAGCACTCGGCCAGGGAGGCCCCTTTTTTGGAGAACAACATGGTCGGGTAATCTTTCTGTAGTCTATGATTTGATGGTTTTCATGAGACCAAGGGTTCTGGTTTGTTTAAAAGTTGAACAGCTTCGTGCATGAACACTTGAGTATCTCGCACCATCTCACTAACAGAAACATACAATCATACAGTGATTCGAGATGCATGAACTTGGTTGACGGCTGAATGGGCTTTCCGTTGTTGACGGTTTGGTGTTTTTCTTCAGGAGTTATTGGAAAGCGGGTCATGACCAAGGGGCTAAAGGTACTTGCCTGTTGATCAGTATAGCGACACATGAGTTGCAGTTTCAAAACCGACCCTGGACAAGAAATTTGTAAACGCTGCCTTTGGGGCCTTGGTGACAATAAGCGGTCGACAACGCTCGTGTTGTCATTGGCGCAGTCTGACATTCGTCAGAAGACCACTTGTCTTCCACCAATATGGTGTGCATATCTGTATCATCAAAGTATATGGATGATCCCAAACCGGATAAAACAGACTTTAGGAATTAACTCCTGTTGCTTGGAAGGAATTTCAGGGGAATCGAATGGTTTGATTTAACTATCATGGGGGCCTATAGATAGTTTAACTGAGCGAACACTTCTCTACACCACACCAAGAGCGGACAAATATATTTGGTCCTTCTTTTGAACTATAGGCCTTAACTGCTAAAAAAGAAAAACTTCATAAGATTGTGAATGTACACATTTCGGCACCACTCTCTTAATGATGGCAAAATATTTATTTATTTGATTGTTGTTTTATGCCGTACTCAAGAATATTTCACTCAGTCTGCCAGCAACCTGTGAAATGGTCGTGGTTTTCGCCCGACTTCCTCTCACTACAAAGCTGACCACCGTCGCGTAAGTGAAATATTTATGAGTACAGCGGAAAACAGGAATCAAATACATAACTCGTATAGGCGAAGCTGATTGTAACTACCATGGCAATACATCAATAAGGACTGCATAGACGCTCTAAGCGGCCATGACAACAGCTGTAAAAAGACATACCTGCATGATAATTACAATTAATTTATTTTACGACCGCTTTGTGAAACGGGGCACAGGGCGCAGTTTTGCGAGCAGATGAATGCAACACTGACAGGAGCTATCAGCAAGACAAAGGTAACAACCACATTTTTAAAGCACAGAGAATTGTTTATTTTAGAGCATTTGAATACGTTTATTTTAGACATCAAATTCTACCCACACCAATACTTTCTCATTTGTTAGTGTACAGGTCATGCAATATCTTGTTACACTTCTCACATGTATCGTATATAACAAAACGTGTTCCATGAGTAACTCTTGCACAAGGCATGAATATATAAAAACAGGCTAATGTAGCCCAGATGCAATATCCCAAGGAATATCTTCTGTATAGTCTTAGCCATGCCAGTTAAAACTTACATTTTTAATAAGTAGACAAACCACCAGAACAGGTGAAGAATTCTTAGGACAATGAAATAATTCTGTGAACAGACTAAAAACACTGAGTTAGTTTTATCTTAAGAATATGAAAGATATATCAAGATTGATAACCAACTGACCCCTTAAAACAGTGTAGCTGATATAATATAATGACCAACGAACTTCAATCTACGTATTTCATTATGATGATCTAATGTTAAAAAGTTGTGGAAAATAACAAATAGTACAGGATTATGAAAGACAACTTACATCCTATTCCGCGACGAAAGCCTTCCAAATTGACAACTATGACAAGTTAAACACAATGTGTGTGTTCTGCGAGATTGTGGTACAAGTATATGTGAATGTGTGTATTCTGACTGTGGTAAAAACTTATGGACAACGGTTGTGGCTACCTTATTCTATAAGATATCAGATACTGACTTGAAACGCCTTTCCCAATACATTGCCCAAAGCATTGAGCAATATTCCAAGTCTGATAGAAGTGGAACAATACCAAAGTACCTCAGTTGTTCACTGACAAGTCACAAATATATATTTACCATCTGGTAATCAATGTGGAAGCTATGTTTCTCTCACAACTAGGTGTAACACAACACTACCAGTAAATAAGGAGTAGGTTGGTAGGATTTTTTTTATCTGGTCAAATAAAATTGACAGATAGGAATTTTAAAAAAAAAATGACATCGAGCAAGAGGAAAAAAAATTTCATCAAATTCTCTAGATAAACTTTGGACTTGAGCCCTTTTAGGCGTGAATGCCCAAGGAACACATTTTTACCTCATAGAATTAGACAGATAAAAAGATTAGTTATGAAGCAAAGAGAAAAATATTGATCCATTTTCTGACATGTCCAGAGCAGAAGGGAATATGAATTTGTTTGCCTTTGTTTGGAGGATAAAACATCACAGAAATGCAATTACTAATTAACACTTGTCTAATCTCTAAACCAAAATAAACAACAAGTGCAAAGTCACAATAGGTGCATGTGATATTCTGCATAAAGTCGCGGTCATTCGGGATTGTTTAAGTGAATTGTCCATGTTTGATAGAATGTCAGAAATTTGACAGGACATATAAAGTAGCTTGTCACAGCTAAATGATACAGCTTTCATCACTGAGTATTTCAAAGTTAACCACAGGCAAAGTTTTGCCAAAAAAAAAAAAAAAAAAAAAAGAAAAAAGAAAAAAAAAAATAACTAGTCATATAAGTTTGCTTGGTGCAATTAAGCTTTTGAACAGCAAACAAGTGTCATACTTAAGCATCACAAGGTGTAACCCATCTTGTCTCATAAGAAAAAAAATGTAAAACTGTTTAACAACTTTGTATATATGATGACCACTAAAACTGATCATCTGCTGGATATGTTTGGTATAGCTGTTTATATTATCAGCAAATGTTATAAATACACAAGCTGGTCTGACATATCTTTTCTTGTATCTGACATACTGAGTAAAATGTTACCAAGCATTTCCACCACAATCTTGCAGCCAGGTCTTGATATGTGTATAAACAATACAGGAAAAAATTTCTTACAAAATTCTATAAATTCTCCACAACTCTTCATACTACATGCTGAGTGATGTCAAAGAAGGATTGATGGATAAAAATGTTGAGATACTAGTATAATGTATGAGTGAGTCTGTATATAGTTTATGATCATGTACGATCATGTATGATCAGTGTGATCAGCATGATATCCTGTAACTGTACAGAGTATTGTAGTACTCCATGTTGTCATGAATGGCTTGTTCTGCAGCTTCTGACAACTTCGGGTCTTCCTTTGGGCTTGTGGCCTGAGGCTTCAGAAAGCCTGTTGTCTCGTTGAGCGTCTTCTGCCACCCAGGGAATGCATTCTCTAGGTCTGACATACCCCCACGGTCCCACTTCAGCATCTCCTCAGAGAATGGCAGACCAGTCTTCATGCAGTACTTGTTAAGCATGCGATCTGCAACAGATATTCAGCTAGTATAGTAAACTCATTACTGATAACAGGGCGTTGCGTGCTCGCTCTAGCGTATTTATTTATTTATTTGATTGGTGTTTTATATGCCATGCTCAAGAATATTTCACTTTTATGATGTCAGCCGGCATTATGGTGGAAAAAACAGGGCAGAGCCCAGGGGAAACCCTCTAGGCTTAGAAGGATTATGGATGATGTACACAAAATGTGTTTACAACCAAAAATGGCTAACCATTTAGTCTGTCTTTACTCTGACCTAAAATTTTACTCAAAGAGTGCTTATTTACTAGTATATAAAGAGTCATGAAATATTGGTGCTGGTAAAAATAATCTTTTTAAGTTTTAATAAAATGCTTACAAACATGTAAAATGAAAATTTTAGTCAGGGAGGAAATTTTAGGTTATTTATGGTATTTATTTAATTGGTTATGAACATCTTTCTGAAATGAATATAAAACTCAAACAGGAAACATGATAAATGACTAATTTGGTGATGGACAAAATTTTACATCATTTATACTATTGGTTTCATTGTTTATCAATGATCAACAAAATGCTCAGAAACAACCAAAACCAGCCTCTTGGATCAAAATCAGTCATGGATGAAATTTTAGGTTATTTGCAGTATTGGTTTCACTGGTTATTTTATACACCTGTCTAGGACCCATAAAATGCTCAGAAAAAGGTAAAGTGGGCATCTTCGTCATGGATGAAATTTTAGGTCATTTGCAGTATTGGTTTCACTGGCTATTTTATACACCTGCCTAGGACCTATAAAATGCTCAGAAAAAGGTAAAGTGGGCATCTTCGTCATGGATGACATTTTAGGTCATTTGCAGTATTGGTTTCACTGGCTATTTTATACACCTGCCTAGGACCTATAAAATGCTCAGAAAATGGTAAAGTGGGCATCTTAGTCATGGATGAATATTTAGGTCATTTGCAGTATTTGGTTTCATTGGCTATTTTAAACACCTGCCTAGGACCCATAAAATGCTCCAAAAATGGTAAAGTGGGCATCTTAGCCATAGATGAAATTTTAGGTCATTTGCAGTATTTGATTTCACTGGCTATTTTTTACACCTGCCTAGGACCCATAAAATGCTCAGAAAAAGGTAACATGGGCATGGGCATCTTCATCACGGACGAAATTTTAGGTCATTTGCAGTATTTGGTTTCACTGGCTATTTTATACACCTGTCTAGGACCCATAAAATGCTTAGAAAAAGGTAAAGTGGGCATCTTAGTCATGGATCAAATTTTAATTCATTTGCAGTATTGATCTTATTGGGTATTTAAACATTATACTAAAGAATAGTCCAGTACATAGTACATACCAACACCATTGCCACAACCTTCATACAGCATGATACCCATATTTGCAGTTACTGTTCCTTTTTTTTTTTTTTGTTGGCTTACCTGGATTTTCAAGAAGGTCAGCAGCATCTATCACTAAAGGTGTTTCTCCAGTCTGCTCCTTAATCTTGAAGAATAAGTCGTGCAAAGATTTGAACTCTGCTTCAGCCGGATCAAAATAATTAAAACCTGGAATACAAAGTGAAACAGTTTATCAGGCAGCAGTTCAATAGCCTCTACAAAACCCGATAAAATGCATTCAAAATAGCTTCATGGAGTCAGCCCAGCAGCAAAACTATCTTAACACTTCATTCAAAATACAAAGAGTCTCACTACAAAAGGGCCCCTGCCCTCTATGTTGAAAGGGTCTTCCTGATTCCGCTGGCAGAGGCATTTGCCAGAAATTTCCACAGGTCCTGCGAGTGCCACCGTCCTGGAACTTATGTACTCACCTTCTGTGGAATCATTGAGTGAGGTCTTGTAGAGGGAGGCCACTGTTTTACGGGGGTGACGAATCAGGAAGGTGTGCACATACCCCTCAGGTAACACCTCATTCAGTCTCTCCATCTGGTTGCTCAGGTAATAGGCCATATCCTTGGCAAAGATAACAGAAAATTCTGAAAAAAAAACACAGCACACACAACTTTCAGAGACAAACACAGCATATTTGTTTTTGGTCCTTCAAACCCGTGAACCCGGAGTTTCTGGGAGCTTAACACCCATAACCCCTGATTAATGGACACCAGAGTCAAAAAACCACATCCTCCCCTACCTGTAAAACATACCACATGGATTTTCAATTGCAGCAGAATTTCCCAGTGGTTGTATTAATGTTTTTGCGCACAAATTTCTTTAATCAACTCCAACAGTATTTAAAAACACTATTTTTTGAGTTACCATATATTCAGACATGTGTTGTTTGCATGTCCATGTAAATATCATTTTAATGTGAAACAAATCACAAGGAAATGTTCAAAAGATGACAAAATGGCTGAAAGGCAAGTCCTTCTTCCATTTCATAAATAAGTAATACCTCTCCATCATGCTGTATTTTCCAAGACTAAGAGGCCAAACAAAGAATAATCTCTAGCCAGCCTGTGGTTACAAAGTCAAACTAACCATTTCAGTGCATTTAAGATGACAGTACACATCTTGTGTGACATGCATTAAATCTGTACTTGCTAGTGGCTATCTGCGCAAGCCTGTGACAAACGATTAAAAATGAGTATACTAAAGAATTAGTGAAATATCCCATAAACAAAATCGGAAATTTTGAAACACACAGGCTTCCAAACAGGCACTTGCAAATTTCAGAAGACAACAAACAAACAATAGAATCTTGCTTCCGAGTGCAGCACTGGCCTTGCCGGCGATCAAATACTGGCTGCTCTCTGCAATTTCATGCCTCAACATGAGCTTGCATATATTTTTGACAGAGCCATCTGTGAACAAAACAAAACCGGGTTGGCCACATACTTACAGCTTTACGATCAACCACCTCAACTGTGTGTCAAGACTCCCTGAAACATGGCGCTCATGCCAGAAAGCTGCTCTGAAATGTTGAATTGTGTGACACCATGGGTTAAGTGGGTTAATAAGGTGTGAAGTTTGTAATCACAGTTGTGCTGAGGAGACATCCGATAACCAAGGTTTCCTCCATCTGGACAGGACAGTACATAAATACACTGCATGCTGTGTCACAATGGCAGGAAAGAATGTTTTGTTCATATTTAACCATAAATCCAAAATTATAGCCAAAGAAAAAACACAAAAAAAAGAAAACGAAAAAATAATAAACTGATGAAATTAGGTTTTATGAGCCCTATACTGCATGTTTGTAAAAGCCGATTCATTTGTAGAACACAAATTACGTGTAACCACCTCCAGTACAGGTTCTCACAGTCTTAAATTGAATGGTAAATTACTGATCTGCCAGTGTGACACTGCACATAACATCAGACTGAGATGGCCTTGAACACGCACGCACCCACACACACACACACATACATAGAATATTAGCTTTCATAATTTGCCCAATCCAACACCTGTTGTTAGCAGTCTAATAATAGGTGCCGCCCTTTAGCCTTGAAACCACCTCCTTAGAAAATGTGCATGTAAAATTTCACCATTACCAGTAGCAAACTGTTTACAGGAAAACGTCGACAGAAAATTCTCCCACCCCTTGAGATGAAATACTAGTATTACCTTTATGAAAAACAAACTTTTCTATATTTCAGCAAAGGTTGTTTGGTTAAAAAGGCCAAGGGCATCATACTGTGCTTTCCAGCAAACACTCTCACACAGTGGCACAATACATTTCGGTTCAGGCTTCATAGAGTAAAAAAGAAATGCCTGGGACTTACAGTGCATATTTTTCCACAGGCGCAAAAAATTTTCACACTTATCCAAGAGACGAAATTTGTTATCCAAAACCCATTTCTGATTCCAAATGAAAAAATCCCATAAAACACTTCCATCTTCCCTAATTTTTTCCCAAATACAACAAAATAAAAATATGTTTTCAATGAATCACTAATTTATCAACATAACTGTCCTTCAATTACCCCTCCATGAAGCTGTTCCAACAATTAAAGACAACATCTATTCCAGTGAGCAATCAGACAGAATATGTTACCATTGTAGTCATTTTCAAGAGATTTCTGAATGTCACTGAAGGACAAGTTGGGTTTCACAGGGTTGTTGTTGTATCTTCTGCTGACGCGCTCCTCGCCATAGTAATACGAATCAGCAAATGGTTCCATAACAATCTGAAAATATAACATGGGGAGTGGTCAGAAAATTTATTTTTTTACTTATTTGGTTGTCATACTGAAGAATTTTTCACTTACATGGGGGTAGTAAATGTCGTGGATGGAAGAGACTGACCTTTGCTAAGTACGTGACATCCCTCCTGCCTTACCAGCCAAACCAGACAGAGCCGGGTTTGAACTCAAAAGCTCACTGGTCATGGGACTTATACATCGTAATTGTCAAGGCTGATATATACCAATACAGAGGCATGTGACAGTACTGATTTTAAAATGCTTCTCTTTGACTACTACTGACATTTCTGGTACCCTCTTTCCTCAACTTTTTAAGCATATGAAAGAACAACTTTCAGTGGAATTTAAACACACTT
This sequence comes from Liolophura sinensis, assembly GCF_032854445.1. Lineage (NCBI taxonomy): Eukaryota > Metazoa > Mollusca > Polyplacophora > Chitonida > Chitonidae > Liolophura > Liolophura sinensis. The sequence continues at coordinate 30,730,087 of NC_088300.1, forward strand.
TTATTTTGATTCGAGACAAAACTACATTGGTTGGATTGACCAATTTTTGGGCTTCGTAAAAAAGAATGAGCTTATCAGTCTAAACAAAATAATGCCTCTAGAATATGCTTGAATAAATACCTTGCTAACATGCAGAAAGGTTGGAGAATTACAATATATACCTTTTTACTCAGATCAAATCCAAAGGATTTCACAAAACCTGTATTTGGCTCAATTCTACCACAAACACTTATTAAAGTCAAAATTACAGCTAGAGTACATTATCTTGATCATACATATTAATCCAAGAGTGCACAACATGTATCTGCAAAACTAAAGATTCCATTCTATGTGTCATGAATGCATTCAGATAAAATTCCTTACAAGTTGTTTGCTTTTCATTTTTCATATGTGGTTTAGGCTGGGCTTTTCATAACAAAATACAAAAAAGGATCACAGCTTTCAACTGGAGCATAAAAATAGTTGAAGACCACAGGGAATTGTTTTAAATTTATTTCTTTGCTTGATATGTGTTTTAAGCTGTACTCGAGAGCATCTTTCACCTTTTCAGCCTCAATAGCACTTTTTAGTGGAATTCATACATACAATTTTTATGAAAGTGATGCCAAAAATGATTTATTTGTGTCACTGAAGATACAAGTTCTGTAAAACTGTGCAAACTATTTCTCTACACTACACAGTTCTCTCAGAATGCTTCAAATCATTGGTCGCAATGGTAATTGAAGAGGTCGAATAATTAGGCTATATGACAACAGCCAGCATTATGGTGGGAGGAAACCAGGCAGAGCCCGTGAGGTAACCCATGGCCACCTTTAGGTCACTCTCCACACAATTCGGGTATCCTTCTGCTAAAGCAAAGATCATATTTTCAATGTCATACTCGCAGTCTCCTCTATTATCACCATGTACTAATAGGCTGTGATGGACAAGCAAGGTACCTGTCCTACTGGTATTGCGAATGTTCTCTACAAAACAACTCATCCATTCAAATTCATTCTACATAAAAGGGAACCTGTTTACTAACAGACCTTCACGTGATATCTGTACCTAGTATGTACAGTGCCCAGCCAATCTGTAGTCCTGACGTCAATTCCAGTATACAAAAGCCACAGTGACCTCAACACGACCTTAGCACCTAAACCAGGTCACCCTAAACCCATATATCCTACTTACTAGCTTCCTTGTACAGTGTTGGTCTAGATAATTGCCTTCATTCTGACTGTTCACTTGGTACCCTAATTTTTCTAATTTTGGGGACACCTGGTGTGTTCTTTTAAGCCATTATATCTGTAATATTTATTTTATGTAGCAGGAATAATTATTTTCTTTTTTCTTCACATGGTTAGTTCATCTAATGAACATATTCATATATTTCCACAAAAACTGAGAGAGAATCCTAACAATTAGAAGATACTACATTTCAGGCTGTTTAGCACGATGCTATCCACAACTTAGTCACAGTATAATTCCAACCATAGTTAAGTATTATATATAGCCTTATATATGTATATTTGTTTTGTAACTGCCACCTTCAGAAAGTTGTAATACTTGTAAACATTTCTGTGTACAGCAGTGCAGTATTTTAGACTGTATTTATGTCCGCCTAATGTTTAAAAACTATGGATATCAGATTTTTAAAACAATGACAAAAAAGGAATACTTTCACAAAAGACTAAATCTAGCCAAAGAGCGAGGCACTGTAAGCGATAAATAATTGGAACTGACCACTATCTATATAAGACCATAATTGTCCAGGGAGTTGTCAGATGGAACTAGACAATGTATCAATACTATCAAGAATTTAAAAATCATTTCTAAATGCAAGATGCTACACTCAATCACTATGGCAACAAAAATTATATATGGGTACCGGTAAGATAGGAGGGAAAAACACACACACACACACACTCAAAAAAAAAAACAAAGTTTATATAAAGTTATATATATATATATATATATATATATATATATAACTTTTTTTTTGTTGAGTATATATATATATATATATATTTATTTATTAATTCTAGCATAAACAGTGGAAAAAAACAAACAACACATCGGCCTATACTTTGAAAGTCTGTATCTAAAACCAATAAAGCTGACATCAGACAGGAGTTGACTAAAGTCGTTTCAGTCATGTGAAATTACAAATTACCTAATTAAGCGCAAGTTTAGCAACAGATTTTGTTGAGGGAGTGAGACACTCAAGGCAGAATAGCTTAAGCAGGTAGTTCACGAAGTACTTCCGTAAGCAGTTGAGATTCAGTCACGTCATACATTACAGATAATTAACAGGTGTGTTTTTAATCAAAACAAAAATATACCTAAAATTTAAAAAATGGGATGCATGGAATCCTTCTTAAACACATTCAGTAGTTGGTCAAACGATCTGAAAGACAAGGGTGGAAAGGAAGTACAATACAAAAAAAAAAAAAAAACCTGTTGGATCCTGTTTAATGCAAATGTGAAGTATCCTTACCTTGGAATTTTCCTGTTTGGAAATGGCTTTGGAAAATGCCGTTGAACAGCTTCGTGGAACACACCACAACATGATTTTCACTTGGTTGTTCATCTTGAAAGATGGTTCTGATTCCAGATAAATAAAACTGAAATCTGGGTAGCCGCTTGTTGCCTGATATTATCAGTGACGCTTGTCGTGCTAGACTGACATTGGTCCCTGTCGTTTAGCTCACCTTATATAAAAACTACCTGGTAAAAGAGCGCAGGGTCGGAAACGGACCGGACCTGGAGCCTAGTCATGTGACCCCGGGCTTGTTGACACACGGATCGATCACGTGATTTAATCCCATTTTCCTTTAATATGCCAACACTCGCACTAAACAAACATAAATATGTGTACGTAGAGACACAACATGTCATACATGGGATTATTTCTGAATAATGAAGGGTGTATTTGGTGGGTGGGCATTGCGGAGGGGCAGTGAAGTGGGGTTTGGGGGTTGGGAGGAGGTCGTGAAAGGAAGACAAGACGGCACTTGCCTGTATACATAGGCGTACACGTACAGATTTGTAAGTAGGCCCATTGGCTTACCTACTCACGATGGTGGACTTGGCGAAATAGTGGAATTTTCCACACCGCATTCATTGACCTACTTCTCTTACTATCCCGAGAGAACTTGGACAATCTCATCAATTGTAATATATCAATGACGTAATTTCTAATAAAAAAAGTACCAGCAACAATGTTTGGTAGAGACTCAGTATATGAATAAGGTGAAGCCATGAGGGTATATATAGAAGGAGGAACAACTCATATATGCTACATATGTACCTCCACGGCCGTACGTGGAATGGACAGCAACCTGCGGATGGTCGTTGGTTTCCCACGGGCTGTGCCCGGTTTTCACCCACCATAATGCTGGCCGCCGTCGTATAAGTGAAATATTCTTGAGCACTGCGTAAAAGACTAATCAAAGAAATAAATACATATGTACCTCCATGGTTTCACCTTGCTAATATAGGGGGCCTACTGAGTTTCTACCAAACACTATTGCCTGCATATTTTTGTTTTGTTACGACATTTTCCCACAGGACTTTAGAAAAAATCCGGTAAATTACATTGATAATATATTATTAAGACTTAATAAATCCAGTGCACGAGTAAATCAAACAACCTTATTTTCAGTCGTGCTTTATTTGCCCGAAATGGCTATTCAAAGTTCTGGGAAGTTATCCACGGGAGTGGGGTTGGGGTTGGGTTTCTTGAAGAGAGGGGAGGGATGGTATTGGGGTGGAGGGTGGGTTCTGGCTTGTGTAGAATTTATGCGTCCATGTTTTTATATGAAAGAGGATTAACTCGATTCTTAGTTCTCATATCGAGCTGGACGAGCACGAACGTGAATTGGATGTGCATATAGTAGGCCTATATGCATGTCTCAATATGGCCTATAGACGTGAAATCTATCAGACTGCACATCCAGATGTTAGGCATATATCCTATGAATAGCAATCAATGTTCATTTGTAGGTGTTTTCCTATTAAAAGCAATACGTATGCATGCAAAGGAAACTTCATAACAGTTATATGCAGTGATCGATAGGCGCCAATTATACGCAAGGTTTTCAGTATATATTTATTTATTTATTTATTTGATTGGTGTTTTACGCCATACTCAAGAATATTTCACTTATACAACGACGGCTAGCGTTATGGTGGGGGGAAACCGGGCAGTGCCCGGGGAAAACCCACGGCCATCCGCAGGCTGCTGGAAGACTTTCCCACGTACAGCCGCTTTCAGTATATAGGCTACACTCGAGAAAAACAATGTGTACCGTTTTGCATACATTTGTTTGTGCAACCCGCGATGTAAACAAGATGTGTATCACAAGTTCACAATTTGGTACACACCGAATGTGTATTAGGCCTACATGACGATGAGGTGTGTTACGCTGAAAATTTGTTACACTTGATGTCTGCCTGTGGCCACATCTTGTGTACACAGCTGCTTTTAGTGAGCAGGCATTTGATGAGATTGACAGTTCCAGATTAAAGTGGATGTAGCAATTAAGAAGAGTTTTCTCTGCTTTTCCTATACCTCATCTCCATATCACCTTTTTTTTAACGAGCTTAGGGCTATATAGACGTTCCAGACTGTCCCGGGATTGTGTATGCAATCCTATCCTGTGATATGTGTTGCACGATCTTCAGATATTCTCCTATGATTAGTTTAACACAATTGTACACACAAAGGACCCTCACGAAACGCCCATCGCACCCCAATCGAATGGGTTTGAATATATTTATAGTACAGTCACTTTGCTGGAACTCAGAGAAGGCTGTCGTTTATAAGTACAAATTCATGTTCACTCTGCACAATTACGATTTCTCAAAGAAGCCAGGGATTTTATTTAATAGTGAAACAATTTGTAAGGTTGTAAGGAGCACCAAATTTGCTATACATGTAGTCATAAACGGTGTATTGTATTGAAAAACAATATATATAACTTATACAACGAGTGGTATAATTAAATAAACCTGCATCTTATAGAAGTCTCAACGAATAAACCGTGTATCAGCTCCCATTTGCAGGCTTTGCAGTCAGTCATTCAAGCTGTAGTGCGTGTCGACCTGTGTACAGGTGCCACTTATCATCAGCTCTGGGTCAGACAGATCTGCGTGACACTGGACTAAAGGTTATAGGTGTTGTGACAAAAGTTTATGACCTGTGTATTTAACCGCCTAAAACTGGTCCTCACAATCCACATCGGGCCAATGGGCACCTGCTCACAGGAAATCGGATGACACAAGATATAATAAGATAAGATATATATATATATATATATATATATATATATATATATATATATATATATATATATATATATATATATATAGTCAGACCATATTCTGACAGCTGACACGAGGTTGGGTCTTTATAGGTTTTAATGCACAGTGTCTAAATATTGGCTCTTATGCTATACATGTTAACATGCAGAGCGAAGTTAATCTTACCATTTGCCACTTTCCCACAGTCGTCACTACCCTGTTTATTCTATATGCTGTAGTCTTTTATATTATAGGAATGAAAATTGAATTTCTTTTAAACAGAAAGACACAGAGAACCTGTAGCATTACTTACCCTCTTTGTTTAATCACCTGAATAATTATATTTATTTATTTGATTAGTGTTTTACGCCGTGCTCAAGAATATTTCACTTATACGACGGCGGCAGGCTCTAAGGTGGGAGGAAACCGAGCAGAGCCTGAGGGAAACCTACGACCATCAGTAGGTTGCTGGCAGATCTTCCCACTTACGGCCGGAGAGGAAACCAGCATGAGTTGGACTTGCGACCACATTGTTGAGAGGCTTCTGGGTCATTAGGCTGCACTAACCAACTGGCCCACGGGGGCCCTTGGATAATTATATGATATAGTTGGGTGTGAATGGTTTAGAATGAAGCACTGTAAATCATGGTGTTATTACAGATACATTCGTAAACCAATCGCGTCGACCATATAATAGGCGTTACACGTCAGAAATATCCAAGATTTCCTTAATGACATTCAACATACAAACTATGAAAGAAGTATATAAGTTGTAAATACGTGAAGTATAAGATGTCAGGATGGAATCACGTAAAGAGAAGAAATAAATTTAACACTTTATAATGATACACGAATAAAAGCATTCGTACCACTGGATACTAACTCTGAAGATCGCCAAAAACCTTCCATTTATGGAATACCTATGTTGTATGAACACAAACTTGCATTCTTTCCAACAAAAGCCTTGTCATATTTGAACTGTTCTATTTGTGTTGAATTAACGCATGGTCTTGTGTTGAAAGAAATGAGCACAAGATTTGTTGGATGTTATACACAATACGTGTTACACAATATATATGTTTTGTGGTATTGCATAAAGGACCTCATTTTAGTTCAACACAGGACTGTGTTTTATTATTTTGTAAAATGTGTGCATCACATTTATTTAACATGTGTGTGTGTTGGGGTAACCATTACAGCGTGTGTTGAATAAAACACGCATGTTTTTTTTGTGCATGCTTCATAGATAAAAATCAGGACACCCGACTTTGTTTCCAGATCACCAAACAATATAGGATGTGTGTATATAGGTCTATGCACGGTCATGCTTGCCGAGCATGTCAAACCCATTCAGGAGACTTCAGCCCGTGTGGAAAATAACTGTAGTGGAAATATTATATTCTTTGTGCATATTTATATAGAGCTTGTTTATCTTATCAGATAACATGTTCAAGGTAAGGCCATGGTACAAGACATGTGACCAGCTGTTAACTTGGCACAAGCTTATATATAAAAGCTTTTACATGCGTGGTATATATGTATTGCGAACTGTGTATGACAATTTATTTATTTATTTGATTGGTGTTTTACGCCGTACTCAAGATTGTGTATGACAAATGTGTATGGCTATACATAGTTCATATATAAAGCTCTGTGTATATATATATATATATATATATATATATATTATTGGTATTTTACGCCATTGATTTATTAAGTCTTAATAATATATTTTTTCTAAAGTCAAATATGCAGGCAATAGTGTTTGATATAAACTCAGTAGGCCCCCATATATTAGCAAGGTGAAACCATGGAGGTACATATGTATTTATTTTTTGGATTGGTCTTTTACACAGTACTCAAGAATATTTCACCTATACGACGGCGGCCAGCATTACGGTTTGAAGAAACCCGGTCAAGGCCCGGGGGAAACCCGCGACCATCCACAAGTTGCTGTAGACCTTTCCACGTGCGGCCGGAGAGGAAGCCAACATGAACGTGACTTAAACTCACAATGACCACATTGGTGAGAGGCTTCTGTATTCTTATACGTATACTGATTATTTGTCTCCTGCAGTATTTATGATGTATAATGCAAATTTTATATCCAACACAACCAAGACTCTCTTTAATTTCATGCTAGCCACCCCATACGGACACTATTTAACGTAAGCCATTTTGTCGGTTTGTTACATAAGACACGGCATATTCCTGTATATGTATGTATTAGTTTGGGCTTGCATATTCTATTTAAGATCATTCACATTTGTTCATTGAGGAAATGGGACAAAAACCCAATTATATCTTCTTTTCAGGTATATATTAACAAACCTGATGACAGAAATGTAGCCTGTCGTATGCCAAGGAAGCATGGTTCGAACATGATGTCGACCCCTTATTGAAGTCATGTATGTTGATATCACAGTGGTTTCATGTGACGGAGTGTATTCGTCATCAGCAAGATTATTGGAACCTTTCAAGACAGACACATACACGTGGATGGAAATTAAATGGATTAAGTCGTTTTAAAGTTATATGATGTATCGTTCTGATGATTCATCTACGATAAGTGAGTGAGTGCTTGGGGTTTAACGTCGTACTCAACAATTTTTCAGTCCTATGACGACGAAGGAATCATTAGGGTGCATGTACGAGTAATGTGCCTCTACCGCTCTTTTATGTAGTGCTGCTTCACTGAGACGACTTACCGAATGCAAGTAAGTCGCCCCGCCCAAGCCATTATACTGATACGGGTCATTATCCCCTTCATGCTGAACGCCAAGCGAGGAAGTTACAACTTCCTCTTTTAGAGTCTTAGGTGTGACTCGATCAAGGATTGATCCTGGATCTACCGGTCCCGAAGCGGACGCTCTACCAACTGTGCTATCCGGGCCGGTCTCATCAACGATGATGTCACAAACCTATATAAATACAGGCAGTTGGTTTCTAAATCCACTTTGCCTTGGACACGAAAGCTGTATTGTATATGGGCAGGGGGTTTGGTGATAATAAGTGCTTACGATCGTTCAAGACCCCATGTCTTCCACCAGTATGGCATGCAAGTTTGTAGGTCTCACGTTATTTATTTATTTATTTGATTGGTGTTTTAAGCTGTACTCAAGACTATTTCACTTATACGACGGCAACCAGCATTACGGTAGGAGGAAACCGGGCAGAGCCCGCTAGAAACCCACGATCATCTGCAGGTTGCTGGCATACCTTCCCACGTACGGCCGGAGAGGAAGCCAGCATGAACTGGACTTGAGCTCAGAGCAACCGCATTGGTGAGAGGCTCCTGGGTCATTATGCTTCATTAGAGCACTAACCAACTGAGCCACAGAGGCTCCTAGCTCACACGTGGGAAAATTCATAAATTACTTGCCAAAGATCGATGGTTTATATAAATACATGACGTCACATCACCCTTTTTCCTCACGTTCACCAGAAGGAATGAACTTTTGGGATTCTTTTGCCAGTAATCTTTTGCTCATAAAGGCTGCGTAAAGCATACACTGAAGGTAAAAGACTTAAGTGATACCTGAAACGCTTGGTTTTTATTTCTTAATATGGAGTATATGATATATATGATGACAACATATAAAACTACAAAACATTTTCTTAGCTTACTCCTTGGGACGTAAAAATGGCTTTAAATCATAGTTTTCGAAAGGTCCCAATCTTCATGTCAGGAAATTACATGTATTTGGTCTGTTGCGGTGACGTTTATGGGGATAGCTGTGAAAACAACTTTGTTTTGGGAAGCCCGAAACTGCTCCCGAGTTCCAGTATGTTCAACGAATATATCGAGTTGTACATTGCTCAGTGGCGGTTGATGGGTTGTACATTGATCAGTGGCAGGTGATGGGTTGTACGTTGATGAGTGCCAGGTGATGGGTTGTAAATTGATGAGTGGCAGGTGATAGGTTGTACACTGATCAGTGGCAGTTGTTGGTTAGTACACTGATCAGTGGCAGGTGATGGGTTGTACACTGATCAGTGGCAGGTGATGGGTTATACATTGATCAGTGGCAAGTGATGAGTTGTACATTAATCAGTGGCGGGTGATGGTTGTAAATTGATTAGTGGCAGGTGATGGGTTATACACTGATCAGTGGCAGGTGATGGGTTGTACATTGGTCAGTGGCAGGTGATGGGTTGTACACTGATCAGTGGCAGGTGATTGGTTGTACATTGATGAGTGGTAGGTGATGGGTTGTACATTGATCCGTGGCAGGTGATGGGTTATACATTGATCAGTGGAAGTTGGTGGGTTGTATATTGATCCGTGGCAGGTGAGGGCTTGTTCGTATAATAGAATCGTTATATTAAATTAATAGAATTTAACATGATAATCTGCCGCAAGTAGTAACAGTACACATTCTAGAATAATAGATAACACAGAATTGTTGTTAAATTTAACAAATTATTTTTTATCAAAATGTGCTCTGTTCAGAGTGGCTATATAGAACAGAGAAAGGCTACTCAATGACTACAATCTGTAGGGATCATGTGACCATGGTATAACTATTACACACTGTTGAGATACATGCTGACTTAATCACGTAAGCCTATTCTCCTGCGCTGAGGCTTTGGTCGAGAATCCTAGGAGCATAGGCAGGAGGCATGTATACAACACCTATTTGATCTGTCTATTTTTGATCATTCGTCATCAAGATGACGTAGAGAGGCTGGTAATACTTCAAGTTGTCGTTAATTGTTTGTCTGGTCACTTCTGTTAACTCAGTACTCTGATTACTCTGCTGAAGAGACAGCCTGTGGCCTCAGGAAGACTGTTGAGTCGTCGAGGGTGTCCTGTCATTCAGGGAATGCATCCTCTAGGTCCTACATCCCACCTCTGACCCACCTCAGAAGCTCCGTACAGAACGGCAGACCAGTCTGCGTGCAGTACTTCTTTAACATACGAGCTGAAACACAAAACAGAGAATAAAACATGAAAGTAGAAAATAATGTGTTTACAGAAAGCCTGTTTGAGTAATGGTAGAATTTATTCTGTTATTGGAGCATAATGCAGTGTAAAATTCAAGTACTATATCCTGTTAGTCCAATGCAATGTCAACGGTGAATTAACTATATGGAACACGTGTGTTGTAATTAACAGAATAATCTGCAGCAAGAGCAGAATACATTCTATAATCACTCCGACAACAGATTTCTTTCTCGAAGGAATGTTTGTTTCCCAAACAGTTTAGCTGTTATTTAATACAAATCACTGACCAGCACCCAATTAAGTGAGTGTGTGTGTTTGTGTGGGTACGTGTGTGTGTGTGTGGGGAAGGGTGTGTGGGGGGGGGGGGGGGGGGGGGGGGTGATCTTTCTTTGTATACAAGGGAATTTAGTGAAAAATATAGTTGCAGCGTTGAAGAGAATGAGGTTCTTCAAAATAACTGACCGAGGAGGCCGTTAAGCCATAATCATTCATTTATTCAAAGGGCTGGACAGAGGGAAGGACTGACGCGGACATCTGCGACAACATGCATGCTTAGGCTAATTCTGACAGAAAGGCCAGTCTGTGAAAATTCAGTTTGCGTTTATTCATTTATTTATTTATTTATTTATTTATTTATTTCAGTGGTGTAAGGTCAAGTTCACTGGTGGAGGAAAACTGCCGGCATATCGCATGCGGAAGTTGGAAGTTGTGACTCACAACTATACAGTTGTCATCTTACCAGGAAACTCATCACAGGCAGCTTAGTCACGTTTTGACGTTGTTTTCCTGTCCAACAGTTGACAGTGTCAGCTAATGTGGTCATATGACTCTGAGTTGAATTAGCTCAACTGTATAACTCATATACCTACACGAATAAAAATAAAAAATAATGAAATATTCTTGAGCACGTAAAACACGGATCAAACAAGTAAATAAACATAATTCAAGATTTTTGAGTCAGCTGACCCAAACTTTTCTCTCACGAAAGAACAGGCCATCACTGTATCAGTTGTTATGCTCATACAGAACATTGCCGCGTAAACCACAATATTTGGTAAAGCGTCGAAATATTCTTAAGTACGGTGGAAACATAAATAAATAAATCAATAAATCAATCAATAAATAAATAAATCAATAAATCATAAAAATTAATAAATAAATACATATATGTTGTACCTGGATTTGTAAGAAGATCGGTGGCATCTATCACTACAATTGTTTTTCCGGTCTGCTTTTCAGTGTTGGTGAACAAGGTATGCACGGATTTGAACTCTGCTTCAGGCGGGTCAAAAATAAGTAAAACCTGCGATAAGCTGAGAGAAATCTTGTTTTGACACCAATTGAATGCCCAGGGTTATATTCCCATCGAATTTCAAACGTGTTTTAAACGTAAGATTATTTTCAGTATCATAGGGGTTCAAACACTTAATAAATAATGTCTTTTTCAGTATAATCTACTACAGCTGGTACCCGGGAACACATGAACTTTATACTGCGGTGTAGTTTTAATGCGTTAAAAAAGCGTTGTAAAACTGATATCAAAACCCTTCTTGACACACTCCTTAATGTGCAGTATGGTACACTATTAGAGTTACCATATATCACTTACTTTATTACACATGCCATATAGTCTGTACAGCGAGGCAATTGTTATGCCGTGGTGAAGCATCAGAAAGGTGTGTTGATACCCTTCACGTAACACTTCGTCAACTGGCTTCATCTGGCTGCTCAGGTAATACGTCATATCCTTGGCAAAGACAATGGAATAATCTCAAGAAAAAAACCCATGAACCATTTTTATCGGACAGCTGAACATCCATGAACCCCAGATTATTGGACAATTGAACGCCAGTGCGGGAAACCCCTTTCATGGATTTACAGACGTTATTAGGCAGCAGGAGGCATAAGGGCATGGCTTTTCAGCAGTTATTATCAACACACATACACACACACTGTATATGTCTTCAGCAATACCAAAGTATTCCAAAAAACGACACGTTATTCCATTTTGAACACATTTTGTTTTTGTGTGGTAATGTATATTTGGACTAAATCTGCCTGTATTTCCACCTCAGCACAATTTACGTGACATGTAATCCCCTATATAAATGAAAACATAAACGATGGCAAGAAAGATCCATCTTATCTGAAAATTGAAAAACCTCATTCCAAAACCCATGTCTGACAGCAAATGACGGAAAAAATTAATGAATTGTATGTTAATAAAATTGCCCCTCAGTTTCATGAAACTATGCGTCGAGAAACACATTTGTATACCAGCCGTCACTCAATAAGGACGTTCTGGTCATTAATCGTTTAATCCTTCGTACCGAAATTCTCTTTGACAATAGCACTGATTAGGGTAGTCAAACGGCTGTAAAGGTAACAAAAAGGGGACAGACAACACCCATAATTGACGTGGGTTAACACATCGCTAATCCTAGATCCTAACACCCTAATCCCCCACCCCACACCCCCTCTTGTGTTATATTTCTGTTCTCCTCAGGTAAACCATTTTATGCTTTCAGATTTAGCCAAATGAATTTTGGCAATATTTCTCATTAAATCAAGAAAATGGGATATTTCGACATGTATATATCATGTATAAAACAGCCATGCATAAATTTTTCTGCAGTGACAAATTAGTCATCTTACTCTTAGCATAATTTAAAAGGAAGGTGGATATCAAAATCTCGTATGCTACTTTATGTCTTATAGCCAAATGCTATTTAGTCAGGCACTTGGATCCGATCTAATTAGGTACATAACGTTACCTCGCCCAAATTTTTAGCTACAAATCGGATTAAACTTGAACGGAACATTGTGTGACCGTGGTGTACGACGTGCGGGAATTTTCCAGTCATCCTTTTTACACTCCGAGTTGTTTATTTATTTATTTGGTTGTTAATTAACACCACACTCTTCCATTTTTCACTTATACAATAGCCTGCACTCAGTCTCATGGATGGGATAAGCCGAATGTCGGGATAACCACTGACCTTTGTGACGTATATAATATATATAGACCCACCACCTTGCACCGTCAATAGTTGCTATAATGTCACCATACAAGGACCTACGAACACTGAAAGCGCGGAAATCTAGAAATGTCTCTGCCAAGGCCGGGACTGAACAGCGACTTCATAATGAGCCTTGTGGTTAGAATCATGAACACTAATTCTCTCCAAAAAATCTTTCGTCAAATTTGATCCCTGAGTGATGACGGATTGCATATTCTTCGATCTAACTGACAGATCCGTTCTTCTGTCGAATGAATCCGTTTCTGATTTGTATTTGTACGTGGGAAAAGTTCGTCAGTAACTTGCCAGATGTCGTTCGTTAGTAGAGGATACTCTACTTTCCTCTACTGACAGTCGTTGTTTAGGTAAAAAAGTATAAACGTCAAATAAATAATAAATTTATGTATATCGAATATCACAGTTTGACGATACACTAGAGGAGTGTCAACATATACCATTCCAGTGAACGACTTTTTATGAATATGATGGTATATCACTTGATAAATTTTTAAAAAAAGAAGTACTATTGGTAATCACTGTTTAATTCGCAGTAGTTGTTTTCAAGCTATCTTCTTTACTTGGATTATCACACTGTATAAATGGAGATTAAAAGTGAAAACCTATCTGCATGTATTTATTTGATTGATGTTTTACGCCGTGGTCAGGAATATTTCACTTATTCGACAGAGGTCAGCATAATTCCTGGAGGGGAAAACCACGACCATCAGCAGGTTGCTGAAAGATCAGAACACGTACAGCCGTGAGGAACCCAGCATGAGGTGGGCTTGAACTCAAAGCGAACGCATTGTTGACAGGAACCTGAGTGAATGCACGACACTGATATCCTAAGCACTCGGCCAGGGAGGCCCCTTTTTTGGAGAACAACATGGTTGGGTAATCTTTCTGTAGACTATGATTTGATGGTTTACATGAGACGAAGGGTTCTGGTTTGTTTAAAAGTTTGTTGTTGAACAGCTTCGTACATGAACACTTTTGAGTATCTCGCACTATCTCACTAACAGAAACATACATTCACAAAGTGATTCACGATGCATGAACTTGGTTGACAGCTGAATGGGCTTTCCGTTGTTGACGGTTTGGTGTTTTTCTTCAGGAGTTATTGGAAAGCGGGTCATGATCAAGGGACTCGCCTGTCAATCTGTTGTAGTTTATAATGTTGCAAACCTGTCTTAGTGAAGTGGGGGCTGTGAAGGAACTGATTTTTGTGACAAATGCATGCACACTGGATAATATATATCCGCTGTCTGGGATAGGTTACCTCACTACGCACGGACACCAAGGACGACACCCGCCGCCAGCCAGCTCGCCAACAGCAGCAGTCAACGCCGCGGCGGCGGCGGGGACGGAAGCGGGGTCAGAGAACGTTCGCGGGAAGAGACTCAGACCCGGTCGATACTACTCTCCATGCATTGTACTATGACCCCAATAGTCCAGCGGCTTACAGCGGCGTCAAGCCTTGCACGGTCAATCCGCGTCCAAACGATCGGTGTACCGTTATCGCGCCGGCGATCTCGTGTGTATAAGTAAGGTGAAAGGGAAATTCGAAAAATCGTACCTCCCGAATTGGAGCACGGAAATGTTCCGCATCGTCCACACCCACCCTCGTCAGCCTGTCGTGTACACACTGGATGATTTGAACGGGGAACGGTTGCTCGGCACGTTTTACAAAAACTGCAACCGGTGACGGCCGCGGCAGACCAGTTTTATCAGGTGGAGAAGATCTTAAAAGGTAACGTCGCCGAGGAAAACTGCACTATTGGGTGAAGTGGGTCGGCTATCCACCCAGCTTTAATTCTTGGGTGTCGGCCACCGAAGTTAAACATATTTAACCCTGAGGATGACGGGCGTAACTGCCACTCCCGAGCCACCTTCCTCAAGGGATAGCCCAGTGGGTACAAGGCTTGCGCGAGAATAGTTCTCGGAGTTCTCTTGCACATCGGAGTTTTAGTGGGTGGATTGGCCGCGGAACTCAGCGTGCAGCTCCTCCAAGACCTGTCGACCCTTCAATATCTACAAGGGCAATTGAACAAGACGCTCCTTCGTTGGTCTGGGAAGCCTTTGTCTTCGCCACCCCCGTCACCATCACCACCATCACCACCGTCGTCGCCGAATGACATCGCGCGTCGGCTTGACAGCACCACCTCGGGCGATTTCCACCTCGCTACCCTCCACGGTGTTTACCCCCGAGCAAGACGCGTCCACGGACCCAACCATCACTCCCCAGTTGAAGTTTACGGGATTCCCCAGTTCACCCCAACTTCTCCGGCGTCACCGACCATCGGTCCCTAACAAAACTTCGTTACCGATCATCAATTCCACACCCGTCTATTCTTCGCTCAACACGGCCCGCCGCGGCAGCAGCAGCAGACTCAGAAGCAACCCGTCTACCTCATCCCCCCCTCCGCCCGCGGTGATGGCGGCGGTGACCGCAGCGGCCTCCCGCACTGTCCCACACCCTCACCCGTGCGACCAGCCGAACTGACTCACCCAGCTTCTCCATCCATGGATACTCGATGGAAGCATCCGTTTACCTGCATCGCCAGCGGACCGACGGGGTGTGGAAAGTCCGTGTTTGTGAAACGGTTGGTGGAGCACGCTCAAGCTCTCATTACCTACCCCCCGCAACGCGCCGTCTGGTGTTACGTTGAGTGGGAGTTGTTGTACACCACGTTACCCAACGAAGCTTGAAGAAGGCGTGCCCAGCCGAGAGCATTCGACCCGGGGGAGCGGACGTTAGATGTCGTGGACGATTTGATGGCCGAAGGGGGACGAACGCGTGAAAAAACTGTTTACCAAAGGCAGCCACCACCGCAATATCTGCATGGTGTACATCGTGCAGAACTTGTTCAACAAAGCCAAAGATCATCGCACCATGAGTTTGAACGGACACTACTTGGTGTTGTTCAAAAACCCACGAGACGCGTCTCAAATTATCACGATCGCAAAACCAATGGCCCCGGGGCGGACACACCACGTGCGCGAGGCGTTTGAGGATGCCATCACCCAACCTCACGGGTATTTGCTCGTGGATTTCAAGCAAACCACACCTGACCACCTACGACTTCGCATCCATATCTTCCCCGGGGAGATTCAGCACGCCTACCTCCCCAAGTCATAAAACTTCTTACGCACGATCTGTCGAATGAGTTGTTTCTACCTCAACCACCCACGACGTCATGCCGGCTCCAACGTTACGGTCCCTTGTTGTCCCTGCTGGCTCGAGCCACCCCTGCCAATGATCTGGTTTTACTTAGGTGTTTGTGTGAATGTGCCAAGAATGTGTTAAATTTAAACGTTCCACTATCGCCGGCTCAGAAGGGGAAGTTACAGCGGCATAAGACGGGTTTTCGCACCTTGGTCAAGAAAAGTGTTGCCCTGCATAAGAAAGTACGGATTGTTCAACGCGGTGGCCTCTTCCACTGCTGCTCGGCCCCCCTCCTCGCCGCCGCCGCACCCCTCATCGGCGCCGTCGTTAAGAGCATAGCTGGTGGGAGGTAATGCAGCACGCCAAGAAAATGGCCTTGGTTGAGCCGCGGCTCTTAGATACCCTCACGCGGTCACCACCCCCGTACACCGTCCTCCCCGTTCCCCGTGCGCAGTACTGTTAAAGCCCTCCATGCGCTCGACCAAGAGATGGTATCCATCCTCCACGTCACAACTCCTCGGACGATGAGAAAATAGAGCGATATCACCACACCCCTCAACGGTACCGTGCGTTTCAAGATCAATACCAAGCCGCGCAGCAGCCAAGTCCGACGACGAACCCACCCATCGCCAAACCTGTTGATCGTTTGAGTGAAGGGGAGATTTTAGACAGCGTCCCCGTCGCTTTACGGCAAAAGGCTGCTCTCCACTGGGGCGACACCGTGCGATCACACCACGATCGCTGGCGTGATTGAGTGCGGGAAAAGATGGACACACCAGCCGAGACCATAAAAATCTACCACATCACGGTCTTTAATTGTCCGTTCTCGCCCTCCTCCTCCCACCAAAAACCACGACCAACAAAACCAATTCCACGACCACCACCACCACCACCACACCACGCCAACCCAAGGGGCAACAGCGGCGACCCGGACTGCTTCCGTCTCCAGCCATCGTACCCTCGCTAAAGTGGAGTCCGTATTAAATGCAAGAAAAACGGTCAGTCCTGCCGGAGGAGATCACCCCACCAACATGTTTTACGTTGCCCAGTAACAGCTCGCTCGACTACTTCCCCAGTAATACCTTGACGCATTTCACCACCCAACAAACACAACCCATGCATTTGACTGGTGACTGGGAACGTGGGTTGGTAGAAATACCCGACCTGGTTCAACGTGCGGCAAGACGAAGTGTGGTATGTCTTCTACTCCAAAGAGGACTCGCAACGCGCTAAGCATAAGCTAACATTGCTAGCAGGCTATTACTCTTCACCTAAAGACCTCGCCTAGGGACTGACCGACTTGTTGACCCACTCACACACATCCCTTTACTTAAGGCTCATGCCGGTGATTTGACGTTCGCTTTCGATGATCTGCAGCGGAAATACAGCCTTCGGAAACAACTGCAGCTCATGAATTTATCGTACGATTGGGTCATGGGGCCCGAGGATCTGCTGCATATAGGTGCCGAGGATTTACAGGCCACCACACCCACGCTGTACATCATCGTTCGGACGTCATCGAACCACGTGTTGTGGGAGACACGCTGGCCCCGCTGCTGCGGCTGTTCACCACGAAAGGGAAGTACGGGCAACACATCTCCAAGACCTTCCAACACGTGGAATACACCACAGTGCGGTGCAAGCATTTTTCGACGGTCAACCCGTCGCATTTGAACAGCGGCGCATTACCATCGCAATGACTGCCGTAGACAACCCCGCCATCTACCGATCCTACATCGACTATTACACCAAGCAAGCCGGCAGAGATGGGTTTCTTGTGTTTCGGGGTGCGGTTGTACAGCGCGGTCACGGCTTGTTTGGCAGTTTCATCAAAACGGCGCAGCCCTTGTTAAAGCCGGCTGTGAAAGCGCTGGGTAAAATTGTGTTACGTACCCCGACTGAAAGTCATGGAGAACGTGTGGGACGAGGGAGTGCCGGTGAGCCATGTTTTCAAACGACGAGCTCTGGAGGGGGGAAAACAGCTGGTGATCAAAGCCGGTCGCTACATCCAGCGCAGGATGTGGGGCAAGCTGAACGGGGCGGGAGGGGCGTCTATAAAACGGATGGTCCGACGCATCGCTCCCACTCGTCACCTGTACGCAGGACCCAGAAGACGTACATCTCCCACTCGTCCTCACTTCCCCGTTGGGCCCAGAAGACGCACGATTCTAATGTATGAAATACGGCATGGGTTTATACTGCATCATATGATACATACATCCGTTTTAGTTGACGGCCTAACAACACCTAGGCTATCTGTAAAGCTGAAAATGACACAAATCCAACGAATACACTATTGCTGACATCAGTTTGACAACAGGTATATTCCTGTGTAATATTTTTGCGGGACGAATTTCTACATGTGGTCTCTAGCTTCTGGTTTTATAGAATAGCCTATAGTGTCACATAGTTATCTGTTGGTATCGGCAGTCATACCTTTTCATGTATGTGCAGAAGCGAATATCGGGGGGCGATAACCTGCGAACATGACGGCAAGTGGGCATAGATTAGCCCTACAGCGCCATCTGTTATTGTTTTATTCAATTTTACATAAAAGGCACCAAATCCAGAGAATATGACGACAGAAACGAGTTATGCCGATGACGTTATTGAGTTTTTTTTCTAACAGGCCAGGCGGCAGGTGTGCCGGATTCTTTGTCGGGGTGAAACCCCGAAGAGGATATCAACAGACGAATATCCACAGCGTATATGACATTGGCTTATAATATATATACTGTTGGACAGTGCAGAAGAGACAGCTATCAGTATAGCTATATATCTATATATCTCCATTATAAGGCGGCTACATATCATTGGAAATACGAGGTCTACGGGACCAATAATATTACGACATGTGAGCGGTTTAGGATATACTGGTCGACCAAAAGTAGTCATATACGACATTGTTATATGCGGTCGTCTGAATGACACCGTGTAAACACTGGTCGACCAAAGGCAGACAAATGTGACATTCTCTTATATATGGTCGCCTGAATGACTGTGGGTATAAAATATATATTGTGTTCTTGGGCGACCGTTTTGAAATAAAAGGAGACATTTAGGTGACCAGCTTAACTTTGGGCGACCATTCTTGGTGTTTATGGGAATCCTATATTTCTAACAACTTTGATATATACAACATTGTCTTAAAATGTATGAAAATTGGCATAGTTGGGAATACATATTTACACACACACATACGCACCTAATGATTAAGGTTAAATAACAATAAAGTACGACGTAAACCTCACTCATATATACATAACGTCTTCAACTCACTATTTTGATATTTAATACTGGCATCTTCCGACAACTAGTGTTTCAAATTTCCACCCCTCTGCTAAAATGGATGTTTCATATTGCATCTCTCCTGTATTCGGTGTTCCGTCTGGTCATCACCTTGTTAAACCGCCTTTTGCATTGATGTCTCATCATCAGCATGTCATCTTAGTGAATGTCCACATTCTCGTTTTAAACGTTTTTTGCTGTTTCATGCATTTAATCATATGTTGATTGCAAAATTGCCTAATATCACCATGGAAAGGTAGGGGTGTTGTTGTCTTGCAGAAGGACTCGTACACACAGCACCTGTGTACAAAATGTATGCCAGACACATACATGTGGGCAAAGGCTTACTCGATCTTCAGATGCATGTCCTTTGATATTATGCGCCTTATTCTATATGCATGCCTTCATTCCAGGCTATGTCTTCATTTATTGTTATATATGAATTACCTCCATTTATTTCACACTACACAGGCTCGTTGTCTAGCCACCCGAAATTGATTGTTCCTGCACTCACAGACGAGCGTGCTGTTGCTCACGCAATCTGTGTATTGTTAAATTATACATTCCGTTTTACACATGTGCACCTGCATCGGGTGTACATCACCTTACAAAATCAGACAAAAACAGAATATCCATTAATAAATTAGCATACTGCATAGTTGGAACCACAAACCATTGCAATTAAGGACGTCTTGACTTGTGCTGTTGAAACTGCTTTCGCACTGTATACCAAGTGCATATTGGTATACAACAAATGAATGAATTTCACTAATTACTTCAGTTTCTGCCAAAACCATTAGTGCACCTGCAACTGTACGGGTGTCTTAAGCTGCTGCTGCCTGCAATGTTAACTTGGAAATCACATATCCGTTAAATTAAGCCATTGCACATAAAAAGGGATGCTTAAAGTATACTTTAATATGGAAACAGGTAGATATATTTGTTCTCAAAGTCACAGCGGCCACACTGGTGTCATCGCTCTAGTTTTACTCTCCGTGCTGTTCGTCTTTAATTATATCATATAGCTAGGTGCATGAAATCCAAAAGTTATGGAGTCACGCGTGTCAATTTTACTATGTAATACCCTATGCATTAAAAACTGTTGTTGCAGGCTATAATGTATTCATAAAGCGTGGACAATGTTATGAATTAATGTATAAAGCTAGATGTGCAACCCTGTGTTTAAATGCTGATATCTTACCTATACATTGGCAGGTAAGCGGCCATATGCATTTTCCTTGCAAAGCACATAAAACGGTGTTTTATGAAGGTATGAATAATGTTGAAAATTAAAGAGCCCCTGGTATTTATTTATTTTTTAAATATTATTATTTTTGTTTGTTTTCTTCTCCTCTTTTGTCTCGATATCCCTGTCGGTTAAAAATATAAGCTGGACTGAACTGAAGGTAGATCTAAGCCTTGTGTAACTATGTAGGCCCACACTGAAGAAAAAATTATACAATGATAATACACCCCAGATTTATTCCCCTTGTTAAAACTGTCCTAAAATGTTAAGCTCTATACCAAACATGTTTGAGCCTTGTCATCAATGCTTTAAGATTAAAACCACACAGCAACACAATTGCGGACCAAGAGAAATAAGCTGATAACTTGGAAGCATACGGTTATGTAACACTCGCTGTGTCACTTTGAATGCAGTTCACCAGTAAATTTCAAGTATCCAAAATTGGACCATTTATAGTACGAAATACAGCATGTGTTTACACTACGGCGAGTGTTCGGGTATACCAACTGTGAAAGAAAAGTCCTTTTTTGAGGCGATGTGTCCGCACCAGACTGGGGCATAGCAGCGTAGACACTAAGCAAAATGATGACATTCTCATTAACATGATCCTTATTCCAGGAGTTCAACCGAAAGCGCAGCCGACGTCCGTGGGGGCTTACCGATGACGTTATTATTTTTTTTTTTTGTCTGACTGGCCAGCCGGCCTGTATGGCTAATCTAAGCCCACTTGTCATCATGCTCGCTAGGTCATCGCCCACCGCTATTCGCTTTAGCACATACACCAAAAGGTATGACTGCCGATACCAACAGATAATTGTGTGACATGACAAGCTATTCTATAAGACAATCCAGAAGCTAGAGACCACGAGATTTCCCTGGTTGCAAACTAAGTGGGTGAAGAAATTCATCCTGCAAAAAAATTATTACATAGGAAAATTATTATATAGGAAAATGCCTGGCACATCTCCGACAAGTAAACTTTGCCAAAGCCTCTGCTTCTTCTCCTCCTCCTTCTCCGTAAACCATAATGGCAGTGTAGCGTCAGTAGTATACTCTCTGGTGTTGTCTAGGCGTTGTACCCGGAAGAAGCGTCACTCACTTCACACACCTTGTTTTTTTATCCCATCAGCGCGAACGTCCACGAAATTCAGGCGCCAAAACCGCGCGATAACCTCATTGGTCAGTTTTGGCGCGAATAGACCTCACCCATTGATCAGTTTTTGCGCCGAATGGAACTCACCCATTGGTGAGTTTTGGCGCGACATGGAGCTGAAGGAGCTATTTTATTTTTAGTAGAGGCCCTAAGCGGCCATGGCAACAGCTGTAAGAAGACATACTTGCATGGTAATTACAATTAATTTATCCTACGATCACTTTGTGGAACGGGGCACAGGGCGCAGCTTTGCAAGCAGTTGAATGCAACACTGACAGGAGCTATCAGCAAGATACACCAATACTTTCTCATCCCTTGGTGTACAGGTCATGCAATATCTTGTTACACTTCTCACATGTATCATATATAACAAGACGTGTTCCATGAGTAACTCTTGCGCAAGGCATGGATATATAAAAACAGGCTAATGTAGCCCAATTGCAATATCCCAAGGAATATCTTCTGTATAGTCTTAGCCATGCCAGTTAAAACTTACATTTTTAATAAGTAGACTAACCACCAGAACAGGTGAAGAATTCTTAGGACAATGAAATAATTCTGTGAACAGAATAAAAACATTGAGTTAGTTTTATCTTAAGAATATGAAAGATATATCAAGATTGATAACCAACTGACCCCTTAAAACAGTGTAGGGCCTAGTTGACATAATATAATGACCAACGAACTTCTACGTATTTCATTATGATGATCTAATGTTAAAAAGTTGTGGAAAATATCAAATAGTACAGGATTATGAAAGACAACTTACATCCTATTCCCCGACGAAAGCCTTCCAAATTGACAACTATGACAACTATGTTAAACACAATGTGTGTGTTCTGCGAGATTGTGGTATAAGTATATGTGAATGTGTGTATTCTGACTGTGGTAAAAACTTATGGACAACGATTGTGGCTACCTTATTCTATAAGATATCAGATACTGACTTGAAACGCCTTTCCCAATACATTGCCCAAAGCATTGAGCAATATTCCAAGTCTGAGAGAAGTGGAACAACACCACCAGAGTACCTCAGTTGTTCACTGACAAGTCACAAATATATATTTACCATCTGGTAATCAATGTGGAAGCTATGTCTCTCTCACAACTAGGTGTAACACAACACTACCAGTAAATAAGGAGTAGGTTGGTAGGATTTTTTTTATCTGGCCAAATAAAAATGACAGATTTTAAAAAAAATTAACATCGAGCAAGAGGAAAAAAAATTTCATCAAATTCTCTGGATAAACTTTGGACTTGAGCCCTTTTAGGCGTGAATGCCCAAGGAACACATTTTTACCTCATAGAATTAGACAGATAAAAAGATTAGTTATCAAGCAATGAGAAAAATATTGATCCAATTTTCTGACATGTCCAGAGCAGAAGGGAATATGAATTTCTTTGCCTTTGTTTGGAGGATAAAACATCACAGAAATGCAATTACTAATTAACACTTGTCTAATCTCTAAACCAAAATAAACAACAAGTGCAAAGTCACAATAGGTGCATGTGATATTCTGCATAAAGTCGTGGTCATCCGGGATTGTTTAAGTGAATTGTCCATGTTTGATAGAATGTCAGAAATTTGTCACGACATATAAAGTTGCTTGTCACAGCTAAAAGATACGGCTTTCATCACTGAGTATTTGAAAGATAACCATAGGCAAAGTTTAGACAAAAAAAAATCAATAACCAGTCATATAAGTATGCTCGGTGCAATTAGGCTTTTGACATGAACAGCAAACAAGTGTTATTTTAATACCTTAAGTACCACAAAGTGTAACCCATCAGGTATCAGTCTCATAAAAAAAAAATGTAAAACTGTTTAACAACATTGTATACATACCATGACCACTAAAACTGGTCATCTGCTGGATATGTTTGGTAGTGCTGTTTATATTATCAGCAAATGTTATAAATACACAAGCTGGTTTGACATATATTTTCTTGTATCTGACGTACTGAGTAAAATGTTACCAAGCATTTCCACCACAATCTTGCAGCCAGGTCTTGATATGTGTATAAACAATACAGGAAAAACTGTCTTAGAAAATTCTATAAATTCTCCACAACTCTTCATACTACATGCTGAGTGATGTCAAAGAAGGATTGATGGATAAAAATGTTGAGATACTAGTATAATGTATGAGTGAGTTTGTATATAGTTTATTATCATGTATGATCAGTGTGATCAGCATGATATCCTGTAACTGTACAGAGTATTGTAGTACTCCATGTTGTCATGAATGGCTTGTTCTGCAGCTTCTGACAACTTCGGGTCTTCCTTTGGGCTGGTGGCCTGAGGCTTCAGAAAACCTGTTGTCTCGTTGAGCACCTCCTGCCACCCAGGGAATGCTTCCTCCAGGTCTGACATACCCCCACGGTCCCACTTCAGCATCTTCTCAGAGAATGTTAGACCAGTCTTCATGCAGTACTTTTTAAGCATGCGATCTGCAACAAATATTCAGCTAGTATAGTAAACTCATTATTGATAACAGGGCGTTGCGTGCTCGCCCTAGCGTATTTATTCATTTCTTTATTTGATCGGTGTTTATATGTCATACTCAAGATTATTTCACTTATACGATGGCAGCCAGCATTATGGTGGAAAAAACCGGGCAGAGCCCAGGGGGAACCCTCTAGCCTTAGAAAGATTATGGATGATGTACACAAAATGTGTGTACAACCAAAAATGGCTAACCATTTAGTTTGTCTTTCCTCTGACCTAAAAATTTGTTCAAAGACTGTATATTTGCTGGTAAATTAAAATGTCATGAAATATTGGTGCTGGTAAAAAGTAAAAGTTTTCTAAGTTTTAATAAAATACTCACAAACACACAAAATGAAAATTTTAGTCAAGGAAAATTTTTAGGTTATTTATGGTATTTATTTAATTGGTTATAAACATCTTTCTAAGATCAATATAAAACTCAAACAGGAAACATGATAAATGAGTAATTTGGTCAAGGACAAAATTTCACATCATTTATACAATTGGTTTCATTGCTT
Organism: Liolophura sinensis; assembly: GCF_032854445.1. Lineage (NCBI taxonomy): Eukaryota > Metazoa > Mollusca > Polyplacophora > Chitonida > Chitonidae > Liolophura > Liolophura sinensis. The sequence continues at coordinate 30,755,203 of NC_088300.1, forward strand.
ATCAATGATCAACAAAATGCTCAGAAACAACCAAAATTAGCCTCTTAGTCATGGATGAAATTTTAGGTCATTTGCAGTATTTGGTTTCATTGGCTATTTTAAACACCTGTCTAGGACGTATCAAATGCTCAGAAAAAGGTAAAGTGGGCATCTTAGTCATGGATGAAATTTTAGGTCATTTGCAGTATTTGGTTTCACTGGCTATTTTATACAACCTGTCTAGGACCTATCAAATGCTCAGAAAAAGGTAAAGTGGGCATCTTAGTCATGGATGAAATTTTAGGTCATTTGCAGTATTGGTTTCACTGGCTATTTTAAACACCTGTCTAGGACCCATAAAATGCTCAGAAAAAGGTAAAGTGGGCATCTTAGTCATGGGTGAAATTTTAGGTCATTTGCAGTATTTGGTTTCACTGGCTATTTTATACACCTGCCTAGGACCTATAAAATGCTCATAAAAAGGTAAAGTGGGCATCTTAGTCATGGATGAAATTTTAGGTCATTTGCAGTATTGGTTTCACTGGCTATTTTAAACACCTGCCTAGGACCTATAAAATGCTCAGAAAAAGGTAAAGTGGGCATCATAGTCATGGATGAAATTTTAGGTCATTTGCAGTATTTGGTTTCACTGGCTATTTTATACACCTGTCTAGGACCCATAAAATGCTCAGAAAATGGTAAAGTGGGCATCTAAGTCATGGATAAAATTTTTATTCATTTGCAGTATTAATCTTATTGGGTATTTAAACATTATACTAAAGAATAGTCCAGTACATAGTACATACCAACACCATTGCCACAACCTTCATACAGCATGATACCCATATTTGCAGTTACTGTTCCTTTTTTTTTTTTTGTTGACTTACCTGGATTTTCAAGAAGGTCATCAGCATCTATCACTAAAGGTGTTTCCCCAGTCTGCCCCTTAATCGTGAAGAATAAGTCGTGTAAAGATTTGAACTCTGCTTGAGCCGGATCAAAATAATTAAAACCTGGAATACAAAGTGAAACAGTTTATCAGGCAGCAGTTCAATATTCTCTACAAAACCTGATAAAATGCATCAAAATAGCTTCATGGAGTCAGCCCAGCAGCAAAACTATCTTAACACTTCATTCAAAGAGCCTCGCTACAAAAGGGCTCAAGGCTTATAAGGAGCAGGATGTAGCTCTGTGGCTCGCATGCAGGTGAGGTGTGGAGTCAAATCCAGTTTTATAAGGAAATGTCTAACAGTATGTTTCCCGCCCTCTATGTTGAAAGGGTCTTTTTGATTCCGCAGGCAGAGGCGTTTGCGCAGTCTGACGTTTGTCTTCCATCAACCATTTACATTAAGTCTGTCAATATGGAACTTTTCGTGAGTCTAAAGTCTTGACTGGTGCGTGCTCCAGATCCAGAAATTTCCACAAGTCCTGCGAGTGCCACTGTCCTGGAACTTATGTACTCACCCTTTGTGGAATCATTGAGTGAGGCCTTGTAGAGGGAGGCCACTGTTTTACGGGGGTGACGAATCAGGAAGGTGTGCACATACCCCTCAGGTAACACCTCGTTAAGTCTATCCATCTGGTTGCTCAGGAAATAGGCCATATCCTTGGCAAAGATAACAGAAAATTCTGAAATAAACACAGCACACACAACTTTCAGAGACAAACACAGCATATTTGTTTTTGGTCCTTCAAACCCGTGAACCCGGAGTTTCTGGGAGCTTAACACCCATAAACCCCTGATAATTGGACTCCAGAGCCAAAAAAAACACATCCTCCCCTCCCCTATGGATTTTCAATTGCAACAAGACTTCCCAGTGGTTGTATTAATGTTTTTGTGCACAAATTTCTTTAACCAACTCCAACAGTATTTTAAAACACTATCTTTTTGAGTTACCATATATTCATACACCTGTTGTTTGCATGCCCATGTAAATATACATATCATTTAAATGTGAAACAAATCACAAGGAAATGTTCAAAACTTGACAAAATGGCTGAAAGGCAAGTCCTTCTTCCATTTCATTAATAAGTAATACCTCTCCATCATGCTGTATTTTCCAAGACTAAGAGGCCAAACAAAGAATAATCTCTAGCCAGCCTGTGGCTACAAAGCCAAACTAAGTATTTCAATGCATATTAAGATGACAGTGCAAATATTGTGTGACATGCATTAAATTTGCACTTGTGAGTAGCTATTTGCGCAAGCGTGTGACAAACAATTAAAAATGATTTTATTAAAAAATTAGTGAAATATCCCATAAACAAAATCGGAAATTTTGAAACACACAGGTTTCCAAATAGGCACTTGCAAATTTCAGAAGACAACAAACACAAACAATAGAATCTTGTTTCTGAGTGCAGCACTGGCCTTGTCCGCGATCAAATACTGGCTGCTCTCTGCAATTTCATGCCTCAACATGAGCAAATATATTTTTGACAGAGCCATCTGTGAACAAAACAAAACCGGGTTGGCCACATACTTACAGCTTTACGATCAACCACTTCAACTCTGTGTCAAGACTCCCTGAAACATGGCGCTCATGCCAGCAAGCTGCTCTGTAATATTGAATTGTGTGACACCATGGGTTGAGTGGGTTAATAAGGGGTGAAGTTTCTAATCACAGTTGTGCTGAGGAGACATCCGATAACCAAGGTTTCCTCCATCTGGGCAGGACAGTACATAAATACACTGCATGCTGTGTCCCAATGGCAGGAATGAATGTTTTGTTCATATTTAACCATAAATCCAAAATTATAGCCAAAAAAAAAACACAAAAAAAAGGAAAAGAAAAAAAATAATAAACTAATGAAATTGGGCTTTATAAGTCCTCTACTGCATGTTTGTAAAAGCCGATACATTTGTAGAACACAAAATTACATGTAACCGCCTCCAGTGCAGGTTCTCACAGTCTTAAATTGAATGGTAAATTACTGATGTGCCAGTGTGACACTGCACATAACATCAGACTAACACAGCCTTGAACACGCACCCACCCACACACACACATACATGTACATACATAGAATATTAGTTTTCATAATTTGCCCAATCCAACACCTGTTGTTAGCAGTCTAAAATAGGCGTCGCCCTTTAACCTTGAAACCATCTCCTTTGAAAATGTGCAGGTAAAATTTCACCATTACCAATTTCCAGCAAACACTCTCAAAATGACACAATACATTTCGGTTCAGGCTTCACAGAGTGAAACTAAATACCTGGGACTTACAGTGCATATTTTTCCACAGGTGCAAAAAATTTTCTCACTTATCCCAGAGACGAAATTTGCCATCCAAAACCCATTTCTGATTCCAAATGAAGAAAATTCTATAAAACACTTCCATCTTCCCTAATTTTTTCCCAAATACAACAAAATAAAAGTACGTTTTTAATGAATCACAAATTTATCAACATAACTGCCCTTCCATTACCCATCCATGAAGCTGTTCCAACAATTAAATACAACATCTATTCCAGTGAGCAATCAGACAGAATATGTTACCAGTGTAGTTATTTTCAAGAGATTTCTGAATGTCTTTGAAGGACAAGTTCGGTTTCACAGGGTTGCTGTTGTATCTTTGGCTGACACGCTCCTCGCCATGGTAGTACGCATTGGAAAATGGTTCCATAACAGTCTGAAAATATAACATGGGGAGTGGTCAGAAAATTTATTTTTTTACTTATTTGGTTGTTATACTGAAAACTTTTTCACTTACATGGGGGTAGTAAATGTCGTGGATGGAAGAGACCGACCTTTGCTAAGTACGTGACATCCCTCCTGCTTTAAAGCCAAACCAGACAGAGCCGGGTTTGAACTGACAAGCTCACTGGTGACAGAGCTGATACATCGTAATTGTCAAGACTGATATATACCAATACAGAGGCATGTGACAGCACTGGTTTTAAAATGCTTCTCTTTGACTACTACTGACATTTCTGGTACTCTCTTACCTCAACCTTTTTAGCATATGAAAGAACAACTTTCAGTACAATTTAAGCACACTTTTATTTTGATTCGAGACAAAGCTACACTGGTGGGATTGACCAATCTTTGGGCTTCGCAGAAACTAATTTTATCAATCTGAACAAAATAATGCCTCTAGAATATGCTTGAATAAATACCTTGCTAACATGCAAAAAGGTTGGAGAATTACAATATATACCTTTTTATTCAGATCAAATCAAACGAATTTCACCAAAACCTGTATTTGGCTCAATTCTACCACAAACACTCATTAAAGTCAAAATTACAGCTAGAGTACATTATCTTGATCATACATATTAATCCAAGAGTGCACAACATGCATCTGCAAAACTAAAGATTCCATTCTATGCGTTATGAATGCATTCAGATAAAATTCCTTACAAGTTGTTTGCTTTTCATTTTTCATACGTGGTTTAGGCTGGGCTTTTTATAACAAAATACAAAAAAGGATCACAGCTTTCTTATTGGAGCATAAAAATAGTTGAAGATCACAGGGAATTGTTTTAAATTTATTTCTTTGCTTAATATGTGTTTTTTGCATCTTTCACCTTTTCAGCCTCGATAGCACTTTTTAGTGGAACTCATACATACAATCTGTACGAAACTGATACCAAAATGATTTGTTTGTGTCACTTAAGATACAAGTTCTGTAAAACTATGCAAAATATTTCCTTACACTACATAGTTTTCTCAGAGTGCTTCAAATCATTGGTCGCAGTGGTAGTTGAAGAGGTCAAATAATTAGGGTATATGACAACAGCCAGCATTATGGTGGGATGAAACCAGGCAGAGCCCGTGGGGAAACCCATGGCCACCTTTAGGTTACAGTACCCTTCTGCTAAAACAAAGATCACATTTTCAATGTCATACCCGCAGTCTCCTCTATTATCACCATGTACTAATGGGCTGTGTTGGAAAAGCAAGTTACCTGTCCAGCAGTTTACTAGTACTGGTATTAAGAATGTTCCCTACAAAACAATTTATCCATTCATATTCATTCTACATGAAATGGAACCTGTTTATTAACAGATGTTCACGTGATATCTGTACTTAGAATGTACAGTGCCCAGCCAATCTGTAGTCCTGATGTCAAGTCCAGTATAAAAAAGCCACAGTGACTTAAACACGACCTTAGCACCTAAACCAGGTCCCCTAATCCTGTATATCCTAATTTCTAGCTTCCTTGTACAGTGTGGGTCTAGATAATTGTTTTCATTCTCAATGTTCACATTACTCGGTACCCTAATTCTTCTAATTTTTGAGACATCTGGTGTGCTCTTTTAAGCCATTATATATGTAATATTTATTTTATGTAGCAGGAATATTTATTTTCTTTTTTTTTTTTTCACATGGTTAGTTCATCTAATGAACATATTCATATATTTTCACAAAAACTGAGAGAGAATCCTAACAATTAGAAGATACTGCATTTCAGGCTGTTTAGCACGATGCTATCCACAACTTAGTCACAGTAAAACTGCAACTATAGTTAAGTATAATGCATAGCCTTATATACATATATTTGTTTTGTAACTGCCACCTTCAGAAAGTTGTAATACATGTAAATATTTCCGTGTACAGCAGTGCAGTATTTTAGACTGTATTTATGTCCGCCTAATGTTTAAAAACTATGGATATCAGATTTTTAAAACAATGACAAAAAAGGAATACTTTCACAAAAGACTAAATCTAGCCAAAGAGCGAGGCACCGTAAGCGATAAATAATTGGAACTGACCACTATCTATATAAGACCATAACTGTCTAGAGAACTGTGGGATGGAACAAGACAATGTACCAGTAATAAGTATGTATGGTAAGATGGAGAAAACCCGAAAAAATAAAAAAAAACCACAAACACACACACAAACAAAGTATATACTAACGTATATATATATATATATATATAATATATATATATATAGCATATGCAGTGGAAAAAAACAAACAACACATCAGCCTATACTTTGAAAGTCTGTGTCTAAAACCAATAAAGCTGACATCAGACAGAAGTCGACTAAAGTCGTTTCATTCGTGTGAAATTACAAGTTAGCTAATTAAGCACTTAGCAACAGATTTTGTTGAGGGAGTGAGACACTCAAGGCAGAATAGCTTAAGTAGGCAGTTGAGATTCAGTCACGTCCATACATTACAGATAATTAACAGGTGTGTTTTTAATCAAAACAAAAATATACCTAAAATGTATAAAATGGGGTGCATGGAATCCTACTTAAACACATTTGCATCCTTCAGTAGTTGGTCAAACGATCTGAAAGACATGGGTGGAAAGTGAAGGACAATACAAAAAAAAAAACCTGTTCAATCCTATTTAATGCAAATGTGGAAGTATCCTTACCTTGGAATTTCCTGTTGGGGAAATGGCTTTGGAAAATGCCGTTGAACAGCTTCGTGGAACAACACCACAACATGATTTTCACTTGGTTGTTCATCTTGAAAGATGGATCTGATTCCAGATAAATAAAACTGAAATCTGGGTAGCAGCTTGTTGCTGATATTATCAGTGACGCTTGTCGTGCTAGACTGTCATTGGTTCCTGTCGTTTAGCTCACCTTATATAAAAACTACCTGGTAAAAGAGCGCAGGGTCGGAAACGGACCGGACCTGGAGCCTAGTCATGTGACCCCGGGCTTGTTGACAAACTGGTCGATCACGTGATTTAATCCCATTCTCCTTTAATATACCAACAGTCCGCACTAAACAACCATAAATATGTGTGTGTAGAGACACAACATGTCATACATGGGATTATTTCTGAATAATTTAGGGTGTATTTTGGTGGGTGGGCATTGCGGAGGGGCAGTGAAGTGGGGTTTGGGGGTTGGGAGGAGGTCATGAAAGGAAGACAAGACGGCACTTGCCTGTATACATAGGCGTACACGTACAGATTTGTAAGTAGGCCCATTGGCTTACCTACTCACGATGGTGGACTTGGCGAAATAGTGGAATTTTCCACATCGCATTCATTGACCTACTTCTCTTACTAGCCCGAGAGAACTTGGACAATCTCATCAATTGTAATATATCAATGACGCAATTTCTAGCAAAAAAGTACCAGCAACAATGTTTGGTAGAGACTCAGTATATGAATAAGGTGAAGCCATGAGGGTATATATAGAAGGAGGAACAACTCATATATGCTGCATATGTACCTCCACGGCCGTACGTGGAATGGACAGCAACCTGCGGATGGTCGTTGGTTTCCCACGGGCTGTGCCCGGTTTTCACCCACCATAATGCTAGCCGTCGTCGAATAAGTGAAATATTCTTGAGCACTGCGTAAAAGACCAATCCAAAAAATAAATACATATGTACCTCCATGGTTTCACCTTGCTAATATATGGGGGCCTACTGAGTTTCTACCAAACACTATTGCCTGCATATTTTTGTTTTGTTACGACCTTTTCCCACAGGAGTTTAAAAAAATCCGGTAAATTACATTGTTAATATATTATTAAGACTTAATAAATCCAGTGCACGAGTAAATCAAACAACCTTATTTTCAACCTTATTTTCAGTCATGCTCTGTTTGCCCGAAATGGTTATTCAACGTTCTGGGAAGTTACCCATTGGATCATAGCGGGGTTGGGTTTGTTGAAAGGGATGGGGGGTGGGGGTGGGGAGGATATATTGGAGGGAGAGGGGTCTACCTTGTGTAAAATTTATGCGTCCATGTTTTTATATGATAGAGGATTAACTTGATTCTTAGTTCTCATATCGAGCTGGCCGAGCACGAACGTGAATTGGATGTGCATATAGTATATGCATGTCTCAATATGGCCTATAGACGTGAAATCGATCAGACTGCACATCCAGATGTTAGGCATATATCCTATGAATAGCAATCAATGTTCATTTGTAGGGGTTTTCCTATTAAAAGCAATACGTATGCATGCAAGGGAAACGTCATAACAGTTATATGCAATGATTGATAGGCGCCAATTATACGCAAGGTTTTCAGTATATAGGCTACAATCTAGAAAAGCAATGTGTACCGTTTTGTATACATTTGTTTGTGCAACCCGCGATGTAAACAAGATGTGTATCACAAGTTCACAATTTGGTACACACCGAATGTGTATTTAGGCCCACATGAGGATGAGGTATGTAAGGTATAGATTAATGTTCCGGTGAAAATTTGTTACGTTTCCTGTCTGCCTGTGGCCACATCTTGTGTACACAGCTGCTTTTAGTGAGCGGGCATATTAGGAGATTGACAGCTCCAGATTAAAGTGGTGATACCAGGATGTAGAAATTAAGACGATTTTTAGTTTTCTTTGTTTTTTCCTATACCTCATCTCCATATCACCTTTTTTAACGAGCTTAGGGCTATATAGACGTTCCAGACTGTCCCGGGATTGTGTGTGCAATCCTATCCTGTGATATGTGTTGCACGATCTTCAGATATTCTCCTACGATTAGTTTCACACAACTGTACACAAAAACGCCCATGCCACCCCCATCGAATGGGTTCGAATATATTAATAGTACAGTCACTTTGCTGGAACTCAGAGAAGGCTGTCGTTTTTAAGTACAAATTTATGTTCACTCTGCACAATTACGATTTTTCAAAGAAACCATGGATTTTATTTAATAGTGAAACAATTTGCAACGTTGTAAGGAGCACCAAATTTGCTATACATGTACTCAAACAGTGTTTTGTCTGGAAAGACCATGTCTTATATAACGGGTGGTATAATTAAATAAACCTGCATCTTATAAGCCTGAACGAATAAATCAGCTCCCATTTGCAGGCTTTGCAGTCAGTCATACAAGCTGTAGTGCGTGTCGACCTGTGTACAGGTGCCACTTATCATCAGCTCAGGGTCAGACAGATCTGCGTGACACTGGACTAAAGGTTATAGGTGTTGTGACAAAAGTTTATGACCTGTGTATTTAACCGCCTAAAACTGGTCCTCACAATCCACATCGGGCCAATAGGCACCTGCTCACAGGAAATCGGATGACAGAAGATATATACATGTATATATTACTTAGCCTCTTTTCTTAATTACCTGAATGCTTATATTTTTTGATTTGATTAGTGTTTTACCCTGTGATCAAGAATATTTCACTTATACGACGGCGGCCAGCTCTAAGATGGGAGGAAACCGAGCAGAGCCTGAGGGAAACCTACGACCATCAGTAGGTTGCTGGCAGATCTCCCCACGTACGGCCGGAGAGGAAACCAGCATGAGTTGGACTTGTGACCACATTGTTGGGGGTCATTAGGCTGCGCTAGTGCGCTAACCAACTGAGCCACGGAGGCCCTTGGATAATTATATGATATAATTCAGTTTGAATGGTTTAAAATGAAGCACTGTAAATCATGGTGTTATTACAGATACATTCGTAAACCAATCGCGTCGACCATATAATGGACGTTACATTACATGAAACATCCAAGACAATTTTCCTTAACGACATTCAACATACAAACCATGAAAGAAGTATATATGTGAGGCCCCATATACATGTGCAATCTCACCTCAGTGAAGTAATCATCTTTTGTAACATTTTTTTTGTTAACTATGACTGTGGCACAATTTTCTGTTAGTATATTTTATAACCTGTAATGAATAACATAAGGAATGAGTGTTCGTGTGTTTGGGACAGCGTGACTTCAGACGCAAAGGATTGTGGGATCGCGCACTCATTTACCATCCTTGAGACGATCGCCACGTTTTGATTATGTCCTAGCCAAATTCCCTTTTTATTCTTCTTCAGGTATATAATCATGCAGATTCCTTTAGCCATATGATAATTGTTGAATGCATAGTTACCTGTATAGTTATGCGGAATGAGCACATTGTTGTGCATTAGTAGATTAGTTTACAAAGTAGTTGTCTGTCGGTCACATTCAGACGTCGTTGTTGTTTCCATTTAACTAACATTACGTAATGTTACGTTTCGTGTTCGCTAGATTTCTGATTGAAATAACAGTAGTTTTAATTCAATATATTTAACGATAACTGTGTCTTTTAATGTTTTGTAACTCCAGTAAAGCTAGATAGAAAGCCTGAGTGGCTAGAGGAATATTTCCTTACGTATTTCTTGGTAGAAATCCACGAATGTGTGCGATGTTAAAAGGATGTAAACAAGGGGGATAACTCCTAATGGAATACGCTCAACAGGGGCAACTACTTTTGCTGGAATAATGGAAATAAGGGGCTTAACTCTAAATGTCAAAAGATAATGTGTGTCTGGAAAGTGTAATATATTGTAACTGTCTTTATTTTTGTTCCAAAACTGTATAGGGGTTTTGCAGAGTTAACAATTGCATAAGTATATATAGATTTATTTCATTTAGTTCATATTTGTGTAAAGCAGACTCATGTCACAATTCATTTAAACACATTGTATTACTTTATTTCACTTAATTTACAGTGTTCCATGAAAATTAATTATGATTTGTTGTTATTTAAATCGCGCACTCATTTGCCATCCTTGAGACGATCGCCACGTTTTGATTATGTCCTAACGAAATTCCCTTTTTATTCTTCAGAATAAAGCCATGTGAACGTTATACAGTGCGTCATCTGGGTCTTTTACATATAAGTTGAAAATACGTAAAGTATAAGATGTCAGGATGGAATCACGTAAAGAGAAGAAATAAATTTAACACTTTATAATGATACACGAATAAAAGCATTCGTACTTCTGGATGCGAACTCTGAAGATCGCCAAAAACCTTCAATTTATGGAACACCTATGTTGTATGAACACAAACTTGTGTTCTTTCCAACAAAAGTGTTGTCATATATGAACTGTTCTATTTGTGTTGAATTAACACATGGTCTTGTGTTGAAAGAAATGAGCACAACATTTGTTGGATGTTATACACAATGTGGTATTGCATAAATTTTTTTTATGCAATACCATATTTTAGTTCAACACAAGACTGTGTTTTATTATTTTGTTAAATGTGTGTTTCACATTTATTTAACGTGTGTGTGTGTTGGGGGTAACCATTACAGCGTGTGTTGAATGAAATGTTTTTTCGTGCGTGGTTCATAGGTATAAATCAGGACACCCAACTTTGTTTCCAGATCATCAAGCTATAAAGGATGTGTGTATATAGGCCCATGCAGGGTGATGCTTGCCGAGCATGCCGAGCCCGTGTGGAAAATAACTGTAGTGGAAATATTACATTCTTTGTGCATATATATATATATATATATATATATATATATATATATATATATATAGCTTGTTTTCGTGCGTGGTTCATAGATATAAATCAGGACACCCGACTTGGTTTCCAGATCACTAAGCTATAAAGGATGTGTGTATATAGGTCTATGCACGGTGATGCTTGCCGAGCATGCCGAGCCCGTGTGGAAAATAACTGTAGTGGAAATATTACATTCTTTGTGCATATATATATATATATATATATATATATATATATATATATATATATAGCTTGTTTTCGTGCGTGGTTCATAGATATAAATCAGGACACCCGACTTGGTTTCCAGATCACTAAGCTATAAAGGATGTGTGTATATAGGCCCATGCAGGGTGATGCTTGCCGAGCATGTCAAACCCATTCAGGAGACTTCAGCCCGTGTGCAAAGTAACTGTAGTGGAAATATTACATTCTTTGTGCATATATATATATACAGCTTGTTTATCTTATCAGATAACATGTTCAAGGTAAGGCCATGGTACAAGACATTTGACCAGCTGTTAACTTGGCACAAGCCTATATACATATGCCTTTACATGCACGGTATTTATGTATTGTGAATTGTGTGTGCCAAATGTGTATGTCTATATTTAGTTCATATATAAAGCTCTGTATATATATATATATATATGATTGGTATTTAACGCCATATTCAAGAATATTTCACTAATATAGACGGCCGCCAGCATTACAGTTTGAGGAAACCCGGTCAGAGCCCGGGGGAAACTCGCGACCGTCCGCAAGTTACTGTGAACCTTTCCACGTGCGGCCAGAGAAGAAGCCAACATGAACGTGACTTGAACTCACAATGACCACATTGGTGAGAGGCTTCACAGTGGTTTCGTGGCGGGGTGTTTTCGTCATCAGCAAGATTACTGGAACTTTTCAAGACAGATACATACATGTGGATGGAAATTAAATGGAGAAAGTCGTTTCAAAGTTATATGATGCATTCAGTTACTTCCTGTATCGTTCTAATGATTCATCTACGATGATGTCACAAACCGATACAAATACAGTCAATTGGTTTCGAAATCCACTATGCCTTCGACACGAAAGCTTTATTGTATATAGATAGGGCGTTTGGTGATAAGTGTTCACGATCGTTCAAGACCCCATGTCTTCCACCAGTATGGCATGCAAGTTTGTAGGTCTCACGTTATTTATTTATTTATTTAATTGGTGTTTTACGCCGTACTCAAAAATATTTCACTTATACGACGGCAACCAACATTATTGTGGGAGGGAACCCACGACCATGCACAGGTTACTGGTATACCTTCCCACGTACGGCCGGAGAGGAAGCCAGCATGAGCTGGACTTGAACTCACAGCGACCGCATTGGTGAGAGGCTCCTGGGTCATTATGCTGCACTAACAGCGCAAACCAAATGAGCCACGGGGGCCCCTAGCTCTCACGTGGGAAAGTTCATAAATGACTTACCAAAGATCAATGATTTACATAAATGTACACATGACGTCACATCACCCCTTTTCCTCGCGTTCACCAGAAGGAATGAATTTTTGGGAATCTTTCATCAGTAATCTTTTGCTCATAAAGGCTGAGTAAAGCATACACTGAAGGTAAAAGACTTAAGTGATACCTGAAACGCTTGGTTTTTATTTCTTAATATGGAGTATATGATGTATATGATGACAACATATAAAACAGTTTCTCAGCTTACTCCTTGAGACGTAAAAATGGCTTTAAATTATAGTTTTCGAAAGGCCCCAGTTGTCAAGTCAGGAAATTGTATGTAGTCTGTTGTGATGACGTTAACGGGGATAACTGTGAAAACAACTTTGTTTTGGGAAGCCCAGTATGTTCAACGATGACGTCATTTCCGAATATTATGACCATTGACGGAAAATATGCATCAAATAAAGGGGCTATTAAGAAATTTAAAATATACCCCAAAAATAAAAATTTTTCATTTTTTGGCACATCTTTCTTCATTTTCATGTATCCTTTAATTAAGAAGTATGTTGATTGGAAAATTGATGAGTGACAGGTAATGGGCTGTAAATAGATGAGTGGCAGGTGATGGGTTGTACACTGATCAGTGGCAGGTGATGAATTGTACACTGACGAGTGACAGGTGATTGGTTGTACACTGATCAGTGGCAGGTGATGGGTTGTACATTGATCAGTGGCAGGTGAGGGCTTGTTCGTATAATAGAATCGTTATATTAAATTAATAGAATATGTGTGTTATATTTAACGTAATAATCTGCCGCAAGTAGTAACAGAACACATTCTAGCATCACAAATAACGGACTTGTTGTTAAATTTAGCAAATTATTTTTGATCAAAATGTGTCCTGTTATAATGTTAAACTCCGCTACTCAATGACTACAATCTGTACTGATCATGTGATCATGGTATAACTATTACCCAGTGGTGAGATACATGCTGACTTAGTCATGTATGCTTATTCGCCTGTGCTAAGGTTTTGGCCGAGAATCCTAGGGGCATAGGCAGGAGGCATGTATACAGCACCTATTTGATCAGTCTATTTTTGATCATTCATGATCAAGAATCCTCTCGGTCCTACATGCCACCACGGTCCCATCTCAGAAGCTCCTCAGAGAACGGCAGACCAGTCTGCGTGCAGTACTCCTTTAACATACGAGCTGAAACACAAAAATAGAGATTAAAACATGAAAATAAAAAAATAATGTGTTTACAGAACACCTGTTTGAGTAATGTTAGAATTTATTCTGTTATTGTAGCATAATAAAGTGTCAAATTCAACGTACTATATCCTGTTAGTCCAATGCAATGTCAACGTTGAATTAACTATATGGAACACGTGTGTTGTAATTAACAGAATAATCTGCAGCAAGAGCAGAATACATTCTATAATCACCCCGACAACAGATTTCTTTCTCGAAGGAATATTTGTTTCCCAAACAGTTTAGCTGTTATTTAATACAAATCACTGACCAGCACCCAATTAAGTGAGTGTGTGTGTTTGTGTGGGTACGTGTGTGTGTGTGTGGGGAAGGGGGGGGGGGGGGGGGGTGATCTTTCTTTGTATACAAGGGAATTTAGTGAAAAATATAGTTGCAGCGTTGAAGAGAATGAGGTTTTTCAAAATAACTGACCGAGGAGGCGTTAAGCCATAATTATTCATTTATTCAAGGGGCTGGACAGAGGGAAGGACTGACGCGGACATCTGCGACAACATGCATGCTTAGGCTAATTCTGACAGAAAGGCCAGTCTGTGAAAATTCAGTTTGCGTTTATTTATTTATTTATTTATTTATTGATTTATTTATTTCAGTGGTGTAAGGTCAAGTTCACTGGCGGAGGAAAACTGCCGCATATCGCATGCGGAAGTTGGAACTTGTAACTCACAACTGTACAGTTGTCATCTTACCAGAATATAAGCGTCATATTCAACATTCATATAACATTCGTAGTCCGTAAAAGGCGTTCCAAGTCGATAATCGCAAGATCCATTTCCAAAACAACGTTTAACATTAGCTTCCAAAGACATAGGTATGCAAGAAATTATACAAATAAGAAATAAAGCCTGTAACACACAAGAGAGAAGCAGCCATCAGTTTTCAATGCTACCGGGCAGACAATGGATGTTCCAGGCATAAATTCCATATCAAAGTTCAAATTCGTAGTCCGTGAATGAGTTCCAGGTCAAATAACAATTAAACAAGTATTTAAGTCGCGCTTTGATTGCAACTGTTCATAAAGGCTCCACGGAGATGCAACGAGCGTGGCTGCCTTTACGGCCCCTAGCCCCAGGTTAGGCGGTATTAGATACAGTTCAGAAAACCCTTAAAAGGCAGCTTAGCCACGGTTTGCCGTTATTTTTCTTGACAGTGTCAGCTGATCTGGTCATATGACTCTGAGTTGAATTAGCTCAATTGTATAACTCATTAGGGATCCCGTTCTTCCCGAACGGGATCCCTATTGTAATCGTTATGTTTTTTCTTATTATTTTTTTTTCACCGACTTTGTTAGTGTGGAAACTCCTACACCGTTCAACATAGAAGCCCCCAAATTTTGCTCATATATTCTGGCGGTGACTATCCCGGCACTAATTCTCCATTTTTTGTATGTCACGTGGTTCGGCCGCCATATTAAATTTTGTATAAAACTTTTAAAAATCCTCTTCTCAAGAACCACTGAACCAATTGTTTTCAAATTTGACATGCAGTTAGAAGGTCACGAGTTACAAAAAGTTTGCAAAAATGGTTGACTTCCGGTCAAAACTCTGGAAGCTCGCCATTGGTCGAAGTTGTGACGTCACAAAAAGTTCTGAAATGTCAATTGTTCTTAACGTATTCTGATGTATCCTGAGCTGCTGATTCCGAATCTGCTTTTATTTTTTGCATATCGGTGTAACTTTTTGAGATATAAGCAAAACACTAAAAAAGTTACGTAACTTCAGTGACCTGTAACTCGAGAACTATGGGAGCTAGAAATGTGCAACTTGCACCAAATTGTATCCCAAGACATGCTCTTTCGAGCATCTGCCAACGGATTTGAGTTACGATCAATAGTTTTCTAGCTAGAAGCGTTTAAATGACAACACCGTTTTTTGTTCAGAAAAGGGTAGGAATCCTATTGCTTTAACATGGAGTTAGTTGGGGACAGGACTGGGTTTATAATATTTGACCTGATGCTTTCGGCTACACTGTCCGTGATCTCCCGAAACGGTTGTAGGATGACATTCAGTTATACAGTACCCCATTAGATGGTGTAGAATTCTAACTACAACAGCAAACGACGTGGACCTGTAAAAGTTAGCTTTGTTTTGCGCAGGCCTTGTCTTCTTTACTATACGCTAACCAGGCCAGGGTGACTGACAGACATCGCCATGTGCCGTGGTCCAGGTGTTGACTTTCTAACAACGGCCGAGATATCAGTAGAGCAGTGAGTCTGTTCATGGCAGGTCGTGGATTGAGACATGAAAGTACAAACTTTGATTTTTCTTCTTTCTTTCTTTCTTTTCTCTTACCGCTGACGCCTGTCAGTCATGTCAGAGTTCGATCCTACCTTAGCCAATTTGTCAGGCGATGAAAATGTTGTGAATTTCAAGGTTTTAAGTAGGCTGCTAGGCGTAGTTGGATGTTCTGATGACGAATCTGGTGGTTTTTTCCTTTCTCCGACGCACGGTTTTGTCGCCAATTGCTATGAAAGTGCGAAAAAGTGCAATTTTCGCCATATTTGGAAGTCACGTGACACAAAACTGCTGCAGCTGTGGAGCTCAAAAGGGCTATATGGGTACTGTAGGCGTACGGAAAATCATGGAAGTGTGTCAATAAATGTGGGAGTTGCAGTGCTTCAAATATTGTCCAAAGGCCGATTTGCTGTATTTGGCACTTTGACGTCCCCATGTTATATGATGCATTTTAAACGCATTTGCGACTAGGATGAAGGCACGAACATTGTAAGCATGCTACCCGACGCAAATTGCGATCAAAACGCGAAAAAGCGCTAACACCACCATATTTGGAGGTCTGGTGAGAGAAAACCGTTACAGCTGTAAAGCTGAACATCACTGAGTGGAAAGCGCTACACACGTACTCTATGTGTGCTGAAAATCTTCGATCTTTGTCAACATCCACAAGACATGAAGGGGGAAACGTCATTGATCCGATCCGGGATTCCGGCCTAGGATCTGCTGTTCGCAGATCCATTCTAGTTACTTATATAATTATACAAATGAAATATTCTTGAGTACGGCGTAAAACACCGATCAAACAAGTAAATAAACATAATTCAAGATTTTTGAGTCAGCTGACCCAAACTTTTCTCTCACGAAAGAACAGATGCTCATGTAGAACATTGCCGCGTAAACCACAATATTTGGTAAAGCGTCCAAATATTCTTGAGTACGGTGGAAACATAAATAAATAACTAGGTAAATAAATGTTGTGTAACCTTACCTGGATTTGTAAGAAGATCGGTGGCATCTACCACCACAATTGTTTTTCCGGTCTGCTTTTCAGTGTTGATGAACAAGGTATGCACGGATTTGAACTCTGCTTCAGGCGGGTCAAAAATAAGTAAAACCTGCGATAAGCTGAGAGAAATTTTGTTTGACACCAATTGAATGCCCAGGGTTATATTCCCATCGAATTTCAAACGTGTTTTAAACGCAAGATTATTTTCAGTATCATAGGAGTTCAAACACTTAATAAATAATGTCTTTTTCAGTATAATCTACTACAGCTGGTACCCGGGAACACATGAACTTTATACTGCGGTGTAGTTTTAATGCGTTAAAAAAGCGTTGTAAAACTGATATCAAAACCCTTCTTGACACACTCCTTAATGTGCTATATGGTACACTATTAGAGGTACCATATAGCACTTACACATGCCATATGTTCTATACAGGGAGACAATTGTTATGCCGCGGTGACACATTAGAAAGGTGTGTTGATACCCTTCACGTAACACTTCGTCAACTAACTCCAACTGGCTGCTCAGGTAATACACCATATCCTTGGCAAAGACAATGGAATAATCTCAAGAAAAAAAAGGACGTATTATTGTCTTGGTGTCTCAAATCCATGAGCCACAGGTTACTCGACAGCTGTATTTCGGTTATTGGAGAGTCGAATACCCATGAACCATGGTTACTAGACAGTTCAACATCCAAGAACCCACGTATAATGGACATTTGGATATCCAAGAACCCCAGGCTATTCAAAGGACAATTGGACATCCATGAATCCCAGGATATTAGTCTAATACTCATGAACCATGGTTACTGAACAGTTGAACACGCATGTATTCCCGTTATTGGAAACTGGAACACCTATAAATCATGGTTACTGGACAGTTGAACATCCATGCACCCCGGTTATTGGACTGTTGGACATCCACGTATCCGATTATTTGACAGTCGAATACCCATGGACCATGCGTGGTTATTGGGCAGTCGAATGAATATCCATGAACCATGGTTACTGGACAGTTGAGCACCTATAAACCATGGCCAATGGACAGTTGATCACCCATGAACCATGGTTAAAGGACAGTTGAACACTCATCAACCATGGTTATCCAGCAGCTGAACATCGATGAACCCTAGATTATTGGACAGTTGAACACCCATGAACCATGGTTACTGGACAGTTGAACACTCATGAACCATGGTTACTTGACAGTTGAACACCCATGAAATATGGTTACAGGACAGTTGAACACTCATCAACCATGGTTATCGGGCAGCTGAACATCCATGAACCCCAGAACCACTTTCATGGATTTACAGACGTTATTAGGCAGTAGGAAGTACAAGGGCATGTCTTTTCAGCAGTCATTATCAACACGCATACAGACACACACTTTATATGTCTTCAGCAATACCAAAGTATTCCAAGAAAACGACACGTTATTCCATTTTGAACACATTTTGTTTTTGTGTGGTAATGTATATTTGGACTAAATCTGCCTGTATTTCCACCTCAGCACAATTTACGTGACATGTAATCCCCTATATAAATGAAAACATAAACGATGGCAAGAAAGATCCATCTTATCTGAAAATTGAAGAACCTCATTCCAAAACCCATGTCTGACAGCAAAATTAATGAATTATATGTTAATAAAATTGCCCCTCAGTTTCATGAAACTATGCGTTGAAAAAGACATTTGTATACCAGCCGTTGAGCAATAAGGACGCTCACGGTCAATAATCGCAAGGCCACTTCACAATACGATGTTTAACGCAAATTACCAAAGAACTAAGAGAGTATGGAAAGTACGAAAGTTATGGAGTTATGCGAATAATTAAAAACTAAAATGTCCTCCACTATAATAATAAACAATAAGAATGTCTTACTGTTGTAATCATGTTCAAGAGAGTACTTAATTTTTTATTTTTTTTTTTGATTGGTGTTTTACGCCGTACTCAAGAATATTTCACTTATATGACAGCGGCCAGCATTATGGTGGGTGGAAACCAGGCAGAGCCCGGGGGAAACCCACGACCATCCGCAGGTTGCTGGAAGACCTTCCCACGTACGGCCGCAGAGAAAGCCAGCATGAGCTGGACTTGAACTCACAGCGACCGCATTGGTGAGAGACTCCTGGGTCATTACGCTTAATGTCAGTGTATTGGGTTTTGGTGGATTCTTCTAATACCGCTTGCTCGAGGGCTTCATGCCACGGTAGTGAGAATCACCAAAGGGTTCCATTACAATCTGAAAAGAAACCATACAGAGTATAAGGCCTAACTTGAAATTCTTCAACCATTTCTGAGCTTTTAATGCTGGCAATATACTCTGTTCGTTAAACGACACTGACAATTTTTTTTTCATAAATTACACAATTTCAGGCTGGGCACAGTGGTGTCTTAAAATAAAGGAAATTGTTACAATGAAAACACTTTCTAAAACGGCACTTGTTCAATGTTGTAAAATATACTCGTGCCAACATCTGAAGATGTTACGCAGCGTATGATGTGCACAGGTTGTAACATATAATGATAGGTTACGACATCTATGTAACATTTATTATTAGGAAGAACACACCGCCTAAGAGTATCAGCTAGACATAAGGTAATGTTAAATTACATTAGCATTTGGCACTGTTAAATTTTTAACATTTTATATAGAGCTAACGTAACAACATTAACAACCGATTTTTAAACTGTTGAACTCCTCGACTGCCAAAACGTTTTTCAGATTTAAGACAGAGCAAAAAGTATGTATATTGATTCCTAAACCGGTTAATTGTAAAAATAACCCCAGGCCTTTGTTTTTCACCTGAATATTGATTCCTTTATTCGGTTATTGCTTAAGATCATACTCAAGGATTTTCACTGATACGACGTCGGCCTGCAGAAAGCCGGAGAGCCCAACGAAAAGTACAGCATACTGGTGGAGACAAGTGGTCTGCAGCGCAAACTGATTGTTCGGGAGTCTCCGGGATCAAACCCGGAACGGGTCATACCAAAGGCTTTAAAAATGGTACATACATACACACTTACATACATACACATGTGTCGTCAATCGCTTACTGTGACCAAAGCCTCAGCAAGGCAGTGATAGTAGGGGGAGCTCAGTATCCGGACCGGGTTTGAACCCTCACCATTTGTGTCCTAGTGATTGATGATATATTTATTCATTTGATTGGTGTTTTACGCCGTACTCAAGTATATTTCACGTGTACGACGGCGGCCATGCTGCATTATATGGAAGAAGGAAATTGGGCGGAGCCCGAGGGGAACCCATGATCACTTGAAGTTACGCACAGAATCTATAGTTGTTAGACTTAGGATCCATCATTATTTAAAGATACAAACAGGGTCTACTGATATTTCAAGTTACGATCAATCATCATTAGAGGTTACGCCTAGGATCTATAGTTATTAAAATTTACGCCTAGGATCTATAGTTATTAGAAGTTAAGGCTGGAATATGTTGTTATCAAAAGTTACGCCTAGGATTCATAGTTATCAAAAGCTACGAATAGGATCAATAGTTATTAGAAGATACACCTAGGATCCATCATTATTAGAAAATACACCTAGGATCCATTGTTATTTCAAGTTAGACCTAGGATCCATCATATTTGAAGATACACCTATTCCACTGTAATTTCAAGTTCCGCATAGGATCCATCATGATTAGAAGTTACGCCTAGAATCTATAGTTATCCGAAGTTACGCTTAGGATCTATAGTTATCAGAAATTACGCCTAAGATTCACCGCTATTAAAAGTTAAGCCTAGGCTCCAGAGTTATTAGAAGTTATACGTGGATCCACCATTATCAGAAGATACACCTACGATCCATTGTTAATTCAAGTTATGTCTAGGATCTATCATTACGACAAGCTACGCCTAGGGTCCATAGTTACTGGACGTTACGCCAATGATGCATAGT
This sequence comes from Liolophura sinensis, assembly GCF_032854445.1. Classification (NCBI taxonomy): domain Eukaryota; kingdom Metazoa; phylum Mollusca; class Polyplacophora; order Chitonida; family Chitonidae; genus Liolophura; species Liolophura sinensis. The sequence goes on from NC_088300.1 coordinate 30,776,244, forward strand.
TATTGGAAGCTACGCCTGTTGGAAGTTATGCCCAAGATTCATATTTACTAAAAGTTACACAAATGATTCTTCGTTAATAGAAATTGCCACATCGATCAACACAAGATCATACAGCAACAATTTCGTGCAATCCATCATAAAAGCATTTGGGATTATACCTGATCAAAGTAACATTATCTCTTAACAAAAAAGTAAGAGAAAAAAGGTGATAATAAATGCTGATAATTTTTCGTTTGAGAATCCCACCTTGGAATTCTCCAATTTGGAAATGGCTTCGGAAAATGCCACTAGAACGTCAACTCACCAAAGCAACATTTTACCTTAATAGATCGCGAAGAACGCGACAACAAACCTTTTAATTTAAAATTTAATTTACTTGACGAGACAAACAATCTCGCTACCTCGCTATCTCAACCTTTGCAAAGGGCGAGGCATTTCCTCCATCAAACAGGATGGTGTCTCATATTTCCCCCATCACACAGGATGGTGTCACACATTTCCTCCATCACACAGGATGGTGTCACACATTTCCTCCATCACACAGGATGGTGTCACACATTTCCTCCATCACACAGGATGGTGTCATACATTTCCTCCATCGCACAGGATGGTGTCTCATATTTCCCCCATCACACAGGATGGTGTCTCATATTTCCTCCATCACACAGGATGGTGTCACACATTTCCTCCATCACACAGGATGGTGTCTCACAATTACTTTATCACACCGGCTGGTGTCACACATTTCCTCCATCACACAGGATGGTGTCACACATTTCCTCCATCGCACAGGATGGTGTCATACATTTCCTCCATCACACAGGATGGTGTCACACATTTGCTCTATCACACATGATGGTGTCACACATTTCCTCCATCACACAGGATGGTGTCATACATTTCCTCCATCACACAGGATGGTGTCACACATTTCCTCCATCACACAGGATGGTGTCACACATTTCCTCCATCACGCAGGACGGTGTCACACTATTTCTCTATCACATATTATGGTGTCTCACATTTCCGCTGTCACACAGGATCGTGTCCCACAATTTCTTCATCACACAGGATGGTGTCACAGGTTTCCTCTACCACACAGTATGGTGTCACACTATTTCTCTATCACACAGGATGGTGTCTCAAATTTTCCTCCATCACACAGGATGGTATCACACATTTCTCCACCACACAGGATTGTGTCTCACAATTCCTCCATCACACAGGATGGTGTCTCACAATTCCTCTATCACACAGGGTGGTGTCTCACGTTTTTCTCCATCACACAGGATGGTGTCTCACAATACCTCTATCACACAGGATTGTGTCACACATTTCCTCCACCACACAGGATGGTGTCACACATTTCCTCCATCAAACAGGATGGTGTCTCACATTTCCTCCATCACACAGGATGGTGTCATACATTTCCTCCATCAAACAGGATGGTGTCTCACAATACCTCTATCACACAGGATGGTGTCACACAATACCTCTTTCACACAGGATGGTGTCACACATTTCCTCCATCACACAGGATGGTGTCATACATTTCCTCCATCACACAGGATGGTGTCACACATTTCCTCCATCACACAGGATTGTGTCAAACATTTAATCAATCACACAGGATGGCGTCTCATATCTCCTCCATCACACAGGATAGTGTCTCATATCTCCTCCATCACACAGGATGGTGTCTCATATCTCCTACATCACACAGGATGGTGTCATACATTTCCTCCATCACACAGGATGGTCACACATTTCCTGCATCACACAGGATTGTGTCACACATTTCCTCCATCACACAGGATGGTGTCACACATTTCCTCCATCACACAGGATTGTGTCACACATTTCCTCCATCACACAGGATGGTGTCTCATATCTCCTCCATCACACAGGATGGTGTCTCATATATCCTCGATCACACAGGAAGGTGTCACACATTTTCTTTCGTCACACAGGATGGTACCACAAACGATCACACCAGATGGTGTCATACATTTCCTCCATCACACAGGATGGTGTCTCACGTTTTTCTCCATCACACAGGATGGTGTCTCGATTCATTTACCAGCCAGGATAGTGTCTTACAATTCATCCATCACACAGGATGGTGTCTCACGTTTTTCTCCATCACACAGGATGGTGTCTAACAATTCATCCATCACACACGATGGTGTCTCACAATACATTCATCACACACGATGGTGTCTCACAATTCATCCATCACACACGATGGTGTCTCACAATTTATCCATCACACAGGATGGTGTCTCACAATTCATCCATCACACAGGATGGTGTCTCACAATTCATCCAACACACAGGATGGTGTCTCACAATTCATCCATCACACACGATGGTGTCTCACAATTCATCCATCACACAGGATGATGTCTCACAATTCATCCATCACACAGGATGGTGTCTCAAAATTCATCCATAACATACGATGGTGTCTCACAATTCATCCATCACACATGATGGTGTCTCACAATTCATCCATCACACAGGATGATGTCTCACAATTCATCCATCACACAGGATGGTGTCTCACAATTCATCCATCACACACGATGGTGTCTCACAATTCATCCATCACACACGATGATAATAATTATGTACCCTTAATGGAAAATGGAGGAAAGCTTCTTGATGATTGTTTCTGCAGCCTTATTGAGGTATCACTACTTTGTGTAAAAAATACCAATGTTTTGAAACGTAAAACCTGTTTTGCTAAAATGTGGGATAAGTCTATGGTTGTGAAAACTATCACTAATCTGACCATTTGATACAATTTTATATTTGTGCTATATGACGTTCATAACTCACCTCACAGGGCAAAGTTCATAAAATCTATCAGTTAGTGTGACGTCACCTACTATAACGTCATGGAGTTCAAAATTTAAAAGCTGATAAGCATGACATTTGTAAAGTTTAGTCTTGTTTTCTGGTCGCACAAATGCCATGAATTTAATTCAACGAATACAAAATAATAGATCAGTCTGGCATAATCATCACCAATTGTTACTACAAACTTTGCACTTTAATCGGGAGGTGGCATATTTTTTATCCCGTGAGGTGGAGCTAGTGTGCAGCAGGACCTCGAGTCATGGTGATGTCAACATGATGAGCTGTGAAACAAACGTTTGACGTCAACAATATGGCGTCAGGTCTAATGACCGGAGGTTTGTCAGGTCCCCATTCTTTCAGGAATAACCTTTCAAGTAAGTCTCAGTGATAGTGTTATGTCATATACGATGGCATAGCATTCCGTCTTTTTTGTATGTCATGTCATAACGCCACGATCAATAACCAGTTGCTTTATGACATCATACCACTGCATTTCCATCCTCAGTTTATTGTCATTTGTGACGTCACAATGATGTCACTGGATAACAATTACGTATTATTGAATGACGTCATTTAAGAACGTGACATCTAAAAAACGGTGATGTTTGGTCAAAACTAGAAATTTCTGACGTGTACAATCTACGTCAGAAGTTACGAAATTACCTTCGAAACTACGTCTTCATGCAAAGCTAGTCCGGAACAAACCTACGTGCTACGGGGGAGAATGGCCGCCTTCCTTTGCTGATCTTGACTGATGCCTTTTTTCTCTAGATGCCATCTTCTCTGTGTCTCAGGAGAACGCTGTGGATATTCTGGCGTCTCCCCTGGAAACGGACCCCTTTTACACTCTTGGGCGGGACTGAAAATTTCACCAATCACAGGTATTTGTGAAAAGAATTTTAACCAAACCTTTATCGTTATCAACAGTCAATCGGTGACATATCCAACAGCCAATCACAATGCTGTTTTTGCCCATTGTTCTTGCCATTGACTCGCTATAATTTCTGGTTTACATTGGTTACCAAACATTTTAAATCGCAAGGCAAATCAATTTATTTTAGCTAAATCAATACAAATCAATATAAAGAGTTTAATCAGCCCACAAAATGGCCGTTATTTTGAACGCATTTTGAATTAAAACTCTATTTCGAAGCCGCTGTGTTTGCGGCTTAAACCACTCAATTATGAACTTTTTTGTGCTTTATACCAAAGCTGATTTGATTTCAAAAGGCTTGTATCGCCTGTTTTTAGAGCAATTTCAAATGTAAAATAGAGTGTACGTGGCCCCTTCTGCTTCATTTTACCCGACATAATATAACTTTGGAAGAGCTATGTATATGGTCTACTTTCCATGTATTTATACTCCACGCAACGTATCTATCACTTAAAATGGTTTACCACCCATCCCCACCGGTCTGCCCTTCAATAATGTATTATTAAAACATCACCGTGTATCTTTATATCCAACTGAGACACAATTACCATGTTTTTGAGACACAATTACCATGTTTTTCTACAATTTACAGAAAATATACCTTGTGAAAAGCCCTAAATTTGGCCTCAGAGATGACCAGAATTGTTTTATTGCCAGAATCAAACTATAAACATGAAAAAAAAATTGTCTTAGTACAGATGAAAACGTGGAAGGATTTTTTAGTGTGTAATAATTATTCTGCCCTGGATCACTTTGCTGATCGTGCCGTCATTTCTCCTGGATAACAGTACCAGTTTAGTGGCTTACGTTTGTGAAATTGGGTCACAACACAAGCTACCATGGGTCTGCAGAAGCTATACAGGAATTCTCGAGCAAAGAATCAGCCACCTGTTGAACATGAGTAACCCTTCACATCGGTTCCTAATATTTATGAAAAAATATGTATATACCACAGGTATAAAAGTCTGGTATTTATTGCACGACAGGCAACAATTTGAGGTACTTTGTTCTGATTATCAAATATGGGTTATGACTTTATACATGCAATTTCTTTCGTTAGTTCACAGATCCACGCTGGCTATTATAGTTCCCCAGTTGTGGACATTTGGTCTGTTAACAAGCTGCCACCCATTTTCTAAGATATATCCCTCACTAAACTGAAATGTATACTTGTGGTCAAAAAACAAAGTTTCCAGCTAATATTTTTGGAAAAAAGTCCTATACTTATCCAGTATGTACGTGAAACATCCTAGAGTTGGTATAACTGCAGACTATGGTTTGGGCCAGAAGCCAGAAGAGAACCATCAAGAGCAGGAGTTGAACATGTGAGTACAGTACAAGCCAGAAGTAAACCATCAAGATTCACAGTAGAACATCTGAGTACAGTATAAACCAGAAGTGAACCATCAAGAGCTGGGGTTGAACATGTGAGAACAGTACAAGCCAGAAGTGAACCATCAAGAGTGGAGTTGAACATGTGAGTACAGTACAAGCCAGAAGTGAACAGTGAAGAGCAAGAGTTGAACATGTGAGTACAGTACAAGCCAGAAGTGAATCATCAAGAGCTACAGTTGAACATGTGAGTATAGTACAGGCCAGAAGTGAACCATCAAGAGCTACAGTCGAACATGTGAGTACAGTACAAGCCAGAAGTCAACCCTCAAGAGCTGGAATTGAACATGTGAGTACAGTACAGGCCAGAAGTGAACTATCCAGAGCTGGAGTTGAACATGTGAGTACAGTACAAACCAGAAGTGAAGAGTGAAAAACAAGAGTTGAACATGTGAGTACAGTACAAACCAGAAGTCAACCATCAAGAGCTGGAATTGAACATGTGAGTACAGTACAAACCAGAAGTGAACCATCAAGAACTGGAGCTGAACATGTGAGTACAGTACAAACCAGAAGTCAACCATCAAGAGCTGGAATTGAACATGTGAGTACAGTACAAACCAGAAGTCAACCATCAAGAGCTGGAGTTGAACATGTGAGTACAGTACAAACCAGAAGTCAACCATCAAGAGCTGGGGTTGAACATGTGAGTACAGTACAAACCAGAAGTCAACCATCAAGAGCTGGAATTGAACATGTGAGTACAGTACAAACCAGAAGTCAACCATCAAGAGCTGGAGTTGAACATGTGAGTACAGTACAAACCAGAAGTTAAGCATCCAGAGCTACAGTTGCACATGTGAGTACAGTACAAACCAGAAGTGAAGCATCCAGAGCTGGAATTGCACATTTGGGTACAGTACAAACCAGAAGTGAAGCATTAAGAGCTGGAGCTTAACATGTGAGTACAGTACAAACCAGAAGTGAACCATCAAGAGCTGGAGTTGAACATGCGAGTACAGTACAAACCAGAAGTCAACCATCAAGAGCTGGAGTTGAACATGTGAGTACAGTACAAACCAGAAGTGAAGCATCCAGAGCTGGAGTTGCACATGTGAGTACAGTACAAACCAGAAGTGAAGCATCCAGAGCTGGAATTGCACATTTGGGTACAGTACAAACCAGAAGTGAAGCATTAAGAGCTGGAGCTTAACATGTGAGTACAGTACAAACCAGAAGTCAACCATCAAGAGCTAGAGTTGAACATGTGAGTACAGTACAAGCCAGAAGTGAAGCATCAAGAGCTGGTTGAAGAAGTTTACATGTGGTTTGCCATGGAAATATCTTTAGCCTAGTTTAGCTTAATATTATTCTGATCCCAACACAACACAAATTTTAGTCAAATCAATTTAGTCCAGACTAGAATTAGTACCAGGCACCATATACATTTTTGAACAATTGTTCCAGACTCATGACTTAGGTGGGAAGGTGTGCAAGCAAATTGCAGATGGTTCTGCCCAGTTTCCTCCCATAATAATGTTGGCCCCTGTTGTATAAGTGAAATATTCTTGAGCATGGCGTAAAACACCAATCAAATAAATTAATAAATTTAATACTCAAATTCCTATAAACTGGAATAAAATTAAGAGAATAAATTCAATTTTTTGGCTTAAATTTTGTTTTGACATTGTTACAAAAAATAAAACAACTGAATATTTCAACCTAATACAAGATTCATAATACTTTAAATTGATCAATAAAGTCCATCTAATAGATTTCTTAGCACCTTTTCAAAGGCACTGGAGTGTTAATTGTGTAGCAGTAAACTTCTAGAGGACAATAATATCATTATTGGTTGTTAACACTAAATTTCAGTCATGCTTTAGGAGCAAACATGGTACCTGTCTTCAACTGTTCACTTGTGAATGTCTTTCAAACACACATGATATCAGCCTTGGTGGTTTACTTGTAAATATTTTTCCAGCATCTGAAGTACATGTGATATCAGTCTTGGTTGTTTACGTGTGAATTTCTATCCAGATTTTCAAGCGCGTACAATATCTGTGTTAGATGCTTAATTATAAATTTCTTTCCGGCAGCTGAAATACATGTGATATCAGTCTTGGATACTTACTTATGAATTTCTTTCGTGATTTTGAAGCACATAAAATACCAGGGGCCGGTTTCATGAAGCTCACTTAGTTAAGGGCGCTCACTAAGGGCAACTTAACACCAAGTAAGCTTCATGAAACAGGCCCCTGTCCTGGTTGTGTTGTCTTGTGAATATCTCTACAGCTTCTGCAGCAGACATGATATCCGTCTTTATTGTTTTCCTGTGAACGTCTTTACAGATTCTGGAGGACACACAATATCAGTCTGTCTTGTCTACATCACAGAGGCATAAAATTACCAACAGGCATGACATGGAGTGTCTTAACAACCCCACAGTGTAAAATCAGACGTAATCACTTGTAACTGATATATACAAATACATACAATGTTCACAGAGTAAATGAATATATCTATAATACATGGCAACCAATTTAAATTTGCTGTTAGTATATTTATTTATTTATTTACTTGGTATTTCATGCCATATTCAAGAATATTTCACTTATACTATGGCTGCCAGCATTATGGTGGGAGGAAACTGTTCTTATCACAATAAACATATCCATATAATTACCCCAAGATTCTGAAATCTGTATTAAACACTAAAATACTGTATTTTATTAAACAATATTAATCTGTTTAATAAAAAGCCAAATCATGCTGTAAATCTAATAATGCGTGTTTTATCCATTTATAATGCCTTGCTGTTAATGTCTTCATCACAGGTAAGATTAATGAGGTCTAGTTTAGAAAGCCACTGTTCACGAAGGTTTCCCTGACCTTTGACACCTCATCTGATTTCAGTGGAATCAATGGAAGTCTGGTTGGGCCTCCGTAATACCCGAACCATTCCATTGAAGCCTTCAGTGCTGGAATCCCGAACATTTTGGTGACCGCTGCATTCGGAGCAATAATCCTCTGCTGCAATTCTTTGGCTTCTTTTAGCTTTCCTTGTTGATAAAGGCTGTGCAGATTACATAACGCATCGCCCAGCATATTTGCAGATGCGCAGACGCCTCCAACGCAGCCTGCCACAAGAGCGGGCAGTAAGAAACCTGCAGAGCCAGCTAGGACCTGGAACTCCTGGTGTTGTGTCTTGTGGACAATGTTGCCTATTTTGACGATATCACCACCGCTGTCCTTCATCCCAATGATGTTGGGGTGACTGGCTAGTTTGACCACCGCCTCAGGGGAGAGGTCGATTCCTGTATTTCCTGGGACGCTATACAACAGAATCGGAGCAGGGCTTTCATCAGCAACATGCGTGTAGTGTTGCACAAAGGACTCATTGGTCATCCGGCCTTTGTAGTAACAAGGTGTGACTACCATCAACACATCTGCACCTGCTTCGCTCATCTTTATACACATGTCTATAGTGTCACGTGTGGACTCGCATCCGGCGCCCCCTATCACCAGTTTCTCGGGATCCAGAATTTTGCGGGCATGGCGGATCATCTCCACTTTCTCCTCTGGTCTCATGTAAACTACTTCCCCGTTCGATCCCAGCACGGCCAACCCTCTAAGTGGAACCTTGTTCCACAGTGAAATGTTATGCTCAAGCTTGTTCAATGCCAAGTTTCCATCAGCGTCGAACGGTGTAGCTATTGGGGGAAATATACCACTGACATCTGTAACAAGTGGCTTGTTGGATGACAGTGATCTAGCGGATGATTGGACAGAGCTCATTATTGCCTCTGGACTGGGTAGACCAAACCGCTGACTTAATCCAATGATGTTGCAGCCTGCTTTTCGTAACATAGTAGACTCTGAATCACATTACCAAAAGTTAGCTCCTGAATACAAGAAAGAAACAACGTTATTACAATCAAAGAATGAAAGATGTAATGTCATACAAAACACGCTTAGAGTAGAAGAGTGAAGATGTAATATAAAACATAACAAGGTCACAGTCACTGTGGAAAAGAAAGTTATCAAGCGTTTCCTTTGAATAAAAATTCTTTCTGAAAGGCGTTTTGATTTCCACCAAAATATCAAACATTATTTATGTTTAACTTCTACTGAAGATGAAAAGCAGTCGCAGTGACTGAATATATAAGCTCTATGTTTAAGACATGTATGTACACAGCTAGATAAGATCTACACGTATCCTTCGCTCATAGTGCTACCTCACTCTAACAGCATTCTAAAGACACCACATGAGACTATTGCACTCTGTCATGTTTTATGGACTTTTTGCCTGAATGCTATTAAAGTGTCTAGCAAAGACATCAAAGTATACTTAGTTAAACTTCACAAAACTTAGTACATCAGTTTTTCATAAATATTCTTGTAAATGATGTCACCGTATGGAGATATAACCTAGAAAATGTGCGTCTTTAAGAAAAAAAGTTATGACAAATATGACTTACAAAGTTTTGTGAAAGTGGGCCCAGAGAAAGAACCATGACTGTCTTATCCAAACATAAATTTAAAAAAAAAAATTCTTCACTTTTTTTGCCATCACAAAGTGACATCACATGGAATGTACGATTCATCATTTAAACCATGACATTACACAGGCCCACTGTTCTCGGCACTGGACATGTGCTCTGTTTGTGGAAAGTCATCGTTATTCGCACGCATATGCACGTCACCACATGCCTTTAATTTTTATTTCTTCTTTATTTCTACAGTGATAGGATTCAAACAAGCAGCTGTGACTAAACCGATTATAATACACGATGTAGGACTACACTGTGCCCTTATGGAGGGTGTATTGGTACAGATATGTATACATATATATAAATACGTACCTTAGCGTATTGTATTTCACAGGTAGGCGTTGTTCTGTGATCCTACAGTTGGCCACACAAACAGCCCAGTGGTCCCGACGCAGACTAACTGTGTGTATTTTGTTCAGATTACAACATCGTGACTTTACATACAATCCAGTCGTTATCAGCCCCAGTTTCTGACACCTTTCCTCTTCAGGCAGTTGTGTTCCACAGTTTATGTTAAGTCTGTTTATCTCTGAATAGATTCATTTATATTTACGGATTCATTTATATTTACTAAGTCTGTCACATCAGTTACTGAGTTCGTTACCGGTACAGGTACCAGTAGCCTCCACGGTCTACATGACCCCGTAGTTTTAAAGCTTGTAGTTGTTTACTGGATACAAGCAAACGCAGCACACTATTAAAATCACATGCCACAAATTTATACAAAGAGCGCTGTTTACTGCAAAGATGCAGATAAGCAAACTTTAACCCGTAGATTAAAGACTTGTGCAACATCAACACAGTCTCCGAATTCAAGGGCGATAACACAAGCTTATCAACCGACAATATCGTCTGCATATAAAAAGTGGCTTTGGGTAGTCCCCCTTGATCCGCACTCGCCGCGTTACAAACTCGTTTCTGGAGAAGGTGAGATAAGTTAATAACTACTTATCACTGTCGTTTTCAAAATAACTGTCGTTGAATGAATTTTTGTGTAATGGTGTGCACTTCTTGTATATTTACTGACTCTAAATCTAAATTTCGTTTTATTTTGTACATTCAAGATAATGAAAAGTTTAATATGTCCTCGTCATTTTCTTTTTTTTTATGACACGACAATAAAATGGTTTCATTGTCTTCTGCATCGGACAAAAAACTATGATAATATTACATTATATCATGATGGCCGATAAGGGCCATAGTGTGCCTCCAGTAACACCATGGGTGATGAAGCGAAGGGGCGATGTTGTGATGCAAAGAGACGAAATTGTGATATGATCTTGGCATCGTCACCTTGCATTACAGCTTCGTATTATCGTAACTTCGTATTATCGTCTCTTCGCATCGCAACTTCACCTCTTCGTTTCATCAACCTTGATTTTACTGAAGGCATACTGTGGCCCTTATCAGCCATCGTACAAGTAGCTATGTAGCATAATGTCCGCATATTTCACTGGATAACCGCTGCAAACTGATGCAGCACACAACCAAATTAATCACAATCTACACCCAGTTAACAGTGATGCTTAATTTACTTCAAAGTTCTAGATAAACAAACTTGAACACACAGAATGAGATAGACGAGGGCCACATCATGACCGTTATGGGAATCAATGCACGTAAATAAATCTTATCAACTGGGCAATGCCCGCAAATAACAGTTGCTTAGAGTAGTCCCCCTTGATCCACTTCATAAGCTAGCAGAAACAATAACCTTCTTAACCTCGCAATTATTCAAAATGCTCTAAACATAAGCATTTCATATTTCATATGTATCATTAAAAAATTTGTGAAGACAGTTTAATATTGTTTCACCCATGATTCTTAAATTTTGATGAATTGTAGACGATATTATGCAGTCAAAAAGATATGTCATCTCCTTCGATTCCAGTGGCCCTTTTGATGCTGTACTACTCTTAATGGGACATATTGTCGACGGCATATAGTTAAGATTGCCAGATGGCTATGAACAAATATCTCACCCTACGTGGAAAGTGATATGTTTTATCTGGCATTTCCATTCAACACATCCACTCGCTCAGGTCGCTATATTTATAATCATGGTCGAAGCTTGCTTTATTTGACGGAATTTCCTTCCTCTTGTGGCGCCACTACTTCTTAATCAGGTGTTCAAATAAGATAGTGTATAAAAAAAACTCATACATTCGTCACATGTATGGATGTGTTTATTAAAATAAATATACAACGGTTTACAGTTGAAATCTATATACATACACCCAAGAATTATGATAATCTGTACAAGAATGACATTCATGCATACAGTATAATAAAGATAGTTGTCAGTTTCCTGTTATTGGGGAATCCCAGCTGTAACAAAACGGTCCGAGGCTATGAACACTTATGTTTTTTCTTTATTCTGCAATTATACACTTATCGGTGTATGTATTTTCATTAAACACATGCAGTACACAAGCACTGCAACGTCACACCAGAAAGAGATATGTTCTATAGGCCTGTTCTGAATTACTTCCCATGTTACGCAACAGTGACTATGAGGTTACACGAGATTATAACAGCATCCATTATGTAGGTTATGTCACAACACTGTCTTAGAACACTAAGACAGGACTATATAACTAACCAATGGCATATGCTGTATGTGCATAAATGCACAGGTAAACATCTGTTCTCGTAATTTATGCACACAATTACTCTTAGCTCCAAACAAGTAAGTTACGCCTATATGTATTTTGATGGCAGATATTCAACCGTGGTGAGGTGAGAGAAAACTGGGTAGAAAGTTTACTTAAGACGAGTGAATTGGCGGTGCAGTTGGGAGTCATATAGTGATTTTGACTTTTGATAAGTATTTTTCTGTTGTATGGCAAGCCTTAGTGTTAATGCACGAAAAACAAACTGAATGTTATGTAGTAGCAACTGACATACTTCTATTGATATGGTACATGTACTTGGTAATGAAATCTTAAAATCTGGTCCAACAACACCATAACCTAATTTTCTAACCTTAACTTACATATAGCTTATCAAAACAGACATGAGCTACAAGTAAGACTCTAGAGGATGAGAACTGTGATACCTAATAACACTTTCCCACGTTGTCAAGGGGAGAAAATTTAGTAAGAAACTGAACTCCTTACAAGCATAAATACCCATGTTACATCAGCCATATAAATGTTCGTTAAGCATATTACTTATGACATAAAGTATATACAAGCCATGATTCTGTACAGGTATAAACAACAAATTCCCACAAAAGTGCACTGTATGTGATATCTTTGTAAAACACTTATGCACTGTGTTGCCTTGGAAACAGACAGTATCAATTGTTTTTTTTTTTTGTAAGTGTTCAATTCCATGCTGAAACAGTTCATTCGTACGTTAGGCTCCATCGTAAAGCGACAAAAAGTAGATGTACAATAAAAATATTGGGTACAGAAGAAGAGGTCTTTTCTGTTGAAGTTCTTGCACACAGAGGAGTGATCCAGCGCTGTATGCTGCCCATAATACACCCAGTATCTGAAATGTTACAAACGGAGAGGTTCATACAAAAATTCACTGTTAGAGGCAAATGAATGTTACAAAATATTATTTTTGGTGCTGGAACTTACATTTTCCCAAATGACTATTATTCTACCTGCCACTTAAACGTCAAAACACCTTTCTAAGGTCGGTAGGACTCTCAGAATCAGAAAAATGAGCAACTTGGACACTGATGAAATTTTAGGTTATTTTAATAGGGTAATCAAAATTTTCTAATGTTAAATTGTAAACTGAAATACATTTTGCCAATCAGATCAAATTTTCAGATCAAAATTGATGATCCTGTATACTTGCATTTTTAAAATTCAATGCCATTTACTCCTACATTCTGTTAGTTTGTCTATTACTTATTTATTCTATTTATTTGAATAGTGTTTTATGCCATATTCAAGAATATTTCACTTATACAACGGCAGCCAGCATTGTGGTGGGAGGAAACCAGACAGAGCCCTGGGGAAATCCACGACCATCCCCAGCTTGCTGCAGACCTTCCTACACAACAGCCACAGAGGGATTTATTTATTTGATTGGTGTTTAACGCCGTATTCAAGAATATTTCACTTATATGACAGTGGCCAGTATTATGGTGGGAGGAAACCTGGCAGAGCCCAGGGGAAACCCACAACCATTTGCAGGCTGCTGTCAGACCTTCCCACTTACGGCCGGAGGGGAAGCCAGCATGAGAGTAACACAATGACCATATTGGTGACAGGCTCCTGGGACACTGTGCCGCACTGTTGCCCTAAACACCTCGGCCACAGAGGCCCCAGTTTGTCTGTTACTTTTTCTGTACAACTTACCCTGAATGTCATACTGATGTATTTATAAGTGCTGAGTAAAGGAAGAATGGAGGCTGTTATCACCAGAGGCAAAACTGAGTAACCAATTACTCCCAAACACTGTGAGTAGTTTACCTATAAAAGGCAAGGATTTAAGATACTTTCAGAAATTTAAATAAATAACAAATAACATAGCACAAGAATTATTTTATTTATTAAACATTTGTTTGATTGGGATTATGGGAGGAGGAAACTGGACGGAAGCTGTTTGCTCTACACCCTGGTACCTGTTAGCTGATTTAAGTCCGTCACAGAACAAGGGTGAGCAGGATTTGAACCACCATCAGAAACTGGTTGTTCAGAAGCGTATTAAAAGTTTAGACAGGCTTTAATCTTAATACCAGTCATGGCCTAACACAAAACTAATGGCACTTAAGTCCAGGCTATCACAGCATATCAGGTGACGCTCAGCGACCCTAGATCATCAAAGATGAGATCTCAGCACCCCACTGCCCCACTGTCCCAGCTCCGACTCCACTGACCATCCTCAATGGAGAAGTGCTAATCGGCTTATGTGACAGCGAGTGAAAGAGTGTTTGGGGTTTAACGTCGTACTTAACCATTTTTCAGTCATATGATGACGAAGGAATCCTTAGAGTGCATGTAATGTGCCTCCTTATTGCAGGACGGATTTCCACCGCTTTTATATCTAGTGCTGCTTCACTGAGACACCTTCAGGTAGGCAAGTAAGGCGCCCCCCCCCCCCCCCACCCCGCCGAGCCATTATAGTATTCCCTTCATGCTGAATGCCAAGCAAGGAAGTTAGGCTTAAGTGAGAACAATGTTTCATCTGTATGAGTTAGCCATGGTGCCTCACTACAGGTAACTGTTTGCTTGAGGTTTAACAATGGTTTCAACAGTATTGTGAGGATGTCACAGTTGTTGGAGAACATCCCAAGGCTGACATATTTTACAGTGCTGCCTCACTGGAGCAACATCCTAAAGACACCAATCATGACATCCCATCCCAGTCACGGTTCACTGAGAGCAAGACGACTTGTACTTGGCATTTCCCCATAAAGCGCTTTTAAAAAAATTACTCATCTCAGGATTATTTGAGGTTTACAAGGCAAACCACTGATATGTGCTCTCATTTTTCCAAAATATGACCAAGTATATTATATAGATTATCCAAAATTTAGGCCTGTATGAAATATTGGCAATACATACCTCTCCACCAAGAACTCGAGCAAGTAAAAATATGATGAGTGAACCAAAAATCCAAATCGTAATAATCCAGGAGACAACCTGAAAACAAAAAATTATATATATATATATATACTATAGATGTATTTATTTATTTGATTCCTGCTTTACGCCATAATCAAGAAATTTTCACTAACTGTAGATTTACATGTATTCCCTCCTACAACATTTCACCAGCTGTTTACATCCTGCAGAATATTCATACATCAGTTTTTATGCACAGCTCAACAGACCTTCACATTTACAATTTTGTTTTACAAAACTTCACATTCAGCAGTGTGATGATGTTAGCAAAGTCATATTCGTTTGAGTCACAATATTCACATGTGATGACAACCCTTGTGATGACAGTTCATTGCGATGAGTACACACTGCAGGAGTGCCTGTTATTTCCATAATATGTCTGATCTATATCATATGCTATTCAAAATATGAAGACAGAATATTTCGTCTTAAACTTTCTGCTACTGTAATTCTTCAATCTTTTCGCATGTTTTGCAAGGTGTTTATTTTAAGCATAATCTGAAGGCATTATTCTGCATAGACTGATAAAAATTATACTTTTTGTGAAGCCCTGAAACTGTCTAATCTAACCAATGAAGTTTTGTCTCCAAGATCAAATTCAAAATGTGCATAAATTGCACTGAAAGTTGCTCTTTCATATGCGAAAAGGTTGAGGAATTAGAGTAACTTATTTTGTTTCTACATTGAATGTTGGAAAAGAAGCAAATTAAACTTATGGGTGCTTCATTATAGAAGATGTGAGAAAAGAAATCTAAATTATAAGACTGAAGGTAAACAGATCAATACATACTCCAAACTGTCCATAAAGGGAGACAAGTGAGAAGAGGAGAATGACCACCAGAGGGCCCCAAAAGTCAGGGTTGTCACGGACGACCAGTCTGTTAAGACCCATCTGTGGAATTGGCAACAGCACACAACGTACTTTGTAATAAATGTCCTTCAGATTAATATCAAGCTCCTCCCTGCAGAGAAAAAAATAACAGTTACCTATTTAAAGTGAACTGTAACCTTAATATTTGTGCAAGAGTAGATGATGACCCTGCCTAGTAAAACAGTAGTAGCCTGGATGTTTTTTACCCAAAAACAAGATGACTGCATAATAAATAATACGTAGAATGACTAAATAATGAGGCTCTCATCAACCGGTTTAGGAACTACTTACTGTTACATTTATTTATCTGATTGGAGTTTTACGCCATACTCAAGCATATTTCACTTATGTAAGGGCAGCCAACATTATGGGGGGAAGAAACCGGCCTTGGGGAAACCCTCAACCATCTGCAGGTTGCTGATGATCATTCCCACATACAACCCAAGACGACGTCAGCATGAACTGGACTCAATGAAATCGCATGTGAGGTTCCAGAGACACTGTGCTGGGCTAGCACTAACCACTAGGCCATGGAGGCTCCTGTTAAAGAAATACTGGAAGCACTTTGGGCATTGTGACAATCCTACTCTATCACAACCATTTCCAGGGGCAGGTAGTGCCTCTATCATTTAAATCCTCGGCACACAAAAGTCCCGGCGGACGTATGCCACTTGATCAGTATTAAGTGTATCCAGAAAATGACATAAGTCGTTTGCTTGTTCGAGAAAACTTGAAACATTCTCCCTGAAGTGACGTTTCATACAATACACCTTTGCAATCAACAGAACCTCTTCTTACTCGTTCAATCCCCATGTATTCTAACTGTTTTTGACGACATCGGAAAAAGATACTAGTATGTATCTCAGCGATAAGCAGAACGCTCAACCTCCGTTCCAGGCTTACCTGAAAACCTCTTCTTACTCGTTCAATCCCCATGTATTCTAAATGTTTTTGACGACATCGGAAAAAAATACTAGTATATATCTCAGTGATAAGCAGAATGCTCGACCTCCGTTCCAGGCTTACTTGAAAACTCATTTTATATTCTAAGAACACAAATCTTCTTAAATCACAAAATGTAGCAGTGATGGTTTTAACCTCAAAAACCAAAAGAAACAAAACCTGCCTGTTTTCATCTTTCCAAGTGTAGATGTTTTTTATTCTTTTAAGAATATTTAAAACTAATATTTTTCTTGTGAACTATAATATGATTTGGTTTAAATTTGTGAAAAATCTAAATTTTTAAATATATCTGCTATAGGGAACACATAAAATTGCATAAGTTGTCTATAAATCGACTCAAAATGCATACCCCACGGCAGCTGTGAAGTGATGCTGTGAATCGTAATAAGCTATAACCTGTATACCATGCTGAAATATTGCAGCCAAACAAATTAAGTATAGTGGTTCGTAGAATAAACTTGTACTTATTGGATAATAATATTAGAGAAATCAGAGACAGTGATATTGTATGTGTACAATGCTTATGAGAGGAAAGTTGTTTAAGTGAGAAATGGGATATGCTTTTGATGACAAATTTTTAGATGGAAAACAAAGTCACACTACATATGAATTCACGTCAGCAAAGATTTGTCATCATGTTTGTTAGACTGTCGGATATGTATTGCCTGCTTTCGTCCCCCCTGGTTTTTGTCCGCGGGGCTTTGTCCGCCAGGGCATTTGTCTTGGATTCACACACAATAGGTGTTACTGAGCTAACTCAGCAGACTATTGTCTCTCCGTCGCATATCAGAATGTTTGTTGATGGTTTACTCTGAGCACTTTGGGTTTTTCCTCCAGTGTAAGTGGTCACTATAACATGAATAAAATATTCAGAGAATGGCATTAATCAATCAACCCATCAGTTTGCAACACCATACATTATCTTTCACATACAGCAGAGGTGCTTGCTCCTCCTCCTCCATGTCTTCAACCTCCATCAGCCAACCAAATCCTCTGTTCTCCAGAAACTGGGAGGCCACGCCCCTTTGTCTGATACCATGGAAACCAGGCCCTTTGGCACCACTCTCAACAGAAATGGTGCCCTCTATAGTCGGAGAGCCTGAAAAGTATTACAACCAGAAATCAAAGATTTGAAATCACTATTGGAAATTTGATGTGCATCATACTTTAAGTTATACCAGCCCTATAAATATTCCTTGAATAATACTGACTTATTTTGGGCACTACACTTCACAATTAATTAAACTCTCAAGCAACTACTACTATGCAATTACAAAAAGCTTGGAAACAAATTTCTGAATTCTTCATGATGAAATGAATCATGCAGGAAAAATACAACATGTATATTTACTTATTTATTCAATTAATGTTTTATGCTGTGTTCAAATATATTTCCTGTGATCAGGGTAATGGGCAGAGAAAAACCAGAGTCATAATCATTTACCTTCTTGTCGCAACAGAGTCAGTGGGAGTCTGGTTTAGAACATACAGCCTCAATAGCCAAGGAATAATGGTCACTAAGTTTGAATCCTAGTGATTAATCTAATAGTTCTCAAACACAATGTGTAGCAATAGCATTGCATACAAGTAACTACCTGTCACATACAATGCCTCCAACACTGAGACCATTTAAAAATATTTCCAATTTTGTTCTAAAAAAATTTGACATTCTACGGAGTTATTGCAGCAATGTCACATTCATGGCATCAGCATTCTTATGTAGTGAAGCTACATTCCTTGTGACATTTCATCTGAGATTATCACTGGTCAGCAATTTATAATTTTGTAGTGATGTCATATCTACCCCGAACCAATCATCAGCACACTCTTTGGTCACATGACTGGAGTACTGGAGGTGAAAACAAAGCCAATTCAGTCCAGGTGAGATAAGCATTGAAGTTGAATTTAACATAAAAAAATGAAAAGTATAGCTTTCAAAAAAGACATTCTTTTGGGGAAAATTAATAAGAATGTATCTAGTCATATATGCCAGTTTCAATGATCTGTAGTCCATAAGACTTTAGCAATAGGTAAAAATCCGCATTTCTCCCATTTAGTGCCATGTTATTTATCACCTCCTGCTCCTTGCAAGGAACCTATCTGTAGGTGCTCATTGCTATGAATAAGGACAATGTTGTATTAATGTATGCTACTTCAGTACTTGTTTATATCATGGAGGCTGAATAGATGAAGACACAGCTATGAGGCTTCACACTGTTTAATGTATGTTACCGACACTGTGGGGACCAGTCTTTGTTGTGACAGGAGAATACAGCTGTCTGGAATAACCCCAGCCTTGTCTTTGAGTGCGTTACCATTCAAAATCAATCATAAAGTTTCACCAATTTATAAAGCAGGTTGCATAATTTTTTAGAAACAATTCCGTGAGCTCAAGAAATGCCAGAAGCAGGGTAAGTCTGGACCGTCGGCATCGCAAATATTTCTAATGCTGTCTATTAGGTAAATATTCATTAAAGTCACCTGCCCCACCCATGCAGCTGCTGAGCAACAGGCCTAAAAGTGTGTGTATAGACCACTCCACCCAAGCATGCAACAACTGCGTTACCTCTATTATCAACAGGAAAGTTTAAACCTTGGAAATAATAAATGTAGAAGTTTTTATAAACACGACTGCATGCCAGAAGGAGTTTCCTTCAAACAATATTGTGACTTTTGTTACACCGCAACCTTACTTTATATGATTGGTTTTACACAATTGAATGGGTGGGCCTATAGGCTTAATTGCTCTATATGCATTCACACTGGATAGCCTCGAGCTCTTGTGGGCATTCACTGAGAGAAAAATATTGCAGACGCAACTCTTGCATTAGTTCCCAGAATTCGTGCTTCCGACTCCCAAATAAGGCGGTGTGCATATAATTTTCATTTTGCTCTTTTGATTAGTATAACCTTTTCATATGAAAGTTGATCGGAAAGTATATCAGTACTCTGTCAAAGACAGGCAATATTCTGATATTCTCAGCTTTTCTAATGTTAATCACTTAGGCTTTTGGTGGATTTTCTAACCCTGAGTTTCTCTGAAAATAAGCTTCTGATCTCCCGTTCACTCAAGCAGTCAATAACTTGTTATGTTATTTACGTTCACACAAAATATTATTTTTCTCAATTGATCGTAAAGTATTTCAAATTATTAAAAATCGTTTCACACAGGGTCTTTTTCAGATCACTGTAACAACCTAACCAAGCCTTGTACTGCTGTCAATCAAACATGTGGTCATAGGTCATTTTATAAGCAATTTAGTTGTTGTTGAACTGTTGGTGATAACCAGCTAGTTAGAGTGAGTGAGTGAGTGCTTGGGGTTTAACGTCGTACTCAACAATTTTTCAGTCATATGACGACGAAGGAATCATTAGGGTGCATGCACGTGTAATGTGCCTCCTTGTTGCAGGACGGATTTCCACCGCTCTTTTATTTAGTGCTGCATCACTGAGACGACTTACCAAAGGCAAGTAAGCCGCCCCGCCCGAGCCATTATACTGATACGGGTCAACCAGTCGTTGCACTATCCCCTTCATGCTGAACGCCAAGCGAGGAAGTTACAACTTCCTCTTTTAAAGTCTTAGGTGTGACTCGACCAAGGATTGATCCTGGATCTACCGGTCCCGAAGCGGATGCTCTACCAACTGTGCTATCCGGGCCGGTCCCAGCTAGTTAGAAGGTACATACAAGTCAGAATGTGCTCTTTGGAGAAAGCTTTTCTGGGCGAGTCTAGTTGGTCATCAGTAATGTACTGAGAACATCAAAGTGCGACAAGACTGCATGAAGTGTTTTCATGCCTCAACAGACTAGCGTTGTCAGTCTGTGAACTGACCAGACTATCCTCCTTCTATTCTATCTCCATGTTTATATTAATTGAAAATTAACTTAATGTCATACTTATAATACTTAACGCATGTTCTTTCAGCAAAGGTTCTTTCACTAGAAAAATGTTAACCTAATCAACACACCTTCCATTTGACTGACAAAATTTGAAAGTCAATTCAACAACACTGTTTTCGCCAACAGAAAGACGAAAGCTACCCCCCAGATAATGCCATCTAGGCCATTTCTTACCAGGGACGCCACTCGACGGTACAAACTGAAATTCATCTTGAGTTGCCAGTAATCTGGAGGGACTTTGGGCTGGTGCTGTACTTTGGTCGTAAAACGCTGGATTTGTAGGGACAGGTTCTCCCATCATCATGGAATAGTGCTGTTGACGTGGAGGAAAACCTTGTTGTTGCTGTTCCGCCATGGCGAATGATGTTTTCTTTACTCTCCTTTCAACTCTGGTGGAATGTGTTCATTACGCATGGTAATACCTCTGTGTGAAGACTTCGCAACTTTTCCACCCTGGACCCAGGCCCTCGCAGCAGCTGTCATTCTTGTCATATAGCATTAGGCATACAATTGTACTTAAAGAGTCATGGGACTGTGGTTGACCTTTTTATCCTGAACGCGGGAACTACAGACCGCGAAGTGAAATCCATGTTACCTTTTCGTGATCTTTATTTATTACAGCACTGGATAGAAGGTAATCGAGGAACTGATTCTGAACAATGCGGTTAGTATATATGGTTAAATATGAACTTAGATTAATTGTTGTTTCATGGATACGAAACTGCAGTAAAGTTCATCTCATGTAAGCTGTTAAATTATGAGTATGACGCTGCATGCTGTCGTTCGCAACCCCTGAATGACTCGCTAGTCGTTTTCCAACTAGATCATAACAAAGGTGTAGAAGTCTAACTAGAAACCTTTGGACATGCATCTCCTCAAGCGAAGGTATGAGCAGTCTAGAACATCATGTCGATTTTACTTCGCTGGCAAAGATGTTGCTGTTGCATCCCAGAAGTGTCGCCTGTTTAACAGGTTAAGCCATCAAAAAAAAAATATATGTCTTGAGATCATTTATTTTTTTGCGAAATAAGTGAATGAAAACAAAAGTGCACACTGCAATATTTGCATGTATGCTTTCTTAGAACGATTAACTGATTGGTGTTTAATACTGAATTGAATAGTTTTTCAGCAGTGGGCATGATCATGTGGTCATTCTAAATGCGGTGTGGGATAACTCTCATTGAACATTGTAGTTGCAACAGTTGTATGTATGCAGGGGAAAAAACCTTAATATGTCAGATTGAGGGTAAGGATCATCACCATTGTTCACACGTGCATTAAAGCTTCCCTAGTATAAATCAACGTCAGCGGTTTGGTTTCTGTAATTAACTAACCTGTTCAGTCTGTTTGTCCTAGTCACGTGGTTGATGTGGTCACTCATGCAAGGGGGATAATCCCTGGACTCTGCCTCTTCTTTCAGAACATGGAATAACTGACTGACCAGTAGTGCAGATACAGTTGACAGAAGGGTCAGCATCACCATGGGTATACAAGGGCTGCTTCCCTTCCTCAAAAAGATCCACTCTCCAGTGAATGTGTCCCAGTACTCAGGATGTACTGTGGCTGTAGATGCTTACTGCTGGCTGCATCGTGGGGCGTTCTCTTGTGCAGACAAACTGGCTATGGGAGAAAAAACTGAACAGTGCGTCAAGTATTCCACCATTTTTTTGCTCTAGGGAGTTTAGAGTGCATTTATTTATTACACATGATAGGTGATACTCTGCAGGCTGTAGAAGTAACTGAAAGGCTTCAAATATCAAGACAGCATTAAACCTTAATGAGATTAAAAAATAAACAAATTTCAAGAGACTATAATTCGTTATTAGTTCGCCTTATGTAGGAAGGAGAGGTATTATGAGAGAGCAATCAGGTACTGTCAATGGCAGTGTTGGTGTCCAATTAGGTTAAAGTTATTGACCCATCATAGGGTTGCAGTGGCCACCCATAGTACACAAATATCCAATCATTGGTCGTGATTTGCATTTGAGACCAAGGAAGTCTTTTACCTCATAGCTCAACGTTTGGCTCAGCTATTCACAGGGTTGCAGTTCACAATTTGCACATCAAAAAACTCTATGGTAAAGTTAGGCACTAAATCGCCACACTGTCTTTTACCGCCACAATGATTTACATCTCCATAGCATATGGAATCACTGCTCTGCAATCCTTACATATACGATACATAGTGATTGTTGTGACAGTATATTAATTTTGCTCTTTCTTGTTGATTTAATGGAATTTTTTTTAGCAATATATAATTATAAGATGATATCTGTGTGTGACAGTGTCAGTCATTGTACTTGTTTTTTGGGTTTTAGAGGTCAATATCACATACATGACTTGAACATCCTGCAGTTTTACAAATTGCTCCATGAGGCGAGCTACAGGTATTCTCTCAATGCCTTGTTTTGCAGTATGTGTGAAATGATATGCAGCACGTTTTCTTAGATGCTTTGAGGAGATTGTGATGTGTTATTTTTTTTTATGAAAATTGAGTTATGCCCTTTTTTGTATTAGGTATGTGTATTACTGTATGAAGTATGTGAACTACCTTCTCAGTAAGGACATCAAGCCCATCCTGGTGTTTGATGGTCAACATTTACCCTCCAAACATGATGTGGAGAAATCTCGCAGAGAGTGAGTAGTTTTTTATCCTTATACAACCACCTACCCCAACCCTCTGCTACACTTAAGTTTTCGTCATGTGTGTACAGGGTTCCTCTCTAGTATGTGGGAAGGCCTGTCAACAACCTGCGGATGGTCATGGGTTTCCTCTAGGCAGTGCCTGGTTTCCTCCCACCATAATACTCGCCGTCGTCGTACAAGTGAAATATTCTTGAGTACAGCGTAGAACACCAATCACATAAATCACATTATGCATGTGGGAAGGTTTTTTGAAATACCTGGACCGGGTGAGGTGCAACACAGTGGTCTCCCTTGGTTCCCATTATATTCTTACACTCACAATATCAGCGATATTATTCTGGTCATTCTTTACTTGATCACCCACTGATGGATATAGAGCCATTGTCCGTTTAAACAGCTTCGTGACCCAGTTATCAGAGAGCCAATCAAATGACAGAAATGTCTGTGAGACAGGGAAAAATCCATACACAAAATATTATCGGATGGTTCACGTCATGTGATCCAATTGAAAGCTGACTGACTCCAGGAAAGTGGCTGACAACTAAATGAATTATCAAGGATATTACTAAAGAAATGCCAACATTGAAATATTGAACTGAATATTTTAAACAGCTGATCAGGCAGATACAGTGAATTTGAAAAAAGATAAGCTTGTATATTCGTCAACGGGGAGAGAAAAGTCAGTGTGCTTTTGTGTTGTTGATGGACTCGAAGTCAAGACAACAACAACAGGCGTCAACCAGTTCGTCCAAAATGTTAGAAGACATATTGTACTGTTGTAAAAATATTCCTACCAATCAGCGAGTAGATAAACTTCCTGCCAGTGGGTTTCCAGCGGTAAGTGTGATTGCTAATTTAGTCAGAGACAGTCACATTATTGCCACAGTGTAGGTAAACAGTCTTTGTCCGACCGATGTGCTGATGAACTGATCTGTAGCCGTGTTTCATTGGTTGACACAGCTAATTACAGGTTCATGTCACTTGGAATTCCCCTAGTTGATCTAAGTATAACGGAGAATGTATGTATAATTATCTGCAGGTGATCGAGTAAAGAATGATGAGATAGGCCAGTGATATTATGAGTGTAATATGTTCACCACATAATCCATTATGTTCAATTGGTGGCAGCAATAAACATTTACAAACCGCTGTTACCTCATGACTAAAAAGTTTCATAGTGAAATTGGTCATTTTCAGAACTATCCGAAAGCTCTTGTTAATTGACCATCGTTGAACCCTGTATCAGTGACATTTCTAAATTGTTTTGAATGAAAGAGATGCAATGTCTTCTTGTTTTTTCAGGCGACGTGAAATTAACCGCAAGAAGGCAGCTCAGTTTTTGCGTGAAGGGAAGCGCGCAGAGGCTCGGGATTGTTTCCAGAAGTGTGTGGACATCACACCAGAAATGGCCCTGGAGCTGATGAAGGTTGGTGGTGATCAATGAGGAAAATGAAAATGAAATTGAGAGTGGGAAGAAATGATGTGTGGCACAAATTCATATAGTTTTGAATGGATTGTGTAAACATAAGAAAAAACAGGGATGTTTATTCTACAACTTGCTACGTAGTAATTTTTAAGAGGCAAATAAAGCTCATAAAATATTACATTTGGAAGCATTTTCCAATAGGACATCATCTTTCTTAGCAAACCTGAAAGGATACCTGTGTCTTTATTTTCACAGTAAATACACAAATAGTTAGTCTGTAAACTGCGTCATAAATATAAATAAAGTTTTAACATGGTTCAGCTGTGGAACTTCATTAAAGTTGGGCTGTCTGCTTATCTTGCCCACTGCGAAGCACTGGCCTGGTGAATAATCTTCTGTTTTTTGTCGGTGATGTGTGAAACTTTACACCATCCTGTGTTGTTACTGCAGCCACAAGTAAGTTATGGTTAGTTGCAACAGTTTAGCGATTGTCTTCTGCGGTCTGTGTTTGGAATGTAGCAAATGCCTGCTGTGACATCACTGTAAAGTACATTTTCTAATGTTTGATCCCAAGCATTCTATCATTGTTAATCCGTTTTCTGCGTTGTAAATGATCAAAACATGAATCGGGAGGCGTCAAACTATATAGCTGTAGTTCAGAAGACCCAGATCAACTTAAGAACACCTTTCTGACTCGGAATCACCAATGTGATTGCTGTGCGTTTATTCCGTTTTCTGCGTTGTAAATGATCAAAACATGAATCAGGAGGCATCAAACTATATAGCTGTAGTTCAGAAGACCCAGATCAACTTAAGAACACCTTTCTGACTCGGAATCACCAATGTGATTGCTGTGCGTTCGTCTAACTCATGCTGGCTTCCTCTCTGGTTGTACGTGGGGTCTGCAAGCGGCCTGTGGATTATACTATCAACTGAGTTTCCCCTGGGCTCTTCCCAGTTTTCTCCTAACCATAATTTTGGCCACTTGACTTTAGTTTTATTGAGAAACACTCTGTGTTGGACTAAAGAAATATACTACTGACATAAACCCCATACTGATCTTAGGAAGTGTTGTTAAACCAAGCCCTGGTGATTGATTGACTCGCGTTGCCTGTTAATTGACCTCCTGTGTTCTAGGCGTGTCGCTCACGAGGCGTGGACTGTATTGTGGCTCCCTATGAGGCAGATGCTCAGCTGGCTTATCTCAACAAGGCAGGCATTGCTCAACTCATCATCACGGAAGACTCAGATCTGCTCTTGTTTGGATGTGACAAGGTGAGGGATAAAAGTGGTATTTTGTATGCTGAAAACCGTTATCTGACAAATTGAAACATTTACCCACAATATGGCTTAAAGGACTAGACAGCATCTGGCTAAAACATTTCAGTCGACAGCAGGATTCTCAAGCTTTCTAAAAAGTATCATACTTTATTATTTTAATGAGATTTCACCGCATAACATGTAGAACAAAATGTCAATACTGCACAAATGGCTGGTGTGAAACGAGGCAGACGTCTTGAGAATTTTATACAAGCGAACGTGTGGCTATCAGGTTGCGCGACCTAAGCTGTGACGTAGCATTTACACGTGCAATCCATGAAGTGACATATGATAACACAGAACTGCTGCATAAGACATCATTTTGAGATCGTGTACAACAATTTAGTTATGTACAGTCGAGGGGCCATTTCATGCAGTATTGTGGGACAAGTCTGTATCATTTAAAATTCATAAGGGATGCCGAAGGTTGATGAGAAGACAGCATCTCACTGGACAATGCTTAAAATTAATTAAAACTTACGATATAATTTTTTTCTTTGTTTATGAGAATTGAAGAATTTAGATTTTTCTCCTTTGTCTTTCTTGCATACAAAAGGTGATTTTTTTCTGTTTTCTTTTATAATAACAGTAAAATTATTGAAACGCCGCGTTCAAGCCGCGGTGCTTTCTCTGACGTCCGTGATAACTAGGTCAGCTCCTTCCAGTATGTCCAGTTTCTGAGAAAGCTATTTGTCACTTGGACCTTTGTCACTGAAGTCCACAACTTTTATCTGCTATAGACTACTTCTTTGACTATAATAAGGAAAATAACTTTGATGTTAGTTTAAGATGCTTTGAATGTTATTTTTTCAGTGGACATAAACGTTAGTCAGGTGGTGCCTTTCATTTTAAGTACTGCTGATGTGATGTTAAACCTGAATCATTTAATTAAACAATTTAAAAACTTCCAAAAAGTATCTCCAGATTTGCTGGACTGTGCTACCTTGTGGATGGGAAGAAGTAGAGTGTGTATGTCTTTTTACTGATTTTAAGAGAGCCTGGGTTTTTATTGTCTTTGGAGCAAAAAGCTACCCTGGAAAAATAGCCAACCTAACAGAAGTAAACAGGAGCTTTGACAAAAGTAAGAGGCAACCTGCTGATTTTTTTTTTTTTTTTTTTTACAAAAGCAGGCCTCTGGTAGCTGGTAACCTTCTGATAAATCCCTTGATGAAAGTACATATATATGTACATATATAGCCTTAGCGGGCTTGGAGGCGTTTTCCTCTAGACGTTCTGGTTTCCGCCACCCATAAAACCATATAGTGATGAATTGTTCCTGTGCACATCAAACAGTCAATCTTTATGTCAGGAGATATCTCATCATTGAGAACCCTGCGAACAGCAGGATCTCTTTCAAACATTTACGTTATGTCAAACAGTGAGCATTATTCTTACATCTGACAGGATCTCTTTCAAACATTTATGTTATGTCAAACAGTGAGCATTATTCTTACAAATCTGACAGGATCTCTTTCAAACATTTACGTTTGTTTCAAACAGTGAGCATTATTCTTACATCTGACAGGATCTCTTTCAAACATTTACGTTTGTTTCAAACAGTGAGCATTATTCTTACATCTGACAGGATCTCTTTCAAACATTGAGGATCATCCTTCAGCGGAGCCATTCTGTTTACTTTTCTTGGAGTAGAGCCAGACTTCTGCAGCCTTGCACCTCAGGCAGTTACCTTTTGTCTCCTGCGAAAATATAGACCTGCGCAATAGACCACACTACAATTTAGGCATCCTCGCCTTTGTTTAGGTTAGCAACCAACCAGCCTTGAATCTAGTCGACCCATGGCCAGGTTAAAATGAAGGCTTGCCCAGGGCGAGGTTTACTCCTGTGCCTGGAGGTTTGTCATACATTCACCGTCTTCTCTACATGAGCAGTTTATCTGGATCCTGGCAATCTGCAATCAATCTGAGCACTGTGATGAATATTCTTGAGCATGGTTGTAAAACATTAATCAAACAAATGAAGAAATTAATTTTTTTTCACTAGTAAATGTTATGGCTTCCTATTTGATGTAGTTCCAATTTTTACTGTGTTTCAGATAATTTTCAAAATGGATTTCTATGGCAATGGGATATTGATTGACAGCAGCCGTCTTAATGAAGTCGTGGAGATGAGAGAAAATTATACATTTGAGAAGTTTAGATACATGTGCATATTGTCAGGCTGTGATTACCTCTCTTCGCTACCAGGCATTGGCTTAGCTAAGGCCTGCAAGGTGTTCAAGACAGCTAGACAGCCTGACCTGAGATTGGTGAGATTTTCTTAGTGATAATTTTGGAGATGTGTGTGTGTATTGGAGGGTGGGGGGTGGAGGGGAGGGTCGGGTCCTTGCTGGCACAGGTGGTTAAAATTTGGATTCTGACTAACAGGAGCCGATTATACGAAACTATTTCTTACAGGTCAAAATATGAAATACTATCATAAAGCTTATTTTGGGGCTTTATGAATTCAAATTTTGTGCCCCTCATGAATGTTATCTTAAGATGAACGTATCTAAGTTTCAACTTCCAGTATCAAAAACTAAGCATTGAAAAGAGTTTTTAAATTCAGGAACAGGTTTGTGGCACCTATCAAATAAATAAATAAATAAACATCAATCAGATAAATAAATAAATAAATAAGTGATGCCTTTGTCTATGACTGTTTCTATTTTATGAATGCCTCGATTCTCTGTTTTATTTACAGGTGTTAAAGAAAATCCCCAGTTACCTGAATACAAAAATTGCTGTCAGTGATGAGTACATCAAAGGTTTTATTCAGGCCAATAACACATTCCTGTACCAGTTAGCATTTGACCCCAGAGAGAGGAAACTGGTTCCACTTACCCCATATCCCACAGGGATGGATCAGAAGGAGCTGCAGTATGCTGGGTCGTATCCTTTACAAAAAGTTTGGAAAAATTAGAAATGAAGACAACCCAGTGAAATATTAAATTTGGAACTAACTAGGGGTGTAATCAAGAGTTTGTTGCATGATTTATGGCAGCTTTCAATATGTTCCAATGACCCAAGAGCCTCTCACCAATGCAGTTGTTGTGAGTTCAAGTCCAGTTCATGCTGGCTTCCTCTCCGGCCGTACATGGTCGTGGGTTTCCGGCGGGCTTTGCCCGGTTTTCTCCCACACTAATGCTGGTCGTCGTCATATAAGTGAAATATTTTTGAGTACTGTGTTAAACACCAATCAAATAAATAAATAAATATGTTCCAATGTAAGTTGTATTGATGTTATACATGACAGTGTTGGAATTCACACTGAAACATCATCACTAAGAAAAGGAATTTGATCACCAACCTACTTCAAAATGGCATTGATTGAAGACAGTTATAGACCAGACTGGTATTGGCAATGATGTATTTTAAATATCTTGTTACTTGTTCTGTTAACCCAAGATTTAGCCAGAAATTAATATGAAATACAGTGCACAAACATCCCTTTTTGAGGGCATTTTACTTGAACAAGGTGTGCATTTTTTTCCTTATTTCTCCCTTGTTAAATTACTAAAACATGGACGGGTGGGTACCAGGCTAACCCTGTGTTGTTGATTGGGTGAAATTCTCTACAGGGTTAGAATAACATTTTGTTAGTATAAACCCTTGACTTGCTTTCTAGATATTTTTCATCAGAGAAGGCACTACAGATAGCGCTGGGGAACTGGAACATTTACAGCAATGAGATCATGTCTGACTTCGACCCAGACTTGCCACAGGTACATGACTGTCAAAGATTTAAAAAATGTGTTTTATTCAAGCTTCCCAGTCCTGCATAATAAATAAACCTTTCCATTGGATGTAAATGGAGCAAGATTTATGTTACAGTAATATTTTCAGTTCTCTATTTTGAAGTGATAAAAAATAAATAAATAGATAAAATAAAAAGAAAACACCTTCCAAGCAGTGCCATATTGCGAACTGCTGCTGTCCTCATAGTTTCATAGTTCAACACTCATTCAGATCTTCAGTCTCTCTTGACGTACTGTTTTTGGTTTTGTCACGCACAAACTGAATAGAATGTTGACCCTGGTGTCCCCATACACTTGTTTTGTAGTGTATAATTGTTGGTATGTTTGGTATCATCCTGGAGAGGCGGCACTTAGTTATTTAATAATGCCATGCTCAAAAGCATGTGGTTTGACTGACGATCAGGGTTATTTGTGAAAGACAGTGAGAGCATCTCTGTGAAAACCATGTCCCCTGTCCATCAGGTGCATGTATTGAACAAACCCCCTGTTGCAGAGTGATCGTCTCAGGCAAACCACTGAAAGATGGATATGAACATATGACTTCAGTCTGATTTGTGAATAACTAATCTTCTAGATAAACTGTCAACAGCAACACAGATTACTATAATGCTTCATCCATTTCACATGTTTTTTCACATGGTTGATGTTTATTGAAGCATACTTTGAGAACATTATGTGGGACTTATAAAATACTTTTTGTGAAGCCCTGAAATTGGCCGACCAAAGTCGGTTTGATTCCAAAATCAAATTGAAAGGATGCACTAAAAGTTGCTCTTTTATACGTGAAAAGATTGAAGAATTAGGATAATGTTGCCCTGCTGTTGTTGTGTATGATCAAAGTTATGTGAAAGAGAATTTTATACTGAATAAAAAGATTTTGAGATTAGATGATAAGAGGTTCAGCAGTGTATAGAGGTTGGTGGATTTATTTTGGCATAATCTAAATGTGTTTGTATTCTAGAAAAACAAATGTTATGATCTATTTTCGGGTATTACAGTTTATGATTGATATGTTAAGTGTAATGAAATTGAAGACACCGTAGAAATTGCCGTTGTTGGAACGTATCGAATACTACACATAACTGGTGAGCTGTTGTGCCAAGATGGAGGAGAGATACTAGTATGGCCATTTTGTTGCTGAGTAACTGGACGTGTAATGGTAAGATACAGGATTGTAAACAACAATATTCTGTGAAATCTGAAGTAATTACATTGTTAAAGAAGACTAATATTCATTAATGTTTATCGTATTTGTGTTAACAGTCTTCTCAACGGTCTTCTCAACAGAAGGGAAGAAACAAGCAGAATTTCCTGTCTCACCTTAGCATATGGAATAAGAATTACCGACCTGCAGGAAACATTCATGCTCTAAAGGAAATACAGCCTAAGGAGAGATGTACAACTGTTGGAAAAGAGCAAGTGATTGATTCCAAGGTTTTACAATGTTTGAAGAGAGCTAGAGAAGGTACTTGTGGCCAAGTTTTTACAAGAGAGCTAGAGAGGGTACTTGCGGCCAAGTTTTCACAATGTTTGAAGAGAGCTAGAGAAGGTACTTGCGGCCAAGTTTTTACAATGTTTGAAGAGAGCTAGAGAAGGTACTGGCGGCCAAGTTTTTACAATGTTTGAAGAGAGCTAGTGAAGGTACTTGGGGCTAAGTTTATATTTGTTAGCGCGTTACTCGTCCTTGTGCTGTTAACAGCGGCGTGTTGGTGTTGGCATAAGTTTTGGCATCCGGGTTAGTTTGTTGGTTTATTTACTTGAATAAAAGTCTTTTCTAGACATCTTTGAACTGTTAATCCAAAACACCCATTCACTCATTGACAACAGTCTTAATCTTAGATACAGGTAATTTTGTTTCTGCAGATGATGAAAAAGAGGAAAAGATGGTTGAGGACGCCTTAACAGACACATATGGAGAAGCATGTGGCATGAAAAAGCGGAAACGATCAGAGGGACACGACAGTAAGAACAGTGATTCTGAAAGTGATAAAAACGGAGGTGAAGGGAAGGATGAGAACAAAGCTGACAAGAGACACCTCTGGGATGTGATACAGCAAGAGGACAAGGAAAATTCATCTGAGACACCTGTCACTGTTGTCACGCCAAGGCGGAATAAATTTGCTGTCTCTCCTCAAAGCCTGAAGAAAGAAAGATTTGATATAAACGCAGTTGTGGACAGACCTGTTGTAAAGACAGAAGTTAAAAGCAGGTTTTTCAAAACTCAGTCGAAACTGGCCTTGAAAAGGACACCAGCATCCGCTTCAAGACAAGAGGGTATCAGTGAGAAGGGAGATAACGCTGCTGTGAAAAATGAGCCCTTAGAGGAAGACCACCGGGAAGTGTCAGAAGAAGCTGAAGGTGTGGCTGGTACAGACAGTTGTGAAAATTCAAGTGCCAGTCAGCAATCTTTAGATGATTTAGAACAGAAACCTAAAGAACCTACCAAGAGTATGAAACCCAGTTCTTTCAGTCAGGAAAAAAATTCTCCGTCGGCATTCAGCTGGTCAAAATTCAAATTCTCTAAACAGGCTGGGGGGAAAGGATTAAGTTGTCATACAGATAGACAAACCATGAAAAATAATTTGAAAGTGAGTCAGCCTTTTAAACAACTAAAAGTGGCAAGAAAAGAGTGTGCAGACAGAGACTGTGAACCTAATGCAAGAAGTAAAAGTCCAGATAGTGAGGAAAATATTGAACTTGGGTCGTACTCCTATGATGATGAAAGTGGGTATCGATCGTCGTCATTGGATAATGGTGACAGCTCCACATCACAGAATACATGCTTGTCCCAGCCGAGTCTGCCAGTAACAGAGGGTAAATTCAGCCTCTCCACCGCTGACACTATAGATCTCACTGATCCTGAGGATGACATCACTGATACAGCACAACATCAGAGATTTGCTTCTAAGGGTGACTTCCCAATAAGCTGCTCTACAGTTTCTAAAGAGGTAGGCAATGGGACTAGTGTGATCCTGGAAATAAATCTGAAGTTTATTTGCTCCAACTAGGTTGGTCAAGTTTATTGAAACTCTTTTTGACTTGGGCAACTTCATTACCATACTAAGTTGTGTTTCGCTTAATTTTTTTGAGAAATATTGGGCGAAACAGTACAAACTTAAGCAGGTTGAACAGAGGAAGTTTTGTGAAACCGGGCTGAGTTTGGCTCAGTCATTCTGGATGATGGTCAATCTTTTAACATGGGAATCCTATTTTTTAACATCAGCCATTCACTTAACAAGGATGCTTAGTCTATGATGACACGAAACACCGCTTGGAGTACTGCAGCTATTGTAAAACTGCTCTCGTTTTGTTGTACTTTTAATTATTGATGCACGTCTCTACTGTATTGCCGCAAAACAGTATATGAAAGATCACAAACAAGCAATGTTGTGACTTAGCATTTTATTTTTAATTAATTGGATTGATTACTTGCCAACTGCATGTAGTAGTATGTATTATATTTTTGTAAATATGTTTGGAATGAAAAACCCTCCTGGTAAAGTGAGAATTGAACAGTCTGCCACATAATTTATTTTTCTGTTATCACACTATCATGTTACAGGTAGCTGACTCCATCACTGTGACCCCTCCCTGTGTGAAAACACCATATAGAGGTATAATTAATACATTGTCTTGAACTTTTATTCCGTCAGTGCATTGGATAACCTTTAAAGTTACCAGTCTCTAATGTGTCTATTAATGTAAAAAATCTACGTTCTGGATGACCCAATTTCTGATGTCAGAATAATGAGTAAGGGATAAAACACCAGTCAACTAAACAAATATCAGATTGTTTAATGTTAAACTTTATTTTAAAATAAAGCATACAGATAAATGGCATAAGTACAATCTCTACCTGAGTTGTTGTTACTCCATCATCTTTCGTTGTTGAACCTGGATTTGAAGATTTGAAAAATGCCAATTTGAGATATTATTCTGGTAATGAGTACATTTTTTATATTAACTTTTGTGAAGTGAATTACGTATCACAACATTTTTTCCAGCATCCTCCATGTGTCGTGTGTCCGGGTTGTCTCGAGAGAAGGGGAAGAACTCTAGCCTGACAAAGCACAACTCCCTGCCAGCTGAAAAACAGACCAGCATCAAAAGCATGTTTGCTAAGTTCGCACATAAAAGCAAGTGAGTAAAGAGTGACAAAAATTAATTTTATGGGGAATGTTAGGTACGTGTAGAAAGTAAGGTCCTAATGAGAAGGTTATGAATTTAACATAGCTGCTGAAAAGTGTTTCAGGTATTGTACTTAAGCAATTGACATCTGCATGTAAGGATATAGGAGACCTTCAGTGTCTTAGATTGGACGATTTCACTTCAAAGACAAGCAAGGCCAGGCAATTAGTACATGTATGTGTAACATGCTCTTGTCTTAATCTGCTAATGTGTTTTAATGGATTTCTCTTTTATTTATTTTGATTGGTGTTTTATGTCGTTCTCAAGAATATTATATGACGGCGACAAGCATTATGGTGGGAGGAAACTGGGCAGTGCCTGGGGGAAACCCACGACCATCCACAGGTTGATGGAAGACCAATTTTTCTTTTATTTTATTTAGTGTTTTACACCATGCTCAAGAATATTTCATTTATACAACAGCGGTGAGCATCATGGTGGGAGGAAACCTGGCAGAACCCAGGGAAACCCACAACCATCTGCAAGTCTCTTCTGTGACAGTGGCATTAATACACTGTTGTGTGCTACATGCATGATATATCTGCCTGTAGCTCACAGGTCAGTGTTTATGACATTACACCAGAAATCAAGCACATTTTTCTTCCATGTGCAAATTTGGTTTCTGTAGTGGACTGTACTTGTACTTGTAATAAGGTTATCTTTAGCAGTAAATAAATTAAAACCATTTTGACATGCTTTGTGCTGATAACATTGTGGAGAACACAGACTTAATATTCGAACTGCTGATGTGTAAGAATTGTTTTAGAAAACTTGTTAAGACGAAAGACAAAGTTAGTAAAATGTTGCCTGTATTTGTTAAGAGCAAGTCCTTTTGTTTTCATGTTCAAGATCTGACGATAGAATCGTCCACTGAGAGGACACATCCACTGATGGGGCACATCCCCTGAGGAATACACATTTCCTGAGATGTCGATTGCCTGGATCAAAGTGTAATGGAATGTACAAGGGATCATTGAATACCTTATGATTACATTGTTCTATTAAGCCGGATGTAGAGCGACGTTGCGACTGGTAGCAACAGGGTTTTTGGCGACAGGGAGCAACTGGGTTTTTGGTGACAGGGAGCAACTGGGTTTTTTGGCGACTGGGACCAACTGCGTTTTTGATGACAGGAAGAAACTGGGTTTTTGGCGACTGGGAGCAGAAGAAATTATTACTCAATAATTGAGTATTATTACTCAAGCAGGTCTGGACATTAAAAGGGATCTCTACAACCAGTAAATACATATAAACATTACCTATTGGAAGGATGACTCAAGCAGGCCTGGACATTAAGAGGGATCTCTACAAACAGTAAATACATATAAACATTTCCTATTGGAAGGATGACTCAAGCAGGCCTGGACATTAAGAGGGATCTCTACAACCAGTAAATACATATAAACATTTCCTATTGAAAGGATCATTTGAGGAGGTCTGGACATTTAGAGGGATCTTTACAACCAGTAAATACACATAAACATTACCTATTGGAAGGATGACTCCAGCAGGTCTGGACATTAAGAGGGATCTCTACAACCAGTAAATACACATAAACATTACCTGTTGGAAGGATGACTCCAGCAGGTCTGGACATTAAGAGGGATCTCTACAACCAGTAAATACACATAAACATTATCTATTGAAAAGATCACTTGAGGAGTTCTGGACATTAAGAGGGATCTCTACAACCAGTAAATACACATAAACATTATCTATTGGAAGGATCACTTGAACAGGATCAACCTTTCTGTGAGGGAACCTCTTCTAGGTTACCGTCATTTAAAGTATGTTCATTAAGCATGTCATTCTTTAAAGCTGGGGCCTAAGTGGCTAGTGTGTTAGTGCAGCACCATGAGCCAGGAGCCTCTCACCAGTGCAATCGCTGTTAAAGACCAGCTCATGCTGGCTTCCTTACTGGTCGTACATGAAAAGGTCAGCCTACAGATGATTGTGGGTCCCCCCCTCCCCCAGGCTATGTTCGTTACCCACACCCCCACTCCCCATCAGGTCGCCGTGGCATAATAGATGTATTCTTTAGTACACTAAAATTCAAGTCAAATGAATAAATAAACTCTCTATTTATTGGGATTTTCATTTTTTAAAATCTATTTCTCAGTGTTAGTTTAGTTTTCATTTATAGCCTGAGTAAAATAAAATAAGAACCTTCCTTACTCACATTCTCTATTTGTTGAGTTAGCAGCAAAGATTTAAAGGATGGCCATTTATGTAACAGGATCAACCTTTGAAATGAGCAGGCTGTTGCCAAGACTGGAAGTAAGTCTAATTACTCATGAAGTTACAGCCTGACGGTGTCATCTGATATAGGTGTATGAAAGGGAATGCTGTGAGCTGTTGGAGGATTAGAAAGACTTGGTGGAGAGATTAAGCTTGTATTGCATCTGCATATCTTAATTCCTCAAAGTGACAGTTACACTGATTTATTTACCTATTTATTGAAGCGATTGGTATTTTATTGGGTATATTTACTTAAAAATATTTCACTTATACAACAGAAAGGCAGCATTATGGTGGAAGGAAACTGGGCAGAGCCCAAGGGAAACTCAACCATCTGCTGGTTGCTTGTAGACCTTCTCACATATGTACACTGATTGAATGGCAATTTGAGATGTGATCTACACAGTGAAATAAGTCTGATGTGTCGCCTGTGTTGCCAGTCCTTACACATAAAATATATGTAAAGCTGATTGTTTTAATATAGTATCCAAGATGAATTTCAGAGCATCTCCATGTAAAAATTGTTAACTATGATGGGTTTGATTATTTGATTGGTGTTTTACACTGTACTCAAGAATCTTTCACTTACACAACAGTGGCCAACATTATTGTGGGAGAAAAAGGTCAGAACCCGGAGGAAACGACCATCTGTAGGTTATCAGCAGACTGGGGAGAAAGCCAGCATCAGCTTTACTTGAAGTCACAGGGTTCGCATTGGTGACAGGCTCATGGGAGTTCTCAAATGAAAGCACGACAAAGTAAACAATTATTACGTGAAGATTCTTCAAAGTTTGTCTTTATTTTATTCAACATGATCCATGTGCGAGTCTCAACCAGTATTACCAGCAATATGTGATGAGATAGAGAATTGGGTCTATATTAGGTAAGAATTCTGACATGGAATTTTTTGTATGGCTCTATATTGAAGGTTTTTGCTATTTATCTCTAAAGTGCGACAACAAACTATACATGTATGTGATTGTAGTGCTATATGTAGACATTGCAGCATGTTTGTTTATTGTCTAAGAATGCATTAACACTCAGAATTTTAGACGTTTTTGTTTTATCTAAGGCACATGTTGCATGTAGTGTAAATAACTTTTCAGGCTGTTCTTGGTAGTAAATGTTGCTCAGGATAATGTTTTGTGATTTGAGGTCATTTTTGACTTTACTTTATGAATTGTTTTTCTGCCTCTTATTTTAACATTGCCACAAAAATCTTTTGTTTTATTTAAAATGCAATTGGAAAAAAAGATAGAGTACTGAAACAGTAATGCTGTGAATGTTTGCATTATTTATCACTTGGCAGGTTCCCTGATTAGTTGTTGGCATCAAGGTCTGGTCTACCATTCTTTAACGGCATTTTGTTTACATCTTAACTTTAAGTGTCCATTTTTTTTAGTTTTGTCCTATATTTTCAGGTACCAGTTGTAAATAGGTATCATTTAATTTTGGAATTATCAGTGACAATGGCACTTTTTCTCGGTATATATCACAGGAGAAAGCCATCTGACGATATTGTATGTGATAGAATTCTTGATGTGAAACTCCAACCAATCCAGCAGGAGAGCGAGGGAAGACCAATTTTTTTACGCATTGTACACAGATATCTTATCTGCTTTAGTAACTGTTGTCCATAACAGAAGATGACAGAACCCTAACACCTCCAGCTAATTTTATGTACCAGTATCATACATGTACTTTTGTTCATGCTTTATGGGTTCTTATCATGTCTCCATGCTGAATGGACAAATGAAAGTACTAGCATTTGATTACACAGGAACTTTGAGGCCAGTTTGTTGAAATAGATGATTTACACGCTGTATGAATATTGTCTGTGACAGAAAAAAAGGGAAACCAAATAAAGTGTATGTTTTACATCACCACCATATTTAGAAGTTTGTCCTCCAGAATATTGGTCTTTTTTTTTTATCAGATACAATCTGGTCATCTTTGTATGCCTTATGGATATGAGCTCTTATTTATTTATTTATTTGATTGGTGTTTATGCCATACTCAAGAATATTTCACGTATACGATGACGGCCAGCATTATGGTGGGAGGAACCTGGGAGAAACTCACGACCATCCGCAGGTTGCTGGCAGACCTATGAGCTGTTAGAAATGGTTTATCTCCATTTCGTCACCTCTTACAAGGGTGATCTGTTAGTCTTCCCAGTAAAACATGGTGGAAACAAAAAGGTCAGTAGTTTTGGACAGAGACTTCTAGATTTCTGAGCCTACACTAATCCTGGGGCCTTGGTGCCAATAAGGGGTCAACAGCCCTCATACAGCCATGTAGGTGGATTTTACATGTATTGCTTAACACCATGACAAGAATTTTTCTTTGACACAAGGGCAGTCAATTTTATGGGTGGAAGTGTTTTGGAATAACTTCCCTTGGAACAGTATGACATTTACACCTACACTGAGATTTTCTGGAGATGAAAGTGTCAAATGTTAGAAAGTTTGTGTTTTATTTACTTGCCCAAGACTCATAGTTTACAATGGGCCCTCTGGTTTTTTCCTTCACTCCTAAAATTCGTGCTATCATATAGGAGTGAAATAAGGGGCTTCCTTGGCCAAGTGGTTGGCATGCTGGCAGAGCACAATGGCTCAGGAGCCTGTTATCAAAGCGATTGTTGTGAGTTCAAATTGTGCTGGCTTTCTCTCTGTGCTGGTCGTAAGTGGGAAGGTCTTCCAGATGGCAATTGTTCCCACGGGCACTGACCGGTTTCCTTCCACCACAATTCTGGCCGCCCTCATATAATTGAAATATTCTGTAGTACAGTGTAATACACCAGTCAAATCAGTTAATAGGAGTGAAATATTCTTCAGTACAGGTAGCATCCATTAAAAACTTCTATCATAAACTGGTTGAAGGTGGAGAAAACATAAAAACTACATAAAGTTCAGATGAAAGAGTGCGAAAGGCTAGTTGTAGATATGGTCTTCAATATTTATTTTTGATTTTTCATTAAAGAGATAATATTTTCCAGTACACTTTTCTTTTGCGAGAAAATTTTTTTAAAAATATTAAAGAACATATTTGCAAACAAGATTTCATGCTTTTTCATCTGATTTTGTTTTAAGTGCAGCTGAGCAAGCCAATCACCTGCATTCAAACACAGTGCCTCATTAAGAGGTACACTGAACGACTTCTCATGGTCATTTTACAGAAAAATTTTAAGCACGACTTAAAAGCCCTGTAAAGCATACATATCCTATTTCTTCTAAAATCTGAGTCGCCTGTTCTGCTCAGTTTAGCCAATACATATATAATTGTAGCAGGAACTGTAGGTTTCTTTTTAGAAGAATTAGGGTACATAGATACATTCAAGAGGAAGCCTATACCAATGTGCCAGAGGGGTCCAAGGACATCTCAGTGAGTGAATATTAGGCCATCTGTAACACTAGACTGGACACTCCATAAAAGAATTGCACTGAGCCCAGTTATTCAAAAGTGTATTAACAGATTTAATAAGCCTGGAATTAACTTTAGTCTGGACTAAAGTGCCATTAGTTTTGCATTTGGGCCCAGACTGGTATTAAGATTTAAGTCTGGCTAAACTTTTAATCAACCTTTGTACAACCAGTCCCTGAAGATGTGTTTAAGTTACGTGTTGTGCCCACTGAGGTGTTTTGAGCAAAGAACTATGAATATGGCAACCCTGGCAATCTTGGGCACCTCCAGCATGCAATACTCGTTAAAGTAAAAGAAAGGTAAAATATGAAGTAAGCTTCAACATACAGACAACTGAAAACTATGCCTAAAAATAATTGCAATTGCTTTTTTTTAGAGTGTTGAAAGGCATTAAAATATTTGAATTCTATGGTGGACTCTGACGTCACCTCACCTTTTTTCCCTCATGTTCACACGAAGGAAGGAATTTTTTGAGAACATTATTTCAGTAATCGTTTACTCATGGGTTCAAACAATTATTACAACATTCAGTGTCGTGATTAACGTTGGAAAAAACTTCCTGTGACATCAAACTCTAATGCTATGGTCCCTAAAGTCCACCTTAGAATTCAAATATTTGAACGCCTTTACCTCTCTTCACAAAAATCTAAAAAAAACAAATAAAAGTATATTTATGGATGGTTTTAAGTTGTCTATGATGAACCTTACTTCATATTTTAGCTTTCTTTCACATTAACTTAAACTGAGATGAAAAGTTAAGCTGACTTCTTAATCAAAACAACCAAATTTATGTCAGTCAATAAGCTTTATTATCTCTCAACCTTTATAATCTACATCCGACAAACAAAACTGCAATAACTGGTTATGAATTCTTATAGATCGGCAAACTTAAATAATCAAGGCCTCAACAACACAAGAACTTACAGCAAATGTTCTGGTTTTCAGTTAAAAAATTACACACCTTAATATGCATTTTCACTCACAAGTCTGGATACAAGATGTATTCTAAAAGTTAAGAATGCACTGGCATAAAAAACACATGGTCTATATAACATGCATAAATTATATTATGCATAATGTCTCGCAATACCTAGAGTTCTCGTTCAGGACATAGATAAAGCCACATTTTGCTCCTTGACCATTCGCTCTGCCAGGTTTGTTTACGTGAGCATGGGCTTAGCCAATTCTAGCTCTTTAGGACATGCTGCGAGTTTGTTTACGTTCCAAACAGTGACTTACAGGTATTTGGCCGTATAAGACAACAATGTAACTTCAGGTATACTGCAGCTGATCATTTCTCTCCATAAGGCAAGAAAGTACAAACACAGCATGATGCAACTTCAGCTCTATACCGCCTGGTTAGGTAACCTTGATACCTGGGTGATCTATGCTGATTTGGTTCTTACATGCTGCACTATCATGCCTTCACAGTTAAGAGGTTACATCTTCTATTTATTTGTCTAAAATATTTTATAACGGTTTGCAAAGATGAGATGTATCAAAACAAACTTCCTTTTTCCTTGAATAGGAACAGAAAGCATGTTTTTTTTCTGTAGACAGAGGCTGACAGTCAAGTAACCTCATCACATCTCATCTGCAAACCAAAGCCATTCTGAAAAGCAAACCACTCCCCTTCTATTGATACACAACAAGCTTAAACAAAACAAAATCAGCAAGAATTGGATTTCAACCAGCGACCTCATGGGTCAAGGGATTATCTGATACACACTGCAATTCAGCCCAATGTATCCTCAGATATGTAAGTTCATATAGTGTCCCTCCTTTACACATTAGCAAAAAACATCATAAAATATGAGTTATGGTAAAAATGTAAAAAGCTACACCATTCCATCAATTTGAGGGGAAAAATGAATCATAAAATTGTCTTAGCCTACCTGTACTCGTAAAAACCCCAAACATATCAGGAGAAATGGTGACTATAAGCTGAAAGCTGCATTAACTGCGTGATATGTGACGGAAGGAATTTCCTTCACAGGGAATTACTGAGTGTATGTCCACTAAGGTTAGTCAAAAATGAATCATAAAGTTGTCTTAGCCTACATGTACTCGTAAAAACCCCAAACATATCAGGAGAAATGGTGACTATAAGCTGAAAGCTGCATTAACTGCGTGATATGTGACGGAGGGAATTTCCTTCACAGGGAATTACTGAGTGTATGTCCACTAAGGTTAGTCAAAAATGAATCATAAAGTTGTCTTAGCCTACATGTACTCGTAAAAACCCCAAACATATCAGGAGAAATGGTGACTATAAGCTGAAAGCTGCATTAACTGCGTGATATGTGACGGAGGGAATTTCCTTCACAGGGAATTACTGAGTGTATGTCCACTAAGGTTTGTCAAAAATGAATCATAAAGTTGTCTTAGCCTACATGTACTCGTAAAAACCCCAAACATATCAGGAGAAATGGTGACTATAAGCTGAAAGCTGCATTAACTGCGTGATATGTGACGGAAGGAATTTCCTTCACAGGGAATTACTGAGTGTATGTCCACTAAGGTTAGTCAAAAATGAATCATAAAGTTGTCTTAGCCTACATGTACTCGTAAAAACCCCAAACATATCAGGAGAAATGGTGACTATAAGCTGAAAGCTGCATTAACTGCGTGATATGTGACGGAAGGAATTTCCTTCACAGGGAATTACTGTGTGTATGTCCACTAAGGTTAGTCATTGACACATTATTTCTTCCCAAAAAGACGGAACAAAATGTGTGCGTTGTTAAGATGTAATTTGAACATAAAGTCTGCCACTATATATACATACAAAAAATGATATAGGACGTAGTTATAACGCAAAAACCTGTAAAAAATCTTGTTAAGTCTTCAAAGCCGAGAAGATGATGTTCAGCACTGGGAAATGGCACTGATGGAAAATTCACTAGTAGCTATCTTGTAGAAGCCCTTATGAACTTGGCAAATTACTAGCACTGAAAGCTCCCGATTGTCAGTGTGGTTTCTTATAGTGGATAGACGAATATCAATGCAATAAGTTAGTTTAAAGGTTAAGCTGATGCATTTCTGACCACACATTTAGGAGCAGGGAACTGAGAACGGCTGTTTTCACAATGCTTACATGTTGGGCAGGAGGCAGCAGTAACTGCCAGGGTGAGCTGGCAAGAAAACTGCCCAGGGAGAGTCATTGTTTGAAGAAAATATTTTGACTTTGCATTATTTTTGCT
Source organism: Liolophura sinensis (assembly GCF_032854445.1). Taxonomy (NCBI): domain Eukaryota; kingdom Metazoa; phylum Mollusca; class Polyplacophora; order Chitonida; family Chitonidae; genus Liolophura; species Liolophura sinensis. The sequence continues at coordinate 30,819,449 of NC_088300.1, forward strand.
CATATTATTTAATATGAAAATATCTTCCCACAATCTGAATGAGTCGGTTATTAATCAGAAAGATCTGCTATGTTCGGTAAATTCCCTGAAGTCGATGTGACCACCAAGGCCAAATGCTTACATTCTGAAGACGAGGACAAGTAACACAACGCTTTTGCCAACGAACGTCGCCCTGACCAAGCGCCAAACTAAAAGAAATATCAGCCCTTTGAACAAGGAACAGACCCGAGACTCTATGGTTAGGTATCAGGTTTTTTTTTTGTGTATTTTCTCATTGTCAGATTGTTTAATACCGATGGTACAGGAGAGCTCCTAGGTTTTGTGACGTCACTCTTGGTAGCTATAGTCTGGCAACATGGCGTCACGAAATGAGTGGCTAGGTACTGACAACTGCTTGCTATTTATTTTGAAATATTTTTAGAACATTTCGGAATACTACTTTATAAATTAATTCAGCTTTAGTGGCTGACCTTATGCTAACTTTAATGAAAATCTGTCCACAAAGACTCCACAGTGAATAGCTTAAGTGGCCTACCAAGCACAGAAGAAAAGCTGTATCAGCTGATGGGTAGGGTTTTCACACTAACCTTAGAATTGACTGGTCACCACAACAATGATAACCAAGCCCCAGAAACATGGCTAACTTGATGGACCAAATGGTGACATCAACAAATATCAATTATTCTGGCTGATTTAGTATAGCAGTAGCCAATGGTCAATTCAAGTGCAACAGGGCGGACCGAGATTCCTTGTTGGCAAAGTAAGAATGCAACATACACAGTAGCTTTGATACTGACTTTTGTTATTATCGTTATTATGGTTATAAATACTCTGTGTTCAGATTTCAGTTCTTTACTGCCTCACACACTTTATCTTCAGCTTCCATTTCCTCTGGACCTGCCACTGTTTCTTCAAGGTCATGACCTGGGCTTTTCCTTTTCACTTCAGGAGACTTGCCTGGTGAAGAGTTCTGTCCCTTTGGATGAGATCTTTTGTCAATATTTGAGTCTGTGCTGTTCTCTGCCATAGCAGCACCATTTTCTTCTCCTGGAACATCTGTTTTATCCTCATGCTCAGACATCGTCTGTTCAGGAGACTTACTAGCACAGTTTTCATCTTTGCTGCTAGAATGCAAGTCTAGAACGACAACCAAATTCAGAGAGTTTAAAACACGTGCTAAATATTAAGAAACCACGCATGAATCAAGACCTGCACACACAATTTTATCAAAATTGGATAGTATTTGAATCTCATCTAACATTCAATTTTATGAAAACTGGACAATATTTGGAGAAGTTTTTACCAAGAAATGAAATTGTGACAGACAGACGGATGTATAGATCCAAATTATTATTCCCCTCTTTTCGCAAATCAGTATGAAATAAAATGAGGTTGGCTACAAACAGCAACTCAACTTAGTATCAGAAAAATTTCTAATAAAACCTTTCGAATGTGCAGATACTAAAATGTCTTGGAACTTTGAGCAAAAGAAGTAAAATGACAAGACTGTAACTGTAAAGACACACAGTTGATGCCAAAAAAATGCTTAGAACTGGTAGCAAGGCTTCCAAAGAACTCACCTGTATGAGACACATGAACTTTAGCTCAATGCATAAAGAATTGAAATCATGAATTTAGCAATTTACGGCAATGAATATGCACTCAGAGCACCAGCAATGGAACACCCCACTTGTGTCATGTTGCTTTATGTGCATGTAAAACTTCAGGTCAATACATGCAGTACTTTTCGAGATACCAACCCTAACATTTTGTTTAACATTGCTTTCTCTATTATTGGACATTGACGGCGATGCTCTGGGTACCACATAAGCTACGCCTATACTTTATACAGGCAAAGCTAATCAAAATGAACCATAATTATTCTGATATCATTTAAATAATTCTAACAGAGAAGCTGGACTTCTTCTCTCTTGAATTCATGATTCTTGCCTGATAAAGAGCTCTGTCCCTCTGGATGAGATCTTGGGTCAATATTTGGGTCTGTTCTGTTCTCTGCTACAGCATTATTTCCCTTTTCTCCAGGATCCTCTGTTTTCTTCTTCAACTCTGACTTTTGTTGTTTGCCTGATTTCCCTGTACTAGCACTCTTTTCATCTTTGCACCCGGCACTCAATTCTGCGAGAAAAATGGCAAGACTGTAAAGTTCATCCCTGAAATCGCTGAAAAATTTTTAAGATCTGTAAAATACTCATACTGAATGCATAGTAAAAATATATCAGTCATAATTCTGATATTACACGTAAATCTAACATTCAATTAATCAACATTTTCTACGTTGATAATTGCATGAATGATTTATTCTTTTTAATACCAGCAAAGATCACATTTTAAACTGCAAATAACACATTTGAAACAGCAATTTGCAATAGATAAGGGAAATATCAAAGACATTTTAGGACAGTTTCTGTATTAAAGTAGACATAGTTAAAAAAAATGACACAAAAAATTACTTATATTTCTTGTCAAATAGCTGATCTACAAGTTCTATATGTATATGTATAATATTTATCTCTTGTGACCAAAATGATATACTGTAATTCTTCAAACTTTTCCCATATGAAAGAACCGGTTTCAGTGCAATTCATGCACATTTATAATTTGATTTTGGAGACAAAAACTTCATTGGTTCGATTGTCAGGGCTTCACAAAAAGTACAATGTTATCAGTCTACACAAAATAAGGTTTACAGAATATGTCTGGAAAAAAAGACACCTTTTAAGCTTGTGAAAAATGTTGAAGAATTATAGTAGTACAAGATCAACTCACCATTTTCTCCCAGGGGAAAGAACACTGGCATGTACTCTTCATAGAGTTTCACATCCACTGGCAGGAATAAACAGAAGATGATCCGATCAATCTGTGGATGAAGGAATGTCGCATTTTACATAGATGCAATGATGTAAGCAATATGCAATGATTTACATAAAAGAAATGATTTAGGTAAATGCCATAATTTTAGATGAATCGTACAAGATGCAATATTTACTAAAAGGAACAAAATTACATATCTGAAAGTATTTAGGCATAATTATGCATGACATAAGCTTTAAGCTGTACTAAAGAATATTTCATTTATACGTTATTATATTTTGGTGGGAGGAAAACCAGGCAGTCGTTATGATTTCAGCTTTTTGGTCTCAAATTTCTTACTTTTTACTTGGCTTACATTAACTACCTCTCCTGCAGGGAGGGTTTGTCTTTGATGGAACAGCCAGACTGACTCTAACCTGGTTAATATAGAGCAACATTTCTGATGACTCACCATATCTGCCACTCCATCCTCCTCCAGGAATTGCCTCATTGTTTTTATAGCTAATGAAGCTGCTGAGTCATTAGGGTAGCCTGGATTTTGGAGAAAAAGAATATTTTTCACAATTCCATAATGCTCTGACAAGGGTTTCCTAACTTAAGGAAATCAAGTAGCATGTTAGTCATGTCAAATGATTCCTTGGACATCAGAGGAATATGATTTGTTCTTTCTTTATTCGATTCGATTCGATTACTCAGGAATATTTGATTTACGTAATGGTAGCTAGGACTGTTAGTGCAGAAAACTGGTCAAAGCCAGGGATAAATCAGTTGAACCTAGTCAGTCAAGGGCCAGTGGAGCCACTCAAATGTATTTCACTTCTTGTGAAACAAAACATACCAATTATCTTTGTATGTAATACAAAATAATTTTATTACTAAATGACATATTTACTGCTTAATGTGTTTGAAACATACCGTAAATCCCTGTAGATATGCAAGGAAATGCCTAGAAATAGAAGAACGAAAAAAATTATATAATTGAAAGAAAATCTATAATTTCAGATAAATACTATGATGTGTTCTACTCATATGTTACTTGTTACAATCAAAATACATCTGACATTTATAGTTTTGTTATAGAGATGGTAGACAGCACAACGAACCAGGAGCCTCACACCAATGCTGTCACTCTGAGTTCAGGTCCACCTCATGCTGGCTTCCTCTCTGGCCATGCATGGGAAGGTCTTGCAGCAACCTGCAGATGGTGGTGAGTTTTCTCCCACCATAATGCTGGTTGCCGTTGTATAAGTGAAATATTCATTCAGTATATACATTGTAAAACACCAGAGAAATAAATAAATGATGGAGATGATATTATTACTTATTTAAACAGCAATCATCCCTGTTGTCAAACTGTCACACCCTAATCACTTACCACAGATCTCAGCTGGTTTTCTTTGACAATCTTCAGGCAGGTTTTGTAGGCACTGCATAATAGGTTCTTATTTTCTCCTATAGGTCCTACAGTATGTATCACATCTGGGAAGAACACCAAACATTGATGCATACGTGGTGTATTTTGTAGAGAGAAAAAGGGAGATCACTCTAAATGACACCTGGTTCCTATACTGCATGTGTAGGTGAAGACTATCTCTGGAGAGGCTGTAAACCTAATTGACACGTCATAAAATACTCATCAACTAACTGAAGCAAACAGTACTACACAGCAGGTTGTTTCGCTACACAATACCAGAAGAAAGAAAAACACACATACACAAACAAAAAAACAACCGATCAGCTGGCAAAGATGGGTAAGTAATAGAAATGGTAAAAAGACTATGTTCCTTAACGGCTTGTCTCAATTTTCACTGATCTTGCCGTTAAATCAATAGAAAAGGCCAAAAAATTATTCTGTCACAACTGTTTATAGTATGTGAAAGGATTGTAGAGTTGTGACACTGTATGTTATGGAGTTGCAAATCATTGCGGTGGTAAAACAAGACTCTATGGAGAGTTTGTGCACAAATTTACCACAGGGGCAAATCGCAAACTGCATTTGACAATCCATGTACTATAGGTTGGAACCGCAACCCTTTGAAAGCCTGAGGAAATGTTGAGCTATGAGTGAAGAAAACTTCCTCCGTCTTGATATACAAACAACTGGTTATCTGTGTGCCATGGGTGGGCAATGCAACCCTATGACTGGCCAAAAGCTTTAACCAAACTGGACACTGACAGCACCACTGACACTGCCACTGACACTGCCCCTGACAGCATCTGATCTCCCTCTCACAATACCTCTCCTTACTTTATTCAGGCGAGCTAAAAAATTAGGTAGTAAGAACAATAGTGCACTTACATTTTGCAGGAAGGTTGTATCCTGTCAAAAAACAAAACAAATCACAATAAAATGCTTTGTGAATTCATCTGGATTTTTCCACCTTGAAAACCAAATTGGGAGGTTAGAATGTTTAAATTACCAACCAAAGAAATCACAACTTTAAATCTGACAATTCACAATGTATGCTTGGGGTTGTTGTTGCTTTATACAATTTTTCAGTCGAATGATGACGAGGAGTCATTAGATGTGTGTACATATATTGTGTTTTCTTCAGGTAAGGAAAGTGCATACTGCCTAAGTGCTACCATAACTGAAGTATCATGCCCACGACACCAGACATGACACCTCACCTACTGGCACCAAGTCACATTATGCTGACACTGGGTCAACCAATCCTGTTTCCTTGCTCTAACTTCTCAGTGCTAAGTGCCATTATTACCATTATTAAAGTCTTCAGTATGATGTTACCCGGGTTTGATCGTGAATCTTACCCAGGTTTGATCGTGGATCTTACCCGGGTTTGATCGTGGATCTTACCCAGGTCTGATCGTGGATCTCTAACTTTTAAGTCAGCGAAGTGTCTAACTTCTAAGTCAGCGAAGCAGACAGTTACTCAAAACTGGATTAGAATGTATTTGATCTCAAACAAATGTTTAACTCAGAATTAATGTCCACAGGTCATCACATACCAACATAATATCACAGCTCTTTATTACAAATACAGCATGCACATACATGTATTTCAAACAGGTTGGTGAGACAAGATTAAATTCCTTTGTCCAACAGACCAATAACAATGGAAACATTGAATTAATTCCTTCTCACCAGCCGACATCTTGGCATCTCCTGTGTCACATCCTCCCAGGGTAGCGCACTCTTGCCTTAATTTGCCACCAGCTGCTGAATGAATCGCTCCATCAACTACAATACAGAAATATTTCAACATGTTTGCGAAATTCACACAGATGTTGAATACTTCCTTACTCATTAGAATGCATGCACAACAGTACACTAAAAACTCGGAGTGTAATATAAGCGCTGCAAAGGAGCTTGAAACCAAGTTCACAAGAAACATTATGTGCAAAATTTTATGGAAGTTTCCTACATGTATTCACGTAAACATTTCTCACATAAATGGATCTCATAGGATAATATCACAACTGATGGAAGCACCCCATATACAGGGTGCCCCAGAAGTCGCGCACCATACAGGCTGAGGTTGAATGCTTGAGCTACAGAGTGGTGTGTTGGCCTACCTCTTCCAAACATAAAAACCAATTCAACTCTTTCTTGTACTGTTAGTTTATTAGCCATAGTTAACTCTGAAAGACAGAAAAAAACTTTAAAATGAGTATTAAACGTGAAACACAGAAAAAAAAATGAAATCAGGATGGTGCACGACTTCTAGGATACCTTGTACAACAAATGATTAAAGAACCTGATGCAAGAGTTATCTACTCTTGAATGCACATTACTTACCTCCCCCTCCTCCCAATAAGCTGTTGTTTGCCGCATTGACTATAGCATCAATCTCCAACCTGGTGATGTCTCCCTGCCACAAAGACACCTTACTGTTGAGCTTGGGGTTCACTTTTATTGAACTATTATGTTTTCTCACTGTAAGGAAGGAAATAATGATGTGAAAACAACAAGCTGTGGCAAACTCCACACACATACACACATGTGCACACACATACACACACAGATTGTAGTATGATAATCATTCAATAGAAAAGCCCCCCCAAAAAAACAAAAAAAAAAACAAACATTCGTTAATTTATTTAGTTACTTCATTGTCATTTAATGCCATACTCAAGAAGTGTACACTTATTTGATTGTGGAGAGTTTTATGGGTGAAGGAACTAAGTGAGGTGCCCTGGGTAAAACAATGACATTTGACAAATTTTTGATGAAATGATAAATGATGTGTGATAAACAGATTTGTACACCACATTATCCTGCATCACAAAATACTTGGCTTTTCATTGGACAGCACAGGTCATGTGAAGGAAGTGTATATTCCCATATCTTACAGCTGCTGTCATACATGTACGTGCTGACTAGGTTAACAATACATCGGTCTTTTGCAATGAGTTGATTGGTCTTTAGCAGGATAATTAATGCCTCACTCAATGTGATGTTTACCTATTTTCTGTATCTTATCACAAAGTAACTAACACTTCAAAAAATGTAAGGCTATGCAAACAGCGATATGAGTTCCATCAACCATGAACAATGAAAGGCTACTTTTATGGGTTAAGACAACATTTCCAGTAGTATCACTGGTACAAATCCTCTCTTCATTACATGCTGGCCTCCTCTCCAGCTGTATATGGGAAGGTCTGTCAGCAGCCTGCGGATGGTCGTGGGTTTTCGCCGGGATCTGCCTGGTTTCCTCCCCCCATAATGTTGGCCACCATTGTATAAGTGAAATATTCTTGAGTATGGCCTATAACACCAATCAAATAAATAAATAAATAAATCTCTTCCTTATATTCACCAGAGATGCGATGTTTTTCCTGGTTTGCCATGAAGTATTCAGGCCAAGTAGGTATATCTTCATGACTTGTATATTTTGAGCCACACTTGTACAACTTTCTTTTCTCCTCTTTGCTCATTTTCAGATATTTTTCTAAAAAATAAATACAGAAAAAGTAATCATTTTGAGGGCATCAGAAGCTCTATAAGGCTTTTATTTTTGAACTTTGTCAAAATACTGACTAACTTTATCATGCAAAATTGAAATACATGTATATAAGAACAGCAAACCAACCCAGGGATATGTCACAAAACAACATGCAGCCAAGATTAACAAATATCATGAATTCCACACATATACATCTGAAAAGTATGTCAGCAACCAACCTTGTCTTTACAACTGCCCGTAACATCATCACCTTACAGCTGCCATTTATTTTCCACAGATTCGAATAGTCAGTCTGAACTTTGCATTCAGTACATGTCTCTTCCCATCGCAGAAGAAAGGGCTGACTGGAACAGGTGCCTTAGTTACATGTATCTGGCTTTAAGTCAGTAACAAATTTATGGTGTTTTTTTGGATATCCTGGGCGAATGCTGTAGTTATAGAGAGATAGGTGTTTTTTGAGGAAGAATAATGCTTCGCGGTGACATGCTTCTGGAACAATTGTTCATGAACAATTAAACACACAGTCATATTGTACAACACTACAGAAAAGAATCATGCTGGGAAGCTAGAGTAGAGCGCTTTTGGTATTACATGTACCATTATAACTTTCTCGATGTAACTGTAGCTTCTTTCACTGGCTGACATGTAAGCGATGCCTCTGGGATATAATTTCTGATGGAAGCTCAAACATATATTATACCTCTATCTGTTTTAGCCACCGCTTCTCGGGTTACCCGTCTTGTCTGTTGCCCATCTCCCCCAACTTTCGGACACGACGACCACTTATTTTCATTTTCTGTTGGTTTTGCCGACGGACTCTTCTCTTTCGCTTTGGAAGTGGAACTTTTGTCCAGTGGACCCGACATCGTAGCAAACTGACAAACGGGGCTGGAGACGCACAGATTGTCAGTTAGATTCAAGCCATGTCTTATGTTCCCAAGACGTTTAGGTAAAAGGTTGCAGGTCAAAACGCGCGGCAAGAAATTTCTGAACATAGATATGCCCAAAGTGCAAAATGCTGCCGAGTCCCAGTTTCCTCGGAAAACGAGAAGAGCAGATCTTTCTTGCCTCCTTCCTTAGAGATCATCAAACTTCGTTACCTCCCTTGAAAGACAGGTACACGATTATTATCACTTGTTGATCTACAAAAAAAAAAACAAAAAAAAACGAGAAGTCGCATGTTTGACGTTTCACTATTCCGACCAAAGTTTATTTGTCATCTTCAGGATGCGTATCCTGGTTTATCATCTCCTATGCAAAAGATTTTGTCATTTTAAGTAGGCCGACAGTAGAATAGAGATATGGAGGTAGGCGTATATGCATATACCTCCATGGTCAGACAAAAACGAACTTTTACATATTGCTTTTCACAGATACACCAAGGTTCTGAAAATCTGAATCGAATATGGCGATGGATCTATACAGGCCTAATTGAATCCTTATTCTTTTTTCAAACATTTGTTATTCAACGTAAAACGACAACAGTCAGTCAAAGAATAAATGTTAAAATCATTTAGGCCTTTATACTCAGTAAAGAACGCTATCTATTAAAATTGACTGAAAACATATAAAAAACGAAAACATATAAACAAAATCCACAGCGTCATTTTTTTTAATCGAATACAGAAAAATATAAATATATATGATATAAAAATATAAATTATTGTGTTTTGTCTCTCCTGCTGTAATATTATACCTTATGTTGTCTGGACCACGAGGAAAGGGGTTTTGAGAGAAAAAAATGCACCTTAACTTTGCATCTCACTGACTTGATTTTGAATCTTATTTGCACACCAACTCTTGATATTAGCTAAGAAATTAAGGCTGTGGCGTTTTTTGATTTTTGGACCTGTCGTCACCCGTTTGCCTTAAGAGTCTGGTCAGTAAACAAACAGCAAACCTTAGACTGATTGTTCGGGCCAGCCTACATGTATATTACATGTGCCTACCAGATAAATTTAGTTTGGACATTTTATATCAAAATGGTACCGTACTTAATGTTGATCTGCACGAATACAAATCTGAGTATTCCCTACATTAAGTAGCTTTGCCTATTTTTGCCAATATTTAATATTTGTCGGCTAAGACATACTCTGCACAGCTAAGCAGTACCATGTAACCAAAGCTACGAAGTTAAAATTAAACTGCGGAGGTATTGATGATGAAAAGCTAAAACCACATAATATAAGTGATATAACTAGGATATATTCACTGTATTTATTTATTCATTATTTATTTGATTATTTGACCTCCACACGTACGATATTCATTGTATTCAGTATTACCATGGGCTATTCTTAAATGTAGTTTTCTTTCAAAAAAAAAAAAATCCCGGTAGCCCGGCACATGCATGTTACTGAGTCCTGCTTGACAGTCTCAGATATGTGCCTTGCTCATAGTATATATCGGTACATGTTGGCCAATATTTTTGCATTATGTGTCAGGCAGAAAAAAATAAGAAAAGAAAAAGCATGTACTGGTATAAAAATACGTATAAAACTGTTTTATTCCATTAATATTTTGTCCAATTTATTTCCCCTTTGACCTGAGCAGGTAATATAAAGGTCAGCGAATTTCCAATTCAGATCTGAGTATATCAAACGTCACAGTGAAATTTGTATGACAAAAGGCCAATCAGAGATCCACATTCCTATAGGTCAAATGAAGAGGGGCATTCACGCACTTGTCACACATCGCAGCGCCCCCTTTCGGCAAACTTTTGAAAAGTGCCCGTATACAGGTATTATCAAAATGGCGTCGATACAGGTTTGATGGAAAGCAGGTCACTGCTACTTTACGCGGAATTACAGTTTTAGGTGAGTACCAAGGTTCCGGTTAGTCATGGGTTAAGAACTATATGTAATTGCTAGCTGCTACTTACTTTGTTAGACAATTTATCATTGGGGTACTTATCTTTCTGATGGTAGAGTATTCGGTTGATGTGTTGTTGTTGAAATCGGAGACGGCCCGTCCCACCCGGTGGCAAAGACAAGCTTTAAGGACATAGGTCTTTGCGGAGGCGTGGTCAAGCCCACGGAAACAAAGGTTTTCTGACTCACGTCTGTCACAGTATAATGTTCCAAATATCGTGCCTGGAAAGGTTACATAATTTGTATTATCTACACCAAACTGAAATCTAGATGCAAAGCGTAAGAAGTGACCTAGGCATGTGTCACCTTCTGTTGGCTGGGATTTAAAACCTGTTGATTGTACATTAGGTTAAACGGGGATTTTAAAGTTAAAGGTGATGGCATGTGGTTGAGTTACATCAAATGATTGAATAACTGGCTTTTGACAATGAACATCTGAGAAGGGGGGGGGGGATCATTGACTAAGAACAGAATCGACCTCGTCTTTGCAACTGCCAATTCAACACCTTTGTCATTTGAAGGGTTACATTACTGATGGCTGTATTTAATGTAATTGGTGCTCTGAAGGATTTGCTCATTACTTCTTAAATACCATTAATTCTGGTTATTACTACGTTTAGATGTACTTGTAAAATAATCACAAGTGGCACATGTTCACCACAGTGTAGTCTTAGAAATGTTACAGTTGCACCAAGATCAATGTATGACTTCACTTCCATTTCGCATTTCTTAAAAACATTGCATGTATGTTGCATATGCTATGAATGTAGCGGTAATGTGGAATAGGTTACATTCAAAGGTCAGGAAATAATTTTCGGTTATGAAGGTTACATACATACATACATACATACCCAAATCTACCCAATACCTCAACATGACATATCAGGAAACTGAGTGGAAGTTGACAGCCACTGAAGAGTGAAGTGATCATATTGACACTCTTAAGTCACTATACCCTGTATGAAAATGTGCCAGTTATACTTTTATTAAAATGATAGCTTGAAAATCATGACTTAGGAAACCTGTTGTAACTTGTTGCTCTGCTGTTGCTTTTTGTGTTTTTTTTTTTTTTTCTGGTATGGGTACCTTTATGCATTGTTACTGTCTAAACATTGGGTATACTCTGTTTCTTACTTGTGGTAACAGGTGGGACACTTTCACTTTTGAAATTTTGCATCTTAAAAGAAGGATATCAGATATTTGTTTGATATCCTTGTTTATATCCATTTCAAAATTTGTGTATAAAGTAGGCTTTTTGTCCCATATAATAAATGAAATATAAAAACACTGAAGTCTGAATGTTGTCTCAACAGTATCTGCTATTAAACCTCATGTCCTATCAAAACTTGTACACATGGATATTCGTGGCTAGTAATGCGCTAACCGCAATAATTTACTATTATCACAACTTATTACATACTTTCATCTAGTCTTAGATTGCTCTGATGTTAGGTTTGTCAAAGTCATTTACAGCCAAAGATGGAACCAAACCAACATCAGAGATAACTCCGTTTTTAAAACCTCATGAAGTTACCTATCCTTGTTGAATATGTCAAGGCTGGCAGTACAATGGGTGGCTGGCTTTGAGCATTTACCAAATAATATTCAGATGATGCACTTCTTGAAATAGCTAATTGATGTTGTGCTTCAAAGCGGATAAATATTGAAGGGACATGCGTGACTGCAAACCTCAGGTTGTGGAGAAGTATTTCACAGGTAATTTTTGTCCCAAACTACTATGGCAACTGCATTAGGTTTTTAAATGGAACACATTTTGACGTTCTGAGACTATCCTTGGCCAAACAAAGGTTTTCCAAATATAACAGAGCAATCTAGAAGTCATCCTTTATATTTTGACTCATCGTTAATTATTTTGTGTAGAACAGAACCAAATGTATGCTTTTGCTGATGTTGGACAACTGGAAATATTTTAGGCACAAAAGTAGAATTATCATAATAATTAAAAGGCAATTTACATGTGTTTAGTGTAGGATCATAGTATAGCTTTAGTTTCCATCATTTTTGTATGCATGTGGTAGATAGATGGATAGAAGAAATGTTGTTTGCCTGTCCTTCACTTTCTTGTTATGAATGATTGGAAACTGCCTATCATCATCGCACAATGCTCACATACACAATGAATATTGGGGGCCTCCGTGGCTCAATCGGTTAGCGCGCTAGCGCAGCGTATTGACCCAGAAGCCTCTCACCAATGCGGTCGCTGTGAGTTCAAGACCAGCTCATGCAGCCTTCCTCTCCGGCCGTACGTGGGAAGGTCTGCCAGCAACCTGCGGATGGTCATGGGTTTCCCCCAATCAAAAGAAAAAAAAAAAAAAAAAATCACAATGAGTATTAAGATGAAGTTTCAGAACAAGATACATGTGTGATCAATTGTATTGATGTCCAGTTAATACTTTTCATTTCCTTCATACAGTTTTTATAACAAGACACTTAGTTAGTTACCATTATTCATAAAAGATTACAGTTTGTAGAACAAGGTGGCACCCAGTCAGTGCTAAAGGTAAACATTTGATAATACTCTTAGGGACTGTACCATTGTTTTTGATAATCTGATTTGTTGTGAATACATGCAAAATAATAAGTAAAGCCTCATGCAGAAGATACGTACCTATATCTCATATACCACCCAGGGCAGAGTATAATAGTGTACATAGACAATTCAACCTGATTACATGTTTACATGATGTTATATATGTTATTAATGTAACATTGTGAGGTTATTATCCTGTGTTTGTGTAGACTGATAAAATTACATCCATGTATTTTTGGAGCCCTAAATCAGGTGCACTGACTTAGTGAGTCAGTGATAATTAAGGATAATTAAGGGAGCTACTGAATAGACTTTCAAAATTGTATTTTATATCTTACATGTTTTTTAGCACATGTATGCTTCAAAGCACATTGCTAACTTTGCAACAGCTTAAGCAAAACCAACTTGTTCTTACATGATAATTATCCATAAATTTACTTGTAAGTTTAGTATTTGAGATCAAATGACCTTTGTACATACAGTGTACGTTCTAGATATAAATGTTGTATAGTACAGCAATTATAGGAAATAATATTAGGAATTATGGATTATGCATTAGTGAGGACAATAGTAGAGGCTACACACAAACTGAAGATGCATTTGTAATTGGTCATTTTTACTTTTACGAATTGTTGAGAAAATACCTTGATATGGCTGCAATATTGGTCAAGTTGCGGTGGCATTATACAGTCAGCGTCATTCATTCATTTATGATTTTAATGTGTTAACTCCGTCCCTGGCAATTTTGTTTGTGAATTGTAGATCAGAGCCTGGCTATTCAAAACTGGTTTAGGACTTAATACCTGATCTAACTTTAAGACAAGTCTTCAATTTTGTATTTAGCCTCAAAAAAATTATGTACCAGTTTATTAAATATGAAGTAAAATTTCCGCTGTTATACCTTGACTTTGGAGAACTGCATTGGCTGCTGAGTTTGGCTAAATTTTGATTTTATACCAGTATCAGCTAATACATTTTTGAACAACTGGGCCCTGTATTATTGTACAGCATTAAAATGTATGTGTTGTATTTGAATGATCTATTTTGCGTTACAGCTAAGCCTATGTGAATTTTTTGCACAAATCTGAATTTTTTTTTCTTCTAGTGATAGTAGTAACTTAATAGTGTAGTAATTTAACTTATTAGAGTTAGCAGCCATTGTTCCCACAGGTCTGTTACATGTTTCTGAATGTTGGCACTTCAGTTATGGCTGTATAACATACAAGTAAATAGAACAATCTGACCCCTTATGGGAAAGGGTTATGGGAAAGTGATTGACCTGCAGTTTTTGTAAGCAACATATTCTTTTTTTAATTTGCTTGACCACCTAATTTGTCATGTGTCTGTTTTCTCGCACACTGAGCCTGTCATTAAAAGAATAATTAGGGCAGTTCAGGTACTGACTGTACTGACAACTGTAAGAAAGCCCCCTATCGGTATGTACATGTACTAGTAGAGAAAATATGTGATGGTTAAAGCTCACAACTTTGGAATGCTGTGGTATATGAGGAATGTAGAAGGCCCATGTGACTGAATTATCGTGAGGAGGTGGATAATATAAAGAGATCACATTGATATTACCCACTTGTATCTCAAGTTGACATGCCAGATTGTTGAAGTCATGAAATATGTATTTGCTGTCCAAGCATGCATACATGTATGTGTGTGTTGCAAATAGTTTCACTCAGAAAAGTACATGTATTTTTGCACAGTGTGTGTTGTGTATGGCACTGTGTATGTAGTCCTTGCTTGTAGTTTGTTGATGTAACTTGTGATATGTGAATGGAGGTAGTTAATGCTTATGGCCAAGTACAACCGACATTTGATCAACATGAAGTATTTCCAAACACATGGTAACCACGTTAACATTAAAACAGCCACATGACAGGCATGGCTACAACAAGGTTAGGTCAGACTCACCTCAAACACACAGTTTTCGAGTTATATGTAGTGTATGTTGTTCCAATCCACAGAGTGACGTCCCAATGCACAATTTTTTGTTGCTATATGATGGCATGGCGGCGCTACATGCTTACATGTGTATCTTTTAACATAGCAGTAGTAGTTTTAAGATCAAACTAGATTGTCATAGGCGCAATATTTTGCAATATTGAGAACCCAAAGCTACTCAAGAACATACCAGTATTAGGAAGATCAGTTTAGCCCTGCTTCATTAGTTTTCTACATTATATATAACATCCAATGTTCAAATTGGCGAGACTGATTTGGCTTATATACTTTTGAAACTTTATCTGAAACTAGAGTATGATTAAGTGCAATGTTTACAGTGCAAGACTTCTCTTGTATTTAGGACTTGATTAGATAAAACTTGATTACCGTAATTCTTCAAGCTTTTCGCATGTTTACAAGGTGTTCACTCAGGCACATTCCGAAGGTATTATTTGGTTTAGACCGATAAGATAACGTCTTTGGTAAAGCTCCAAAATGGGCCAATCTAACCAATGTATTTTTGTCTCCAAAATCAACTTAAAAATGTGTATAAATTGCAGTGAAAGTTGAAATATGCGAAAAGTTTGGGGAATTAGGGATGATCCATTTTTATTTAGTTTTTGTTTTGAGATAAGATCCTTGAAGATTGTAAATGTGAAGCCACCTTAATACATACAATGTGCGATATATAGTGTCTGTATAGAGTGAAGCATTGGAGCTGTGAATGTGTGAAGGCTAGAAAACAGTTTGGTAGAGATGATGTATCACCAGCACAAAATGACTGTAAAAAATTGTAATTATGACAAGGATAAGGTACGCTAGAGCCAAGATGCCTTCACTGTGTATTTGTTAGAATGGAGCACAGGTTAACCTTAAACTGAGGTGTCTGATGTATATCTGCTGGCCCATTTGGTCCTCATAACCCAGCCACAAACTGCCATGGCTCAGGAAGATGGCTTCTAAGTGTTATTTTGATTGGCATGTGGTGTGTTAATCCCACTTAGTGTTATTTTTAGGTGGCTCTGCCAGTGTAGCCCTATGCTAATGGATTTTGCATGAAGACTGACTTAAGATAGCTCATGCGCTGCAGAAAATGAACCCTGTGAGTTCTTGTTCTTTGTTTTTGTGTTTATAATGTCTATTTGATATACATGTACATGTACACTGGATGTAGGTTATTCTTGTAAGAATTTATTTTTGTACGCCAAAGATTTTTTAGTCTTGCAGAATATTGTGTGAACATTAGGTTTCATGGTTATACAGTACATACCTGCACATGCATGATATACATGCACCTGCAAGGTATGTCTGTCTTGTTCTCCAAGTGTACACAGGGAGATAAACTGTGGCTATTTTCTTGTGGGTCTAGCCAACACCTATATGGGAGATCTCTGTGTTGAAGTTGAAGGTGGCTTAATTTTGTATTATTGCAATTTTTAGCTGCAACAAGCATCTGCATAGGCTGCTCAGTTGCTCTGCGTATCTGCAGGTCAGTTGGTTTATGACTGATTGGATGGTCGGGCAAATTGGCGACCACTTGTCTTCAAACTGTCTCCCACTGCCCTGTTTCCCTTATTTCAGACTACTGGATGCTTTATCTTGTTTTATATATATATTGTATTGGTTGTTTTTTTTTAATTGGACTCAGAACTACATGTTTCCTATGTATTGTTTTCTCTGTGAAACCCTTGGGGAAGAACAGTTCAATAGTAAATTGTCCGAACTACCTTTGATAAATGATAAGATATTAGTACTATAACAGGGACTATTCACTTGTTAATTGTGCAGACATTTACTTTTGGCAAAATGTCACAGTTATTGCATATTTTGGCTTGTTTCTGTTTGTTTCTCCTTCGGGGGGGGGGGGGGGGGGGGGCAAGGTTTGTGGGTTATTGCTGCAGCACTAAGTTATGACTTGTATGTTTGCATGTCATATGTTAGGCCTTGCTTTTAATAAAGTACATGGTTATATCAACTCTGTCAACACTAGATAGTGAAAGGATAATGACATGTACATGTACATCAGATCAATTGTGATATAGCTTGATACAATATTATTGCAATTCTAATTGCTGCTTTGTTTTTTAAAAGACTCAGCTTTTGAACTTTGCAATGCACCATTCTCACTTCTGTTGGATATTCATCGGGATGTAGCTAAAATATCACAAAGCAGTGTGTTTGCATTAGGTGATCATTTTGATGTTGCATGTATATTGAACACTGTAAGCATTTTAGTCCAATATATATATGCTGTCATATGCTGATCTGTAATTTCATTTTGCTTGGATTTTGAGTGTTTCGTTTATCTTAAGGGTTTTGATGTTTATTGGCTATGTAGGAGCCATAGTATGACATTCCTAATTAGTAATATTTTATGGCTTTTATTAGCCTCCAAGAATATACTTTTGGGGCGAATACTTCACGACATTTATTACATGTAATACGTCATGCACATGTAATAGCATACATGTGTAGGATGAGGCTGTGCTGTTTTCAGGGTAATAGTCATTAGTTTTCAGCCTTAGGCCACCTCACATTCCCTGACTTCTATATGAACACAGTCAGTGGATTCTGCATGTACATGTAGCCACTGGCAGGCTAGGGACTCTGCTGCAGTTCATGTACTACGAAACCATGTGGTGACCTAGATTGCAGCAGGATTGTGGCTGTGCTCAGGAGTAAAATCCCAAAATTTGGTGCTCTCAGGCACACATGTGGGCCAAACTTGTATTGTTTTTATTTGCATTCCAGTCCTAGCTCAGCCTGGAGTGGTATGTGGTCATAGACAGATTACCTAATAAAGCATGGAGGGGGGAAGACTAGGGAGATATAAGTGTTACCTGATTTAATATCTGTAGTACAGGTCCATCTGATCTGATGGCCTAAGGTTGGATTATAAGCTATGCAAATGTGTATGTAACTGTTATACAACATGCAGTGTGCAAGGCGTAACTGATGGTGATAATTATGTTTGTAACACTAATTAAACAGGTGACTTTATCATTTGCTTTGCAGAGTGCAAACATTTTGACCTTGATGCACTCATCAATGGCATGTCTAAATGTCATCATACGTGTATAAATTATATGTGGAAATGCAGTTGATTACATCGGTGAAAGTTCTCAATAAACAGTTTGTGTAGTAAAGAAAGTCTGGCTTACACAGTTGTACAGCTCATGCTGGCTTCTTCTCCGGCCGTACGTGGGGAGGTCTGACAGCAACCTGCGGATGGTTGTGGGTTTCCCCCAGGCTCTGGCTGGTTTCCTCCCACCATAATGCTGGCTGCAGTCGTATAAGTGAAATATTCTTGAGTACGGCGTACGACACCAGTCAAATAAATAAATAAATAAATACACAATTGTATACATGTGGGTGACTGACATTCGTGTACTGTCTTGATGTGTATTTTTAGTTGTTTATTCAGGTTTTTTATTTTATTTTTGCAATATAGGTAGTGTACATGTGCATGAACACGGTCAAATCTAGGGAAAGGTCAATAAGGCACAATTACACATTTGTTTACTTCAGATTTATTAAATTTGGTGACAAAGTTCAGTGTAATATTTTGTCTATGTTAATAATGTTTTAATGCGTAGCGTATCTCAGTTTTTGCAGATGTTGATATATGTGCCTAAATGAAGAAGCTGTAAACCTGATTTATAATACTGAATTGTTACCTCATGTATGGATAAATGGTTGTAAAAATCTTGAGCATGGTGTAAATCAGAAGGTACAGCAATCAAATACATGTACACTACTGCAATGTTGAATTAAATATTATATCTACTGTCCGTATTAATTAGTTGCCAAACCTTAACACATGGCTTATATTTAAAGTGACTGAACTGCATGTAGGTGCACAAAATAACTTTGCTCTGACAAAAAATGTATGTTTTATTATATTATTAATGACAAATTTAACTTTAGGCTATTTTGTAATGACTTCCATTTATGCACATATTGTGTGATTGGCAAAGTGCAAGCTAGGTTTACCCATACATTTATGTATATACATGTGGATGTACAATGTATATAATATGTCTGCTTAGCTTTTATCTATAATCACGTAAGATTTCTGTATTACTGGTAAACAACCCCTAATCTACAACAACAGGAAGTTTCAAGTGTGAAAGCAACACCTGTAAAATCTCGGGCTCTGGTAAGCTCAAACCTGCAGTTATACTTACATACATGTTTATGGAACATGTATCATAAGAAAACTATTGACATGCAAATCTATCAAAGTTTAACATGAAGCAAAAGCTATGTGTGTATGTCATAAGACATGTTTTGGTTCAGCTGCTCAAGGAAACAGTTGTCTGCCTGAGGAACATCAGCTTATTAACCAGGTTGATTAAGAGATATATATATATATATATATATATATATATATATATATATATATATATATATATATTGATTATGAGATATATATTTTATATATATATATATCTCATATTCAACCTGGTTAATAAGCTGATGTTCCTCTAGACCCAGGATCTCAAAGCTGTCTTAGAATTAAGTCAGACTAACATGTACATGTAGCCTTGGCTTCAAAATAATTTACTGCTCTGAAATCATCGCTTACCTGACTAGTCAGAATTTTTGTATTTTAATCCCGTTAGATGTCATTAGACTTTCATAACAATTTGAAAATCAGTGCTTGAGTTATATAACAGGTTACAACTGTGCTAGACTCTAGTCTAGGGCAGCTTGTGACCCTGGCATGCCTGGGGCCGGATGTGCTAAGTTGCAAGAATTTAATACCCATGATATGGTACCTGTAAGTGTGACTGATGACACCCTGCTTCTCTCATGAGAAGGAAAAGAAAGTTGGCCACCAACAACTAATTTAAACAAAATCTAACAACTCACCACAGAGCTATAGACACAATTAAAATATTTTAAATTTCATCATTTCAGTAGTGTTAGCAAATAACACCTGTAATTTGCTAGGCACATGTTAAAAGAACAGGTGGGCTGTATCAAATAGGTACAATGTGGTATACCCTATACGGTAGCTCATATACAAATTACATGTGGGATTTAATACATTTACTAAGCATAATTATTTATAATGGAAATAAGCCTTAACTTTGGGAATTCCATTTATGATAAAGGGATTTGTTTATTAATATTATGTGTCATCCTTTGTGTCAGCTAGCACTGAACATGTAAACATACAGGGCACAGGTTGGCTGATGACAGGCTGTTTATGTTAGTGTGGAACATGTCAGGATTTGCTGACTGGGCTGCTTACAGAATTGGTCCCAGTAATTCTGCCACTAAACATTCTGGGTAGAGCACAACTTACTCATGTTGCAGTTATGACAAGCCACCCATGAACTGCCTAATCCTTCTAACTTTGAGGACATTTTTATGAAAGCAAGGAATGACATTTTTTTTTTTTTTTTGAAGTTTTTTTGAAAAGTAAAGATATGAATATGTTGTTTATTAGATAAGCAAACCACGTGAAGAAAAAGAAACTACATTTTCCTGCTACAATTGCAGGTACATGTATATTGACAAAAAAGAGCAGACCAGGTGTCCCTAAAAATAGAATAGTTACTTTGCTTACTTGCTTTTACATGTACAGGTATGTAAGTTAATATGTCAGGGGTATAGCAGTATTGTAGCGTCTCCCAACTGTTTGGACACAAGATGCCGGGTTGAACACTACACACGGGATTTTTAAATTCCATTGCACTCATTGTGCATGGGACATTATTTAAAATGACAACACAACTAGAGAGTATTTTCTCACTATCCTCTATCTGCATACATGATTATGAGATTTATTTTATTTTTTTTAGAATGTGGGCTCCATTAAACATACATGTTGAATTTGTTCTGTATGGGATTGACAGGGATTGAGTTGTAAACACCAGTTACCCAAAGTACACCTTTATTCATGCGCCAAACTGGTGTGCCTGCACGTGTATATTATGCTACTCACACACACAACAGAGGAACCTGTGAACTATGATTTATGGGACAGGCTGACCCTCCCAGGCACTGCATGCCCCTGGGTCAGATTGCAGCCTCTTATCTTAGCTGACTGTAAACCTAGTAAATTGGAGGAGAAATGATCCTAGGGCTGTAATGTTACAGATCAGGACTATGGGACCATGTATGTATAACTGTCAACAAACAGTAAGTGGGCCAGTAACCCAGAGTACCACATCAGGCCGTGTGTGCAGTGTGTTAGGGAGTGGTCTGGCACCTAGGAGAGCCAGCCCATTGTATGCCGCTGAGGTCAGGGTCAGGTGCAGGAGGTGGTGTATACGGTCTACCCTTCAGTTCTCGGCACATTTTGTACTGGATCAGGGACTTATACAGAGCGTTTTTGATGAGAAGTTAGGGATAGCAGATGATTTTTATATTTTTGTGTTATTGCATTCATGCACATAAAAATTGTCAAACTGACGGCTTTTCTAATCAGAAAGCTGATTGAACAGTGAAACTATTCTGAAGGATCAAGCTGTTTAAATATACCGTACCCCAAAGATGTATATATGTGTATATGTATCACAGATGTATATGATGTATATGGTACCAGGCATGACCTGAAATCCTCCAGACATGCCGTTCAGATTGACCAGTTCTTCATGATTTGTTCAGATTTGTTCCTGTGCCTGTCTAAAACTACAAGTTAAAGTAAAATTTGATTTGCCAAACCCAAAACTGAGTGAGGATATTGCCTGTCAAAAAGGACTTTTCTTCGTAACCATTTTGGAAATTACATTCTGTAATCTTTACTTCGTAATATATGTACCTCATCTTGTATAGCCTGCTCTTCACAGACTGAAACCACTCACAGTTCTGCCCAAAAGTAAAAATTACAACTCTATGGAAATAAAAACACATTAACACAAAGTATGGACTTAAAGCAGGTTAATTTGTAACTTCATTGATGCTCTCATAAAGTAAAAAACAAAAAAAATATACAGATGTCTTGACAGGTTCCTGGGACTAAAACATGTACAATGTATGTACAACAACAGTTTACAGGCATGTTACACATACATGGTGTACTTGTACGTGTGACTTAGAGTGGCTGGCTGTTCAATACTTGTGCATTCATAGTGCATAACAACTCAACAACCTTCTGTTAATTTTTTTTTTATACTCATATTGAAATCCTGATTTAAAAATGACATGGTTGGGCTACCTGTGTTAGAACTCTCATTATGGTTTTCATGCCAAGGGGACATGCACTGCGCATGCAAGACCGAAGGGCAAAATATCTCTGAATATATTACAAACTCAAGGTGCAAAAAATGCAAAAAAAAAATCCTGAGTTCATATAGAAGTGAAATCAATAACAATTTTTTTTTGAAGGCAAAACAATTTTAAGGCTAGATATGAATTTACACTTTTACTGAATAACTGTAACAGGTATGTTGAATACATGCATGTAAAATTCAGTACCTGTGGTATTTTTATTGAACAGTTTCAGTGGAATTCAACACGTGTGGCTGTATAGACCGTGTGCTGTGTAAGCGGACGATTGTGGTACATTGCAAAGCTAGTTGAGGAAGCATTTAGTCATGCATACCTGTGCATTACGTATCTGCTGGAGCTTATAAATTCTGTAATTTGCGTGATTTGCCATTAGATTTATCACCTGATTTGTGCAATTAGTTGACTTTAAAGGAAAAGACCTCTAAAAATGGAAGTAGGCATCACTAAATAGACCACTTAAAACTATGCACAAACATACTTTGATTTATTTTTTAAGATTTTTGCGACAAGAATTAAAGGTGCTCAAACATGATTTCTAAGGTGGGCTTTGTGAACCATACTATCAGAAGTTAGAAACTCTAAAGTCATAGGAAGTTTATCCCACTCTAATCACGACACTGAATGTTGGAATAACTCTTTTTAACCTGTGAGTAAAAGATTACTGAAACAATGTTCCCAAAAATTCCTTCCTTCTGGTGTACATCTGTCATTAGGAAAAAAATGTGATGTGACGTCACAGCTGCTAGCTACCGTCAGTATGGCCTATAATGCCTACCATAGTAATCAGATATTTGAATGCTATTCAACACTCTTAAAAAATTTAATAAAATAAATGAAAGTATTTTTATGCATAGTTTTCAGTTGAACCTTATTTGATATATTGCTTTCTTTTACTTTAATGCTCATGTTGTGACATCATTTGTGAACCGAAATGTGAACAAAATTTTAGAAAACTTACGGTTATGTGGCTGTCAAGTGTTCACTCAGCCATGACCGAATACATCGAGCTTTTAAATGGTGGGTCTGTTCTATTGGTCGATGAGGTTACCAAATCTGAAGCTCACCTTGTAAACATTAGCTTGACAGGAGAAGAATAGAAGATATTTTTTTGTGGGGAATACACAGGAATGTAGGATGTGCTGTCAGATAAACCCATTCTGCTCTGACTGTTACAGTCCTGGGGAAATAAGTCATGCTCTTGTACAGCACAAATGAAACCCATCTGAAATGAGCTAGTTTAAATTTTTAATGGGAGTTGAACTGCATGTAGCCTAGGATTTTTGCCTGGCTGAAATTAGTATCATATATTTATGAAGATATACATGTAATTTTGTTGTATTGTAGTATGACAGAGGTATTTACATGTTCTAGCATGTTACTAGGTTATAGTACTAGTACATACATGTGTACTTTTAAATCATATGCATACATGTATAGTGTACAAGGAAACACTTTGGGTAATGTTACGTGTTAGATGTACATGTATTTACAAAAAATTAATGATTAGAGATGGATATGCTGAATAATGTCATTGCTAGCAGTCTTCTTAAACCAAATTTCTACATGTCTAAAAGATTGCTGCCTGATATTGTTGGGATACTGATGCATGGAAAAGTAGCAGGTCGTAGTGACATCCAGTAAGGCCATGCTTGAAAAACGTGCCCGTTGCCTCCAAGGGAACATGGCCTTGTGGCAATAAAAAAAGTATAAGGGTAGGTATTTTTATTTTGGTTAAGGAAAGAAATCAGGATTTTAACGAAAGTATCACTGAGAGTAAAGTAAGATAAAGGAATTACACCAAAATCCGAAAACAAATTTCAAAGTAGGGGCCTTGGAGGGTCAGTCAGATTACCCCTAACATATGATTTTATAGTGATGGTCTAAGTGCACGTGCCTATGTAGGTTCACTTTTGACTCGTACATTTCCATGTACATGCTATAGAATGTGTGGTCAGTTTTGTCATGTGCACGTACATTTACCTGGCAAATTGTAGTGGTTTACTCAGACGCTTGAGTTTCCTGCACCCACACCCCTGACCATTTCCCTGTGTAACATTCTCAAGTACAGCATTATACACCAGATTTGAGATGTACTGAGGGGCCTCCATGGTCTTAATTTGTTAGCGCACTAGTGCAGCGTATTGACCTAGGAGCTTCTCACCAATGCGGTTGCTGTGAGTTCAAGTCCAGCTCATTCCGGCTTCCTCTCCAGTGTTAATTTAATACCAGGGCTTTGTTCTGTTTTTCAGATGTACAGATCAGTTTGACATCCTAGGAGCCAAGATGTTCAAAAAGAAAAAGTCGAAGCCTATGATTTCCGATCCAATAAACTTTGAGCATCGTGTACATGCTGGGTTTGACAAGAAAGAGCAGCGCTATGTGGGTCTTCCTAAACAATGGGCCAGTATTATAGGGGAGGAGTCGGATCGGCCCCGGCCAATCATAGATCCCTCTTACATCACACAGGTGGACATTACTCCATTAAAGGTAAGATGTGATCTACAAGTAGCTTATGGGGCTAAGTTGTCTTGACAGTCGGATTTATAGTATCATGAAATGGTGCTATAAAAAGAAGATTGGTTTTAAGGAAAGTAATGAAAGGTATACCAAAACAAATTTCCTATACCCTGTATTAAGAAAAGAAGACCAGATGTTTCATGATTAGGTTTCATTAATTCCCTTCCTAAACCTACTAGTACACTTGTCCTTTCGTTCCAAGGACAAAGTTTGTAAGAAAGTTTACAAAGGAAACAACTTCTTTGGCAGATCTAGTCAAATATACATTTTATGGTATGTATTTTTCATGTATTTTCTTTACAGACGATCGTACGTGGTTCACAAGGTGGTTTTAACGTGGCCAGGTCAAATTCTCTGCGTGAGGCCAGCCCTCCACCGTACAGGCGCCTTCAGTATTTACCTAACCACAATGCCCCACCCCTGATAGAGGAGGACTACCCATCCCCTGGACGACCTGTGTCACATCATGGCCCTCCCCAGTACTACCAGGGCCACTCCCCACATCACCCACACGACCCTCGCAAAGCCCGGCGCAGCGAAGGGTACGATGGCTACAACCATGACCCCCGCAGTGATGGGCGGGATTACTACGATGGACCTCGACATAATTACAACAGCTTGGAGCGCCCTGCCAACGATCATCCAAATTCACCCCACAAATATGGTCACCCTGGCCAAGATATGTACAGGCATCCATCACGCTCATCGCCAGCTGTTAATAATCAGGTGAATAGTCCACATCGGGTAGAAGACAACCACTATGGCAACCAAAGAAAAATGGCAAATGGACAAATTAATAACCATGGTAATAATCAAGGCGCACGTCGCCAACTAATACCAGGCCCGGGATCTCCACCTGCACACCAAGGGGGAGGCTACCATGGTCACCCAAGTTCTCCAGCTGAGCAATACAGGACAGTGAGTATTCTCCTCTTTGTCATTTCTGAGTTTTTGTGCAATAAAACCGAGTTTCTCTTCCAGGTCCTTTCAAGAAAAAAATTATTACATGTATATATGAGTGGCATAAGAAAAGTCTGTGCTTTTGATCAAGGATAAATTGATGTGTGTGATCCATGTGCATTGGCTATTTTTCTTCTTGCATTGTTTTCAGTTTCTTTGCATTTTGCTCGGTGATTTTGTTATGCACAGTGTACATGTGCAAACATGTGGGTAAGGATCTATGAGTTCAGTTCTGATTACCAGCTACTCCAAGGACGGTGTATATGTATCTTTTCATTGTTGGCCTGCAACTATCACAAAACCAGATTTAATGTTATTATGTTTCAAATAAACAGTGGTGGGTTAAGGTTTAAACTGGGTGGTAAATTCTGAAAAACCAAGATGATACATAATTCAAGCTTATTTTATGAAATCTAACACATTGTGGGGAGGGTTTAGGGGTTTATTTCACTGTGCCCATAAACATTACATCCATATTTATCAGTGGCAGCAACCTGCAGGTGGTCGTGGGTTTCTTCTCAGCTTGGCCCGGTTTCCTCTCACCATAATGCTGGCTGCCATATTCTTTAGTAGGACCTAAAACACCAGTCAAATAAAGTTGGTTAGTGTTTGTACACATCTGATGTAAATAATGTGTGAAAGTAACATAAAGAAATGCTGCCTTCGAAGGATTATCTCCTGAAGATTAACTCCAAAATAGAATTTGCATTCACACTTCTTTTCTTTTGATCTTATCTACATCTAATTTTATTTGTTATGGCTGCTTGTGTAATGCTTCATTTTTCTTTTCTTTGCTGAACTTGAAATTTCTGTTTGCATGGTTGTCATTTTGTTTTTAATGGATAATTCTCAACTCGCGTGCAACATGATTAAAAGATGAAGACAACTGATTTTGAATTTGCTGCTCTTGATAATTTATTGTTAATTTTACGGGCTCAAAATAAGAGATTCTAAGTCATTAGTGAATATAAAGGCACACCAAAAACTCAGCCATTCTGAATGCATGACCCATGTGTAATCTGACTCTAAATAATTACCAGACATTGGTAGATCTTCCGTTTTATTTTATTTTTATTTTTTTTTATTTTGTGTCGGTACAGAACTTGAAATTTAACGGCAGACGTCCATGCTTAAGGACAACTTCCTGTAGATTTCAAGGTCTACTACATCTGTATATTATAGACCTCCTCTGTCAGGTTCTACATGCTGTTCTTGTTTTTTTGTTGCATGTTTTCTCCTTTATGATTTGTCACATGACTGTGTTGTTCCATTGTGAAGGTCCATGGCTTGTCTCCGGGAACTCAGAATTCCCCTCACCAGGGGCCACCCCAGCCCCCACACCACGCCCCAGCCTCCCCACGACAACAGGCTAATTCCCCCAGTAAATCACCCCCTAAATCACCAGGCCCAAGTCCAGAACAGCAGCGGCTTTCGCACAAAGAGGTAAACATTAAGGTTGAAACTGTGCTGCTACAGGCAATACTTGCAATATGTCAGCGGTAACAGCACTCAATACCTTGCCTTCAGGAGAGTGTTGATGTTTCCGTCAAATACAGCTGAATGCTGTTCCCAGCACTACATGTAGTACACTTGTACCAGTACCAGACATTTGTAAGATGGAGTCTGTTTGTATATCGGCATAAGTACACGAATAATACACATAGATATTTTAATGTGACTTTAGAATTCCTGGCTCAAATGATTTACAGGCTGTAAAACTTCATGAACAAAGCCAAACATAATGAAGCTTGATTTTGGTTAAATATAGTTCATAATTTTAAATGTATGACAGAAAAGGTTGTAGACATAAAAGACAACTCTGCTAAAATTGGCCTTTATGAGATCAGAATTATCAAGTTTTATTAAAGCAAGATTTGTATTTCTTTCATCTATAGTATGGACTGACAAAGCATTGATTTTTTTTTAACACTTTAGTTTCAAGCACATGGATTCTTAAACTGCATCTTGATTGCATGATATTTACTTTTTTTTGAGGCCCTCTTTTTATTTTGCACGATTTTTTTTTTTTTTCATTTCATTTAACTTCCTTGCATTTATCAAGATTGTCACCTTGATTTACAGGTATATGTAAGTGCAAGTGTGGTGTATTTGTACACTCAGATTGTGTGCTGTTTTCTTAACGAAGATTCATGTCAGTTTCTTACATAAGTTCCTGGCAGTTGACTGTTAATGAGATATTCTGTAAATCAGCTTTTTATTGGTAGCCTTCAACATGTTTAATTCTGTAGTCATGACGACTGTTGTAATGTAAATGCTGTGTTTGTTTTTAGTTCCGTGCAGCTTTACAGATGGTGGTCAGTCCAGGTGATCCTCGTGGAAACCTGGATAACTTCATCAAGATCGGTGAGGGATCCACAGGTATTGTCTGTATCGCTACAGAGCGCAACAGTGGCCGGCAGGTGGCCGTCAAGAAGATGGACTTGAGGAAACAACAGAGACGGGAACTTCTATTTAATGAGGTGTGTTTGAAACGTCAGCTGTCATTATGTTAACAGAAAGATTGTTCTTTAAGCTCAGACATTTTTAGCCTGAAATTTAATGAGGTCTAAATGAGTGTGGTGCCTAAGCATTTCCTGCCTACGCCAGTTGATTTGCCACTAGTGATGTAAAACCACACCATCCTCTACTCTTTGTATGGAGCAGTACTCCTGAACTACCATTTTGTGCCATGACCACAACAATTACAGAATTACAGAAAAGGACAAAAGAGTACATCTCTTGGACTGACTTTTGTTAGGCAGGCAATTTTCATATTAAGTTGTCCTAAACAATTTTTTTTGAAACATGCATGTGTCACATAGTGCCTAGAAGATATAAGTGACTGCTTGGATGGCCTAATGGTTAGAACATCTGCCTTGAAGTTGGGCGACCTAGGATAAAACCCCAAAAATGGTACTTGTTGCTGCCTCACTTGGCACACATCTCTAACAGGTTTCTCTAAGGAAACAGGACTGGTTGGCCATAGCCAGTATGTGCACACACCTAATCACTCCTTCTTGTCACATGAATGAAACATTGTTAAGTACAACATAAGACCCCTAGCATACATATGTACATCACCAATGCCGTCGCTGTTAGTTCAAGTCCAGCTCATGCTGGCTTCCTCTCCGGCCGTACATGGGTTGGGCCGCCAGCAACCTGCTGATGTTCGTGGGTTTCCCCCGGGCGCTGCCTGGTTTCCATTCACCATAATGCTGGCCGCTGTCGTATAAGTGAAATATTCTTGTGTACGGCGTAAAACACCAATCACATAAATAAATAAATACGTATGTACATAGATATAGGAGATACAGGTAGGACGAATACTTCCTTTTCATTCAAGCAAATCTCATTATCTGTGTGGCCTTGGCAACAATAAGAAGGTGGCCATGCTTGAAGTTGTGGAAGTGTTGCCCAGTTTTGCTGTTTGTTGAACATCACGTTGTTCAACCATTGTCAGTGACTTGAAAGGGATCTGTTTTCCCTGGGTGCTCGGATTTTCTTCACATATATTACTTCTGTCATCCTGTAAGTTAAAAAACGTAGTGCATGATGCGTACAAAATGTTTTGTGGCTTGAGATATGTGGTGTACATACATGAGTGCCGTGTTATGTTTGGTCAGGTTGTCATCATGCGGGACTACCATCACCCCAATGTGGTGGACATGTACGACAGCTTCCTGGTGGGAGATGAGCTGTGGGTGGTGATGGAATTCCTGGAGGGAGGTGCTCTCACTGATATAGTCACCCACTCCAGGTCAGTTGCATGTACATGTATATAAAGGCACTGTAATTCTTCAACCTTCTCGTGTGTTGGCAAGGTGTTTATTCAAGCATGTTCTGAAAGCATTATCCTGTGTTGACATAAAATTGTACTATTTGTAAAGCCCTGAAACTGGCCAGTCCAACCAATGTATTTTTCTCTTCAAAATTAAATTGAAAATATGCATTAATTACACTGAAAGTAGCTCTTTCATATGCAAAAAGGTTGAGGAATTAGAGTGGTAAGTCAGTTGATAACATTTACTTGTTTTATTGATGAATTTAGTCACAAACTGTGTTCAAAAGTTGATAAACACTTACACAGTCCTTTGGGTTACACTCGTAAGATATCATGTGAAAATCAATCTGCATGTTATATAAATTGTACTGTTTTTATAAAAAAAGTAAAACGATGTCGTGAAGATACTCGGGTCCTTTTACATTGAAGCATGTACTGCTTGTTGTAAACTTGTAGTCTAATGACTTTGTCAACTTGATGTTTTCTGGTTTTCCTTCACAGAATGAATGAAGAACAAATTGCAACAGTTTGTAAAGCTTGTTTGAAAGCTCTGGCCTTTTTACACACTCATGGAGTCATTCATCGGGACATCAAGTCAGACTCTATATTACTGTCACATGATGGAAAGGTGAGATTTTGGGGCTTATCACCAATTGTGACTTCATATTATACAGAGGGCTCTTGCTGGCCCTCTCTGGCTGCAACCAAAGGCCATTGGTCGATGAATCATGTGCTCAAATCAAGCTCCCATATTCTTGGCTGCCTCAGGAGGTTTGTCAAGGGCAGTGGTTTGGTGCGGGCCAAGTTTCATTCAGTTTTCAAGCTGACCACTATCATAGATGTGAAACATTCTTGATTATGGTAATACGCTTTATTAAAAAATATAAGTGATTACAACTACATAGGCACTGGAACATCATAAAAAGTGGGTGGAATGAAACAGTGTTATGCGATGCGATCAGACTTTCAAGGGGCTGCCCAGGTCCCGGAAGCTGCATTCTTTCAGCCAGTTGAAGAGCTCTTTTAGGTTATTTCTAGTAACTAACATACTTATAAACAGAGATGGCTGATTAGGGCCAATTTGCTGTTTTAAAAACTGTCACATTGTTAGTTGTGTCCAGTGATACCTAGTTGTTTGAACAAACCCCACTAACATTATGGTGTTCTTTGTTTGACCAGGTTAAGCTGTCCGATTTTGGATTCTGTGCTCAGGTTAATCCAGAACTGCCAAAACGTAAATCCTTAGTCGGAACTCCTTACTGGATGGCACCAGAGGTTATTTCTCGACTACCCTATGGGCCAGAGGTAAGAGAAACCACAAATTATTCATGTGTAGTCTAAGACCTTCACAGTGATAGCAAATTACGTGTTTAGAACAGTAAATGAGACACAAGATGAGGGATAGTGTGACAATTTAACATGAATGTGTGATATAATGGATTTACATTCTGTGTTAATTGGTATCATTTTACCAGTATAACAATTGATTTATTACATTCCAAGAAGCAAGTATATTATATCAAAAACACTGTTATTGTCTGTAAGGCACCTTTGTCATAGGATTTAGTCTGATTAAGTGGTTGTCTGGATTGTCAGGTGGACATCTGGTCATTGGGAATAATGGTGATGGAAATGATTGATGGAGAACCACCATTCTTCAATGAGCCCCCATTACAAGCCATGAGAAGGATACGAGACATGCCACCTCCAAAACTGAAGAATACTCACAGGGTAGGTAACTCCTATTAAACTTCACTAAAGATTATTACTTGATGTGAATGATGGAAGGTGAACAAGACACACTGGGTGAGGTACAGATTTTAAGGTTATTTTATATGTTGTGGTCCTGTGGTATCGTGTGCAGTGTAGATGCTGGCTTTTATGGGGAATTACCCTTCATGTATCTGGATTTTCATTATTTTCTGATTTGAACTAATGGTGGAAATTGGTTAATTAAAAACATATTATTCATGTGTTTTCATGAGAGGAAGTTGAAGTTGATGTTATGTACTGATGTGTTAAGTGAATAATCAGTTTCTCATGAAACACAAAACATAAACCTGCAATCTGAGAGGATTGTTAGATTTTTTCTGCTGTCTTCTGGTTTTGTCTGACCACAAAACTGGAAAATGTATTGTTGAAAAATTCTTAAATACAAGTATGGTGGCAACAGTTGAATGAACAGCGGTGTCTGCCAGAAGTCGCCTTGGCTCAGAACCCATTTCTGACTGATTTGTCACAAGATTTGTATCTGATTCGGTGTGGTAGTTTCTCCAATCCAGTTTCCTCCACCCATAAACCTGATCTCTGTCATTTAAGTATGGTATAATACAAAGCTGTCCACAGTCAAATAAACCAGTCAAATGAACAAACCAACCCATATGTAGGAGTATTATGACACCTTTTCTCTTTACTTGTCTGTTCATGTAGGTGTCACCTCGACTCCAGGGTTTTATAGAGAAGATGTTAATCCGTGACCCATCCCAACGGTCCACAGCCTTTGACTTACTACAACATCCGTTCCTACATCAGGCTGGTCAGCCAGGTTGTCTAACCCCATTGATGAGAAGCTTCAGACACAGCCCATGTTGACCCCTTCCTTTCCTCTCTCTTTCTCAGGCCACTGACCAGCGGTCAGCGGGATCCAGGTCTCAGTCAAAGACTTAAACCTACATGTGCTAAAGCACTCACTCGTATTCATTACTAATGTACTTCCTCATGTGCCAGATAACAGCCTTAAGAGTGCATGTTCCTTTCCTGAAAACTGTTGGAAGAATGTGGAACATGTTGGGATATTTGACATTGTGGGACTTACTTACAAGTTAGCTCTTAAGGATGCTAAATTGGTATCATGAATATACAGTATAGCATAAATAGCACACACAAGACTGAGCAGTGGACTTTGTGTCCAATACAGGCCATGGGCATCTTGTTGGTCATCATGATGTATCTAGCTGTGTCCAGCATATGGAAACTTGTGCCCTGTTTTAAAATCCATGTATGTAGAACAAAAGTCTTATGTTATCCTCATTTTAGCAGAGATCTGTTTTGAGTTCTGTATGTAAATAAACTGCATGCTATTTTTGGATCAGTTACTGAATCACCTCATTATTATTATTATTATGGTTATTATATAAACTATTTTGCTTTATGTTTGTTTTGTTGTGGGATTTTATGACAATCTGTGCATCTGACGTCTATGAAATGCCTACTGGGTGCTTACAGTATCTGGTTTTCAGCACAATGAACTGTTTTAGTTATTACTGGGCATGTATGTATGTGGCCTGTATAGAAGAGATAAACATGCATTCCCTGTTAAACAGCACTAGAGCATGGAAGTTCTTGCTATGGGTGTTTGCAAAAATCTGTGGAGCACGGTCAGCATTGTTTTCCTTATGTGTATGTTTTACTGGTGTTCACAGGCCCATACTAGAAGTGAAACACACATGCCACTGTGTCATTATCTGAGAGTGGAGACATGTGGAATCATGCATTGCTGTAGAACAGTCCAGAGGTTAGCATAATGTTGAGCCTTCCTGTGTATAATCTGGTCTGTGTGTGTATAATACATGTACACTTAGTATTGTTACGATAAAGCCAGCATGTGTGATGTTGTGGATGGTTTGCACACCTAAGTCTCTGCTATTGACTATCAGAGATAGGCCAGCAATAATTGCATTCAGAGAAGCCTCAAAGCGTCACATTCATGATGTCAAATATTCAGTTTTGAAGCTGAGGCATTGGCAGTGCTCACTCTGAATCACCCATTCAGTAAACGGTAATAGAGACTTTGCCATGGGAAGTAATCAGTTGCTTACTGAAAGTCATGAGCTGGTGTGTGAAGGAGTTACCTCCCTTATGAATGTTTGTATCCGTTTGCACAAGTGATGGGTGAAAGTTTACATGTCATATTCTTCATATTTGTATACATTATTCTGGTAGTGATCATTGTCAGGTGTTAGGACAAATTTCATGCTTTTCCTCAAAGTCAGATTTTCCATGATTCATTAAGTGCTTCAAGCAACTTCTTACATTTGTCATTTGATTTTTTTTCAAAGCTTGTATGTAGGTATACAAAGTAAAAATTATGGCCAAAATTTGTATTTATCTTTTTCTCTCTTAAACCCAGTGTGCAGTAGTATATTCTTGTCATTGCGCCAGACTAAACAGTCTGCTAATATGATTAACTAGTTAGAAAGTAGAAACTTCCACTTACTAAGTTCTACATTTTGCCTCATTCAGAGAGTTCTTAGAAAGGTGTTTTTAAAAATGTAAGCATTATTTCAGGACATTTAATTCCGTCTAAAATTGCATTTTTGTGGGGCAAAATGGTTGGTCATGTACCGTAACTAAGAGTGAATAAGAAACAGTGGTACGCATTTTCTATGTTCCATACATACATACCATTAGGTAATTTAGTTTATTGCACTTAACAGAATAATTCAGTTTCTAAATGACAGCTTGAGAAACCTTTTGAAAGGCATAAAGTGGTAAATCCAGTATTGGTTTGCCAAACATTCCACCAGATCACGCTGAAAAATATTTTGTTATTCTTTTATGTGGATTCAGCTCTTGTTCTTGAAATAAACAAGGTTTTGTTCTGGTGCAGATGAGACTCGAATGGGCTGAAAATAAGAAAGTTATTAACATCGTTCCATGCCAAACTAGTTCGCAAAATGAGAACTTGTAATAAATATGATAGTAAGAACTGACAGATTATGACAAGATTTCAGAATTTGAAAATGGTAGAGAACGAAAATCATATGACTCACAGTCTTTATGTGTCTATTACAACAGCGAAAGCTGGTTAGCTTTTGACAAGCCTGTTAACCAATGGAGCCGTCTGATAATGATGAACCTGTCTGGTAACCATGGAGCTGTGAGGTAGTCCTGTAACTGTTGGGTAACCATTTAGCTGTTAGGTAACCATTTAGCTGTAAGGTAACCATTTAGCTGTTAGGTAACCATTTAGCTACCTGGTAACTGTTGAGTTGTTTGGTAACCATGGAGCTGTGGTAGCCATGGAGCTGCATGGTAACCATGGAGCTGTCTGGTGAATATGATGTACTAGCTGTGTCTTAGTCATCAGCAGTAATGTACATGTATATAAGTAATATGCCAACATTGATGTCATATTTTGGCAACATTTTGCAGTATAACAATAATGATGCTGTTTATATGTAGGTGGTGTTTAGCTTGGAAACCTATTGTCTTTGTTATACCTTTTGATATTATATACATTAATCCAATGAAAGTGTTATGATTTTGAATGACATTTAGGGGAACCTGCATTTTTTGACTATTTTAAGCAAGTTGTAGAGGAGATGCATTGGGAGACAAAAAAGCTTGAAAAGTATGTAATGTTTCCCATCAAATTGCAATTTGTTTTATGCAGCTACGTGTCTGTCTGCATTGCTACAGATAATAAAGTAATGGAGAGCTTTGCTCTAATATTTTGTAAAAGTATGAAGTGAAGGAAAATGCCTTGATATATTCCACTTGTTATTTTCTACAAACTTTTGCTACGCATTTATCCATTTTCCATGTGTTTTTGTATCCATGCCCTCTCCCTCGGTAAATATACAACCCCCCATCCCATACTCATTTTGTGCATCTTTGCTCATACCTGTATTTTTTTTTCTTCGAGTTTGCCATTACCATTCTCATTTTTTGCCTTTATAAGGGAGGAGGAGTTGTCACTAAATTCATCACAGATTTTTTTTCGACTGTTTACAAATAATACCTGAGGAATCCAACTAACTTTGTCATCTCAATATTTTGCGACTGTTACCAACGAAATTCAATATTTAGACAATATTCATCGGTTGACAGATCATAAAAAGTGCCTTTTATGGCGATTTGGTTCTCATCACCTCTTGCATAACAAGCCAACTGCCAACATTGCCTTCATGCTATAAGCTGTCACTAATGAAGACCTTAAATCAAAATAATGGACTTTAATGAAAACGAACCAAAAGTATTCAATCAGAGGAATTATATTTTTTCCATTGCTATTTTTTTTTTTAGCGAGTGTTTTTGGAACTTTGTGGTACTGATGTCAGTTTTTGTGCTTTTCTTGTATGCAATATTACCAATGCCTCTCTGACAGGATATTAAAGTTTAATCATGGCTTGTCTTCAGTACTTTTGGCTCTAAGCCTTAAATGGCGACATTAATACTCCTCAACCAGAACCATAGTATCTAATTTTCAGTATACTCCTCAAATACTCCTCAGATAACATTTGCAGGAATAACGTCATGAATGATATATCAACCTAGATAAAAACAGCAAATACCCTCAGTGGCTTGGCTTGGATCAAACGACAAGCATTCTGAATGGCTCTGCTTGGATCAAACGACAAGCATTCTGAATGGCTCTGCTTGAATCAAAAGACAAGCATTCTGAATGGCTCTGCTTGGATCAAACGACAAGCATTCTGAAATGACAAGCATTCTGAATGGCTCTGCTTGGATCAAACAACAAGCATTCTGAATGGCTCTGCTTGGATAAAACAAGCATTGTGAATGGCTCAGCTTGGATCAGTACAACAAACAACCCAAGTGGATCAGTTCAGATAAAAACAACAAGCATTCCTAAGTGGTTCAGTGTTGATAAAATAAAACAGCTTTGTGTTATAAAGGTTGTTTTCTAAATGTTGCAAGTACCCCCCTCGTCTCCCATGAGATGTTAAAATGATGGTTTATTCTTGTACATATCCCCCAGTTGATTTATTAAATACATAGAGAGGTTAGAATTTGATGTGAAGCATGTGATAGTGAAGTTAATCTTGTGGTAATAGGATGATTGTAATATTGTGACGTTCAGTGTTGGAGATGATGACAGGGAAATTTCAAGCAATTAGGTCTGTGTTAGTACAGGTAATATCTAGTTTCGTCCTACATTTTTTAATGACCATGTGATAACCAGCCAATGGTTTAGTTCTGTTGTTTTAACCATGTACATCTGTGTATGAATAGGCTTATGTTCCACTCTGTGCACAATATTATCGTAGCTTAAGCATGTCCGTATCAATTATAATTATGTGAGTATAAGCATGTTACTTCATATCCCCTGAAAGCAGGGGAACAGTTATTCGCTTCTAGACATTGTTTTTTGGTATGGTATCAGTTTCCAGCCGTGTTAACCGGAATTGTGATAGAGGAAATAGCCTGTGCTCAGAGGATTTATTTTCATGTTAGTAATTGTTTTTTCTTTTTTTCTTCTTCTTCAGTATGAATTTGTAATTTATGCGCCGACATTTACTTACTTATCATTCAACAGTAAGTACTTAAAACTGTTAGATAAGGTTATATTGTAACTGAATTCGGCCTAGCATTGTCCAGGTATTTAGAAGAAAATACGAGTGGTGATGGCAATTCTTGGGATCATCATCTGAGTGAGGGGAGCCCATTCACATGTAGTTTCATGAACAGGAAACCTTAGATGATTTACTTGCACAGTGAAATCACTAGTAGCCCTGAAATAGACTAACAAAGTTGACATCTTGTGTAATGACGACAAGCATTTTTTTTGGAAGTGAAGATTCGTCAGCAACTCAGTGTAGGTTGAAAAAATTTACCTTTGACTTTTTTGGATGAGATATTTTTTTTTGAGATATATTTTTTAAAGAAACAGCCTATGTGAGAAACAATGCATGGATTGTAAGGTTCCATGATGGATTTAAACTCGTGACAACTTCTTACTATGCTACAAAATACATTTGCACACTTAAGGTGTAAAAACCTGAAGCTCAACATGTCAGTCTCAAAGTCACCAGATTCCATTTTGCCGTGGTTTTCATTTTCATTTTTTAAGTGAAGGCACTATGCAACGTTAAACAGTAGAATCCGCCCAGATATTTTGTTATTGGTTGTTGTCTGTGTGGACTATAGTTTAATAAAGTGTGCCTCCTTGACAGGGGTTTATAAGGGAAAAAACATTAGTTAAGTGTAATCTTAGTGAAAGTATTAATCTGTTTTCTTTGATATTTTGTTTTATATGAAAAGTGTGAAATTTTGACAGAATCATTCCATTGACAGCCTGTATGTCACCTAATTTCCTTATCAAATGGTTTTCCAAAAGGCTGTTATTGTCTTTGTCGCATTCAGCTAAATGTATAAATCTACAAAGACATCTTTTTTTTTTTTGTCATATCAACACTTGAACAACACTGGTATCAGCATAAGATTTAACATGTATTACTTTGAAACTACCATTGATGTATTTACATCCCAGTTTCTTCATGTAAGCCAATCTGAATTTTGTGAAATAAGATGCTCTCCAGATATTTGATACAGTTGTCAGTGGTAGCAGTATAATAATAATAACACATGCACAGCTTATAAACTCCATCTTGTGTACAGCGACCCAGTGGTTATGGAAATAATAAAATGTATTTAGCTAAACTAAACTGGACTATTGTGAATTTTTGTTGTTGTGGAACAGTGTCAATTCCTGCTGTCCAACAGGGAAATGTGTATGATGGGAAATCCGAAAGACCAGAAGCAAAGGAGAATCTTAATCGCAGGCGTACAGAGAGCGAAGATTGAATTGTTGAGAATCTAGAATCACCCTTCTTATTTAGCCTTGAAAGGAGGAGGAGAAATATATTTTGGTATAGTTCTGCATTTAAGCCCAGTTCGTGTTTCAGAGTATAGTCGATGTAACATAGTCAAGATTCTAACAATACGTTATCTTCAATACGCGATCGAGGAGCCGTCTTTCGGCTTTAGAGCATTTAAATGACATCCCAGTAGATGACGTTCCAGTACGTGACCTCGTTCGTCTAGGGCCAGTTCTTTACCCGAATGTGCCTGTGAAAATCCGCATAGTAAATAAAACCTTAGTGTTCTTGCACTTCATCTTGACATCGCAGATGTGAGGTACAAAACAGAACCGCCTCAAAATGTTTGCGAAACACCACCTTTAACTTCAAGAACCCCACTGACAAGACAACAGTCCATGGTTATTTTTGGTGTAACAAGGATGAGTCAAAACACAAGTTATTTTGTATCCACAACCATTTATTGTCTCAGACTTGTATAGTAACTAAGCAAAAGTATTGAAGCCACGATATACATACCAACACTTGTGCAATGAGCAAGAGTAAATTACACCATAACACATTGAAATATATAATTCATTACCAATAATTTGTCTTAAAGGTTACATTTAATGTTGAGTTCGAAGACGCTAACTTAAAATATTCCTTAGTTAGCTAACTGAAGATAAACTAAAAAAGAAATTTTTAATGAAAGAAACGCATTAGATACTTTCAAAGACAAAACAGTCAAAAGCTCAGAAATAGAAGAAAGTGGTTAAGGCATGAGACTTAAAACCTCACTCTCAGTACGGTATGAAGTGGTAAGACTCCATTGTCATAATATCCGACCCAGACGTGCATAAGCCAACAAAAGCAGGAAGTGGCAATTCTTCCACTGTTAATTAAAATAACGTAGGTCAACGGAGTTAAAGAAACATGAAGTAACATTCCTTATAACTTGTAGTAGGACGACGAAAATCATAGTCCAGGACCAGCTGGAATAAAAAAATGTCGAACAGAATTACCGGCTGGGTCTCCGATGCCCTGCTGCTACCCATCGTATCATGAATTGTGGTCTTGCGTTCATGATAATCAACTGTGCTATTAGACAGTCGGGCGTTGTCTAACAGAGCACCAGACTAAACTTCCATGGCAAGAAAGCTACTGTGGTTGCGCGGCTAACCGGATTGAGTTTGGGACAATATTATATAAGATTAAAAGGACTGCTTCCCACGTTGGTGCTTTTTAGAGATGCGAGCTTCGCCAGAGTATACATGTAAAGCGGAGCGGTGGAAATCTGCCGTCACTCTTTCACCATTTTGTGCCATTTAAAGTTTTCGCAACGCCTTGGCTTTTGGCCAACAACGTTACCATATGGTACAACTGTTGAAATTCATGATTTTTTCAAGTGAGCCTCACGTTACCATCAATCTCCTAAGGCAACGTCCACGAATGAGTGCTAGAGAGTTCGCAATTTTATATGCAGGAACCACATCGGATCAGTCGCAATAATGTATGAAGGAAGCACATCGAGCACGAAGGAATTCTGTTAACACTGCTATCTGCACGTGCCAGTGATACTTGTACATGGAGCGCACGGAGAACGTTAACTGTAACTGAAGAGTTGTAGGCGCCATGAAATATATTACACTGAAAGTCGGGCAAGTGAGATGTAAATATACATGTACAACAAACGTAAATATATATATATATATATATATATCCCCCCCTCCCCTCCCCCCCTCTAGCTATATATATAGACAGACCCATGCAGTGGAAGACTAAACGCGACAATAATGCAGCATCCCCTTCTCCTTATCACATCTATATAACGGATGCCAACACAGCAACCTCAACAATTAAAGGTCGGGATTAGCACTTACCCTTGAATGGACACGAGGCATTATATTTACAACACAGCTGTATATGAAAATAGATTATTTTCTTTTCACTACATAGTATTCATTATTTCTATATTGCACAGATAATTCAATGATCGGTATAGGATCATTGTTCGCCATGTTCTTCACAGATCACTCTAACTCATCGGTACTCAAAATGTATGAATACTGAGCTTGGCATTGAGCCTTGCCTTTTTTTCTATTCATTTAATTTGCTGTTTTGTAAACTTTTCTTATGAAGTTCTGAAAGATAATAGATGACAATCTGAATACAGAGAAAACAAAAAATGTCATGACAACAACATTTGGGTGAATAAAAACCCATGGAGATCTCTCTGAAGATGGTTCTAATATTTAAAGATAGCAATATAACCAGGGAAATCGAACATGCCGATACAAACATTTTTATGAACTGGAACCGATACCGATGCCCTACTCTAGTACGTACATTGTGTACACATGTTAGAGTTATCCAAAATAAGAGCAATCCTTAATTTTTGTGGAATTCAGTAGCTCTCGTGATAGAAAATCTCCATCTGGTACAGGTACAATACATCTGACCTGGCCAATAGTTAATAATATAGGAGATAGGGCTATGTCTTCTATATATGTCTTAGCAATAATTATAACATGTTGGATTTTCTCTATTTCATAAATCCAAAATTAACATTCAGTCTGCCTGTAAAATACAACATGCGGTCCTGTCTTCTTCATATGTTTAAGCGTCCAGGAAAACATGTTGCATATATTTCTTTATTTCTTAACTCCAAAACTAAAATTTCATTTTGCCTGTAAATTGCAACAGTGATAGAACGTTTCCTTAGCGGCGAATAGATACATTTTTGATTATATATTTTTTTTATAGATCTTTATAGTATCAACTGAGCTATATTTAGATTGAAAGAAGCAAGCAAACTGACTGTTGCAGACTTCGGCTTTTACTGATGTAACGTGTGGGTAGAGTACTTCCGAATCGCCCCAGATGATCACTCCATGTTTCTATATCCAGACCTCTTTATGTTCCGTGAAATGACGTATACAGTTATAAGCACTATGATGATGAATGCCAAACATCCAGCCACAACGACTGGAACCAACCAGCTTTCATCCTTCATCTTCTCTAGCTCCTCGTCAACATTGCAGACATTGTCTGGAACAGATCACGTGTAGATTTTCAACTACTGCATTTGGTCTTATTTTCAGTTATTAATTAAAAAAAAAAAACAAGCAAAAACCTCAACAACAGGAACGTTAGACCAAGCACGCACTGGTACAAGCACGTAAAGTGGCACTGGTGCTTTACGGCGTAGCTTTAAGCCTTTTCCACTTATATGACGGTGGTCAATGCCTGGAAGGCTTCCTGACTTCAAACAACAAGCAGCGAGAGATGGATTCGAACACGTGACCTCATTGGTTAACCATCTGATTTTTACCATCAGAGCAAGCGAGTGCGCAACAAAGCTTTATATATTTCTATATCGTGGTTACGATTTTAAGCGATCTGCAAAACACTCACGTTCACCAAACTTTCCGTTTGTTACGGCAAAGGGTTGAAGTTCAATTTCTGTGAAGGTAATGGCGGCGCCTTTTTCAATCTCGCCCACCAGAATCTCGTCCCCAGCGGTACATAAATATG
Organism: Liolophura sinensis; assembly: GCF_032854445.1. Taxonomy (NCBI): domain Eukaryota; kingdom Metazoa; phylum Mollusca; class Polyplacophora; order Chitonida; family Chitonidae; genus Liolophura; species Liolophura sinensis. The sequence continues at coordinate 30,861,163 of NC_088300.1, forward strand.
ACTGACCCAGAGGTGTTTGGTACAGAGTAATGTTGTCCTTGGTTACCGTCAACTTCTCGGCTGAAAATATAACATTAACCAAATTTTTTAAATTGACCCAAATATATGTCATGAAATGCCAAGTGCTTAAAACCAATCTCAGAACAGGAAAAAAACTCAAATTGTAGTTGGTACATTGTTCCACAGAATAGAATCAGGTACAAACTTTAAACTTCCTAAAACAAAACATTTTAATTGCAGACGTTTTATGTATAGTATCATTCTTTCCTGTTTAAATTAATTTACCTTTAGAGTGAAACAACAACAAATTTAGCTGGGGGAGTGGGGGCATATCTGAAATGTACGATATCAAATATATGAAAAAATATATGAAAGTCTTACGTTTAAAATACCTGTAATTTTGAATAATTGTTCATTTAAGAGGGTTGGGTTTTTTTTCTCTTTTTTGCATTTACATATCTACTATTTAAGAATTTACATGAGCAGATAGAATAAAACCCTAAACTGAAAAGAGCCCGGATTTGACTTGCTACATGTGTCCATTTACCAACTATCACACTGTCGTCGCCGCTCTAGTGTTACTAGCTATGTTGTAATTCTTATATTTATGATTTCGTGCTTGGAATCTGTGGAATATCAACATTTTCTTCCTGACACCACTGAAAGACTAATGGTAGATTTTGTCCAGGTACAGACTGGTGGCCTTCGTCATGCAAGCGCGGACGTGATACTGAGATTTGACCGAGGACTGAACACTTACCAACAGCAGCGTCAGGGAAGTACAGCTGGTCTGATTTGTCGTAGGTGAACTCTAACCCTGTCATCGCCCAGGCCTTTTCTGTGCTGTTCACTTCCCCTTCCATATCCTAAAACAAGAGGAGATTTTAATTATGATGAGGTACAGATTTTAATTATGATCTGTATGATCCAGACTAAATATTGTCTCCAATCTTCCACGATTCGTGAAAATCCACCAGAGGTTTAGAAGGAGGTACGTTTACAAGGTTTAATTTTATAGAACTCCAGTTCTTCTTCAAATGGCGATAACTCGGAAAATACCTGTACAGTAAAGTTAAGCAGCAGTCGGAATGTTCCCATAGCCCAGGTTAAAACGAGACTGGCAGTGTCCATTTCATTCTCAGCACACTTGCTCTCGAAAGGGTCCGCGTCCGTACCAATCACAACCGGGACAGTGTTAGCGATGCTCTGTCGGAAAAGAAAACAAATCTTCAGTTTTCATCTCAATCACATATCGACAAAAATTACTATAGGCTAACAGAATAAGAACGCTAGTCTTACACCTGAAACAAAGAACGTAAATCACATTAATCAAAGCAATCAGAGCGAAGTCATCATTGTCTGTACTTATCTTACGGAATAAGACAACCTTTCAGTTGAAGATATTAAAAAGAGGTGTTGAATTTGGATAGGATAATTTTGCAAGTCAATTTATCCTGTGAATGAGCTACTAAAATTCCTCTGAAAAGTTTCTCTGAAAAGTAAATCGTGTGCGGTCCGAAGAGCAGACGTGCGTCGTCGTACATGTAAGGAAATGGCAACCGCTTAAACGATGCCATGGTCTACGGTAGTTTAAGTTGAACGCGACATCCATTAAAACATGCGGAACTACGACTGAATAAAGCGACGGTATTTGTCAACCTTTTTTCTCGACGACGGGAAAGTGGTCTTTGTGTTGTCTGGAGATCTGGTCGAGTTGTAACCTTTGTTGTATAAATATCGACCTTTCATCAACTTCTGGAGGGGGCCTCCGTGGCTCAGTCGGTTAGCGCCCTAGCGCAGCGTAATGACCCAGGAGCCTCTCACCAATGCGGTCGCTCATGCTGGCTTCCTCTCCGGCCGTAAGTGGGAAGGTCTGCCAGCAACCTGCGGATGGTCGTGGGTTTCCCCCGGGCTATGCCCGGTTTCCACCCACCATAATGCTGGCCGCCGTCGTATAAGTGAAATATTCTTGAGTACGGCGTAAAACACCAATCAAAAAAAAAAAAAAAAAAAAAAATCAACTTCTGGAGAGAATCCTAAAACGGTCCTAAAGAGTACTACATGAGAATATGTTGATGTTCCCTCTGTTTTATTTGTAGTCATCGACTGCGTGGGATGACGGGTTGTATTCCATATTATTTTTTTGCAGGCCAGCAAAATAACACGACTGCCCATATATGCCAGACGTTTACATTATATGTATAACTTGCTCTCGCGGCCATGTTGGATCTCTAACAAAGGAATGGCAGTATCTACCTTGGCCTGTGCCTTTCACAGTGTGCACTAGACCATGAAATTTGTTTGTTAGTATGTATCTGTGTATGTTTGGGGTATTACACACTAAATGACCACAAATTTCCTCCATGGCTAACTTTTCCCTGATTCTGATAGTTCTGTTGAGTTTAGAAAGGTGTTCTGAGGTTTGCTTGGAACCCGGGATAAAAATATTTTGTGACATTTTTTTTTTTGCCTGTAAAAACGGACCTGTCAATCACACTTATTTCGTCATTCTAACCTCTCTCAGTGATGAGTGTCAAGCGAGGCAGCACCTTGGAAGTACCATTTTTAAAGTCTATGGTATAATCTGACTCCGTCTTTTAAAGATCCAAAATGGCAGCCAGTGCAAAACTTCTTTATACAACAGGTTAGTGTTAAAATCGCAATTTGAGATTTCAGTCAGATTACGGCCAATTCCACTATCACTCAGTCAAGACTATGTAGGACTCCACCTCTCACCTGATTAAGCTCTCCGGTAGCCTCATACGAGATCCGGATAGTCGTGTTCATCGTGGCCAACATACAGACCTCGTCGTTGTGTTTGATCACATATAATGCTTCATCTGTTGTCACACCTGGTAGGGAATGTAAGCGAAGAAAAAATTTCGTAGTTGAAACTGAGGCTAATTTCAGCAATAGTTTCTGCTGAATCTATAAACGTCATGGTTTCCTTCCGCCATAATGCTGGCCGCCGCTGTTTAAGTGAACTATTGTGGAGTACTGCGTAGAAAACCAATGAAATATATAAATAAATATAAGCGTCATAAGAGACATTCGTAGATCATTCATCAAAGCATATTGATCAACAATAGTAAGACCAATTTCTTAACCCACTTTCCACACAAACCACTAGTAAGTGAGTGAGAAATAAGTGAGTACTAGGGTACGAAATTAGGATCGAGCCACGTAAAGAGGGGAAGTAAGTAGTAACCAAGGTCAACTCTGTACCACTATATACTTGTTTTCTTTCAGCTCCACGCAAAAACAGCACCCTCATAAAAATCTATGGAGAAGCATTTTCAAAAAGAAGTCATCGGGACATGGCTATAACTTCAGAGCTGAGGTCATGATAAGACAGATGTTTTTATTAGGCCTTAAAAGGGAAGAAAAAAAGAAAATCTGCTTTAATAGAAAGACCATTAATAATTGTTTCTGAAAATGTCTTACATATTTATTTATTTTTAATTAATTTTAATTTTGATTAAATGCAGTGACATGTCTGGATTGCTAAGTGGGCTTTATACAGCACATTGATAATGTATGCCACCAGTTACGTCACAATGGCTTTTCTCTGGCCTTAGAGCAGGCATTTAATGTCAGGTTTGGTTTTTCGTAAAGAGGCACACATGGCATGAGAAAAGTTTTTCAGGCCTATTTTCAGAACTATTTTCAGGCCTAAACATAAAGGCGTAGAAATAGTTGTGTGACGGATCGAGTGACATACATCGTTAATATGGTTAAGAAAATATTCATCACAATCAAAATATCTGAATGAGTTTAATTCACTAAAAAGAAATCTCAATAAAGGCATTTTAAACGTGTAGTTTAATAGTCTTTCTAGTGATATTAATGATTCTTTTGTTTTCTTTGGAATTGTGTACGCTATTGTCCATAGACTATTGTGATCAAATGGTTACATCAACATCGGACATAATGTAGAAGACATGTCAAAATGACAAGAATTTTTTTAATACTTTTTGTAAATCTCAATCTGCAGTTAATGTCTGGATATTTTCTATCCAGGAATATAGATGTTGGGGAAAGGCATTTGCATTTTCTCCATGCAATCCCCGATCTAAATAAACATTTATGAATTGATCTGTTCCTCTGTCTGCCTTTAGATTAATAACCACCTGTTACAGGCTATGCACGCATATACTGACAAGCTCTAACAGTCTTATTGATTACTTCTTCATATCTTCTAAAGGCTATATATATATATATATATATATATATATATATATATATATATATATATATATATATATATATATATATATATATATATATATATATATATATATATATATATATCTTAATTTTCCTCTTCTTGTACACCCCCATGGTCAACAGGAAAGCGAAATTATTATACCTGTTTTATATGCTAAAAATGTATTATCAGAACGAGAATGCCTACTGACCTTTATAAAGAAAATGTGCACACCCCAAAAAATGAAATACCAAAATATAGATTTTATGTTCTCGTATTTACGTAAGCTACATTCCAGACAAAGCCTGCATTGCCTCTAAAATCGATATTTGAATTAATGCAGGCCTACTCTGTGGTTCGCGATCGGCCAAATGCATTTAGGAGCAAAACTGCTTAAAACTATCTCTAGGATTTAAACCCTCATTTCATTATTGCTATCTGAGTTCACACTATTAGTTTCCATAATTTTGAACAGGAACAGACCTAAAAAAAACTCGAAACAGCAATATCGCCTTTTCACCCTGTAATCTTGATGTAGGACAATGGTCGACACTGTATCTAGATAATGAATTCATTGGCATGAAGGCATACGTCTCTCTAGCTGTCTTTGTATGTTTGAGGTTTTCAGAAAATCGTTATAATTACTTGTGTAGACATTTCAAAGCTTTTATTCAGAAATGCCGAGTAATAGATAGTAATAGATGCTATAGTTTGGACGTTTGCACACTGGATGCCACTGTAATTCTACAGAGACTTCATTCGTATACCAATCCTGGACTATAACGAACGATACGTTTCAGTGAATACAAAACCAATTTCATCACCAACTTTCATGACAAACCACTAAAGAATAAAAGAAGTACATAAATTAGGAAATTAGGACGGATTCATGTAAATAGAGGCTATTTCCGATTTCCGCAGTTTTCCGATGCAAGGAATTTTCTAGGGGCATAAGTATACAAACAGCGTACCATGTAAGTATTTTAGTAGGCCTTGATCGGAACAGGTGTCTCAATTACGCTTTAACTATTAGTGTTCATATATACAAATAACACGTCATTTTCCTTCACTCTAGATAACGTTACATTTTGTTCACCAGAAAAGTTTTTATTTAGCTTCCAGTATGTTGCACTTTACACATTTGACTTTTCTAACATGGTTAGATGTTTCATTAACGAATAGTTTACACAACGATCGCTCGACTTGTTATCCTTTATGGCAGCTTACATCATTTGGATAATGGATGTGTGACATGGACAGACGCATATACCTGCTGATGTGGTAGTTTCGCCTGCAGATTCCGTCGTATTTGTAGCGGCATCCGCCGCTGTGGTTGTATTTGTAGCTGCATCCGCCGCTGTGGTTGTATTGCCATCCGCCGCCTCAATCACCACTGTAGCGGTGGTCGTGTTTGCGTCAGCCGCATTGGTGGTACTTGCATTGGCAGCCTCTGTGGCTGGTGCACAAACTATAAAACACAAGAGCACACAAAAACTGGTCATACAAATGTTTTTGCATACTAAAAAAAAAAGGAAGATTCCAAAAATGTTTCGGTAATGTTATAATATCCAATAGAACCTACATATGTGTTCAAATCCATGATGAGTGCGTCCTTGGAGAGGGAATATGTACATAAGTGGTTGTCGAAACTCATGTGGCCCCTTGCACAGTCTAACGTTCGTTGATAACTACTTGTCTCCCACCAATATGGTGTTCATATCTGTACCTCTCTTGTGTGTAAGTTCGTCAGCAACTTGCCATAGGTCGGTGGTTTACGCAGGACACTTTGAAAACCATGCATGACTATGGCCCGTACTAACGCTCCGATATTAATTCATGCACTTATTTGATTGGTGTTTTACGCCGTACTCACTTATACGACGGCGGTCAGTATTATGGTGGGAGGAAACCGTTTAGAGCCAGATGGAAACCCACAACCGTCCGCAGACCTTCCTATGTACGGCCGGAGAAGAAGCCACGCACCGATATGAAGCATTATTGAATGTTTGCATACTCAAGAGAGGGACGTCATGATTTGGAGGAATCAGTTGTTAATAATAAGGCCCCAATATGGAATTGTTTGTTTTGTAAAGCCGCGCATGTCAAATAAAGCGCATACAGATGTCGACCCTGATACACATGTCATGCTATTCTCCACAAAACAGATCGAAACTTCTGCCTTTCCTCCGGTATTCTGAGTTGACTGTAAAATACGGTGACGTAGTTTTCAAAAACTATCGAAGTGGAAGACCACAGTGAGGTCTCAAAGTAGCCTCGGTTTCACGCGCCAAAAGGATACAACTTCTGTTGAATTATGCGTCAGAAAAAATACTAAAAAATACTAAAAAAGAAGACAGAGGGAAAAAAAGATGTTTTGATCGATATTTTTGCTAACAAAATGTATATGTTGTGTTATGTTTGTATGCACAAGTTCTCGGCATTGATTTATTGTCTCATATAGCTGTGTGTAAAAAGGTACCGGTGATAAACCAGGGAATCTTCCCAGACCAAGGGATGTTTGTATGTATGACTGCGTTTTTACGTCGTACTTAAAAGTCTAACTTTTCAGTCATAAGTTCTGCCCGCTCAACAAGGGAGAAAGTCATACACGATGTCTTGGCATTATATAACGAAATTCATATATCTGCTCTCGTGTGATTACTGCGGGCGAAGAACTTTTGCGCCTTCTGCAAGAAACTGTGCGTCACTCTCATAAAAATCGCTTAACGTCTCCAGTACCGATAATGATTGGCTCTTCCTCTCAACCCGTCACCACTGGAATGGAATTTCTGTGTACGTTCGCTACAAATCCCCAGGGCACGATTGGATTCTATCACCGATCATCTAAGTAGTTATTTAAGCCACAAAGAGCATGGCACCTCAGGGTTACGGTTAGCAAGACGGATGATCCCTCCGGCCAGACGCGATTAACTCTGGTCTTCTGATAATTGCGGACTCTCCGCATTGACCAAAGGCCCCCGTAATGCAAGAAACTTTCTCTAACCTGATATCAATGCTATCGTAAACAGGTCGGTGGTTCAATTACAGAATGGCGTTATCGATGATCAGTTACTGATATCAACGTGTCAAAGCTCTTTTCATCGATAAGGGCAATGATGCTATTATGACATTATCTGTAAAACAGTTGTGTGAAAAGAAAAGCGGCAAGGCGTCTTCAAGGAAACTTAAATGAATAGGTTATGTATATGATATAATTAAGATGTACAAAATAATTAAGACGTACAGCGTAGTGAGAAAAACCAGAAGAGCGACGACAGTGTGATATGAGTTGTTACAAGAGAATCTTTTGAATGGCCGACAAAAGTGTTAAGCTTAATTAATTACAAGTACCACCAACACGTGAGCGACCCGCTAGAGACAATCACGTGACCTGGTAGATACAGTACAATTATGACCTATCAGGATCAACACAGCTGTTGTTTGGCTGCCTCTGTTCTCTTCCCTCTAACATTTGTTACACTGTTTGCACTGTGGCGTTGTTTTTCCCAGAAAAAGAAAAAGGAGAAAAGGCATACATATACTTAAAACAAATTCGATATGCCAGTATGATTATGGTATATGTGTGGTATGTTTTTCAAAAACATCTGTTACGTGCTGTAGGCCTACTTTATTTTGTTCCGTGTTATAACCTTAATATGTATATAGACCTGTCGAATCACGACATTCTATGCTGAAGCTTCGTTTCAAACCTGTGCGTATAGAATTTAAAAAGCATCTGGATTATGTATTTAAATTCGCATTTGAGGCAATTAATATTCATTAATCGTTCTGAAACTAATTTAATTTGCCAAAGGAGAGTCACGTGTTTTCGATCTTGTCCCTAAATAAACCCAGTTCACAAGTGATCGAAACGGCCTTCTTTCATTAGTGAAATAAAAATGTGTTAATATGTTAGAGATAAGATTCTATTCAGCATCACGTCGGCGCAGATATGAGCAACTTTGTTGTTTACCTTTGGAATCAATTCAGGTGCATACCAATACAGAAAAAACCCATGTTGGTATAAACGTAATTGCAATACATATAAAAATAATTCGCCAACAGTTATATGCAGACTTAAAATGTGCTAAAAATAAGCGGAGTGCAATCTTTCATAGAAAATAACATGTGCATGTCAAATACAAGGGCGGCCACCGTGGATAAGTTGGTTAGCGCGCCAGCGCAGCCTTTTGACCCAGGAGCCTCTCTCGGTCGCCGTGAGTTCATGTCCAGCTCACCCTGGCTTCCTCTCCGGCCGTACGCGGGAAGGTCTTCCAGCAACCTGCGGATTGTTGTGGGTTTCCCCCGAGCGCTGCCCGGCTTCCTCCCACCATAATACTGGCCGCCGTCGTATAAGTGAAATATTCTTGAGTACGGCGTAAAACACCAATCAAATAAATAAATAAATATTGGTTAAATATTCCATGTACATGAGATGCAGGTAGACCTTGTCGAGTCATAGCAAAGGTGTAGCAACAACGATTACAGTATGTAATTTTACCTGTAAATCTGAGAAGAAAATATCGATATTCGACCTCTAACTAAATAATAAATCGCAATATATAACACTACATATATTGACAGCGAGGACAACGGTTTGATACGTATCAATGGATATACGGAATTATTCATAAGGACCTATTAAACTAATAGTCCGTAAGTAAACAATTCTTGAGTATGGTGATAAAGAATGATCACACAATTAATAAATTTATAAATAAATAAATAAATAAATAAATAAATAAAAGTCGTTTAAACAAATATTTTAACTGATCAACTTAATTTCTTCAGTATGGCGTAAAAATCATTCCAATAAATAAATAAATAGATATTAGCGAGAAGCTTGTAAAACTCTCTCGATCATGCTATTGATGTCTTCGTTACTGCACTAGAATAAATGAAAACGCAGCAGGCGGGTACCACATGACACAAACACTAAATAACTTGCAAAGTCAAGTCAACATATTTATATCTACTTCGGCGAGTATTGTAATCTTAGGCTACAAAACCATCTGTCCAACATACGTAAGAAAAACGCCGAACAAATCTGTACACAGCATGGCGAATACAGGCCTACACGACAGCGCAGGCAGCCAAAGTCTTTCGACACCTTAACAGCTTTTTCCAATAGAAATACTCTTTCTTACTTCCAGTAAAATCTTTATAATTTAGATGGCTTATCCCAAAATATCTGAGGCTCGTACGTTTGGTAATGGAAAAGGCGCCATATGAAGGGATTAAAAGGTAAAAAATTTCAGTATTTCAATTTCCGGGCAAAATTCTTCACAACGGACCCAATACCATGCGATGGACAGTATTAATCCAATCCTGGGTGGGGAATTCCAATCTATACACGCTAAACGGCAATTTCTATAAGGGCATCATATTGCTGTGTGTTATTGCACTGTCCATCAATCAAGAGAAGCATTAATTATTAAAAACGGCACCGCTCCCTTACATGCACCTTTCACCTCTTCATGCCGGATGGCACAGGAGCTTTGGAAATGAGAACAGTCCTGCTATTATGTAAGCAGTGGTGGTGGTATGGTGTGACTAGAAGGATTGTCCGACTGAGCCAATAACATTTTATGGCATTGTGTTGTAACACATGGCGGTGAATTGTACGATTTTATTGCATTGTATTATACAATTTATGGAGTTGTATTTTACGATTTTATGGTATTGTACTGTACAATTGTTTGGCACTGTAGTTTACGACTCTGGCTTTGTACTGAACGATTGTTTGGCATTGTAGTTTACGACTCTTTGGCATTGTAGATATAGACAGAAAATGTCAGTTTGCTGTGGACTGAAACCTGCATTACGTGATCTTACGTGATGTTAGAAGTCACGTGGCTTGTACTGTCGCGTATTGATGCAAATAAAATATATCCTTGGAAACGGGTTGATTTTGTTTAGGTGTCACAGATAAGCGATAAAGGCGTAGGACGTTAGCAATATAATCTGGTCGATAGGCCCTATTATGATTGCAGATTGGGGGAAAAAAGCGATGGTGTCAATGCGATTTATCAGCTTATTTATTTTCCAGGAACTTTTTAATGACGTCATTTTCAAGAACACCGTAGATAAATTTCAAAATAATTACAGCTGGGTATGTAGACATAGCCCAACATCTTAAGAAAGGGTCAAATGGAAACTGGATTCTAACATCTGTCTTGAATGGTAAGACACTATAATTTAACACCTATAGGCCTACTCTGTGGAACCCTTGGAATAAGCCATATTGAGTGTCTTCACAGGAAAGGCCATAAGTTCACACGTGGAGTGGTATGACGCAAACTGGTCCTAATTCCAGCAGCCTTTCAGTCTGCGGCCATTAACTCGGTCAGCTGGTTAGATTCAACTTAACGACCAGGACAATTCAGCCCGCTGCTCTACGCCTCAACAGGTGGAACACGGAATAATGGTATTGGGCTCTATCCGGTACGCCGCTAAAACAATGGCCTATATATAGCCATGGAGCACACTTAACGAGAAGAAAAAATCGAAGACAAAAAAGACGTGAATTGTCAGAGAGAAAAAAGCTTTGATTCTTGGTATTTCTGAGAAACAATGGCTTCTCTCCTGCTTTTTCTTTCAGTCTGTTAATTGAGTCTGATTTGATTTTCCCTATTAGGTGTCGGTTATCATCTGGAATCCTTTAGGGTTTCAAGCGCCATATGTTTTACTTGTTAGCGGAAATGCGTTATATTCATCTGCCCAATACAGACACAGATGATCTAGAAATAAAAATATTATATCTTCTCACATACATATGACAGTCTGAAGTTAAGATCGACTTTGTTTTTCAGATTCAGCAAGGTTTAAATATTTACGCTAGTGTGAAATTTGAACTTACCTATTGCGATACATATTAGGCCCAGTAAACAGGCAATGCCGGGCCAAACGGCCATTGTTGTAAACCGCTGATGGCCTGTCACGACGGACACTGTCCACTCAGACTTTTGCCAAGTAAGATCCGAACGTATAAACCTTATGTGGACCGTCCGGTGGAAAATACCACAATATACATGAGAGCTGCTCTTCTGTATGATTGGTCGCTGAGGCAGCTGCAAGATGAGAGATTATACTCTCCACGCAGGTCAGCCTGTGTGTCAATAATGAAAACTCTGCTGCACAGTGGACCTGCATGCGTTTCAACCAAATCCAAACAGTTCATTTTGGAAAGTCAAAGCGGAAATTTTTCAAATGAAAACACAGGATATTGCAGAAAACCAAACTAGGGTTAATTGTTAAGCTGTCATGCCGGTTATGTTTGTGGGACTACATTTCGTAGCTGAGGGCAGTTACGAGGGCTCCTGCAGTGTGGAGTATCTTTGGGTCAATATGTTTCACTGGCAATGAGGTGACATGAAACCTTTCACATGCTTATCGATCAATAAGAATAGCGGGCTAATGTCCTCAGTAATTCTTCACCGCGTTTCCCACACAGCCTCATTTCTCTTACAGTGCGCCGGTAACAGCTGTTCAGAACTCGCTCACAACTCTACCGGAAAAAGTTGAAGGGTTTAACGAGATTTCCGGCTGAATGTTGCACGCTTTGGCCTGCAAGGGAGGCTACTCTGGTTAAATTGCGGGGGCGTACGGGGCGTCGAACGATTTTTGAAATGACACTATATACATATTGAATATGGCTGATTAACAGCTAATAGACCATTTGATATGCTTGTTCATCTTTCCAACCACGATCGCTCAGTGGCTTACTGACATGGAATACCCCACCGATCAGGATCTTCTCAATTCAGTCAAATATTTAGATTCCTTATAATTCCAAGAATCCCCACAGACTATTTCCCATCCAGCACGTCTGTTATAGGGTCAACAGAGGACCGCCTAATCACACATCTGTCCAGTTAATATGGTCATTGATTTAGATGTTTAGATCACAATTCACCCGGTAACACAATGTCCAAAGTCAAATTTCATCCTAGGAGTAACGAGAATCACGAGAAATGGAATTTTTTTGATTAACGAGATCTAGGATTTTGTCTGTTCGTGAATGTACACTGAGTACACTATCTCAGTGTAGCATTTGAGACCATATTTTATGTCTCAGTTCTAGATTTGGATATTCGTGATAGGCTTCCTTTTTGGAATTTGATGCTTATGTCTTGTGTTCTCTTATACATAAATGCACATCGGACAATGAACAGCTTCAGTCAAAGCGCAATATACTTAGATTAACGACATTATGAACTTTTGTAATTCTTCAGTCTTTTCGCATGTTTCGCACGGCTTCCCTCCCGTGTAAATTTATTGAGTATCCATTCAAAGGTATGAGTTTCATCTTAAGCGCACCGTTCATATCTCCAGAGTGACAATTGTATTCAACGCGATGCATATACAGTCCCTTTATAGCCCCGGATTAAACGGATTATGGACACACCGTCTATATGAACTCACAGGAATATTAATGTATGTATAGCTATATGCATATAGATATGCTTCTATAAGCTCCCGTATATATGACGTGTACTCTGTAGGTCTTTTAAGTGTGAAGAAAATATTTGAACATAGTAATACGTGCGTATTTATTTACCGGTTAATGTTGGCATACCGGAATGCCCTTAATTGTTCTCATTCAGATACTATTCATGGTGTATAAAGGCTGCGCTTAGCTTTAGCTATGCACCCCACACAAAGACTATGTACAAAAGACTCTATTCCTTGAATTAGCCTTTGTCACTACCAAATTGAGTTCTAACAGCGATCTGATATACTAGCGAGCCACAACTGCGCCCCAGCTTTACTCAATTAAATAAACACCAATGTAGTCTACAGAAAATGGATATCACGGACGAAGCGTTTGTTCCTCTGGAAGCTTTTCACAGCCACTGAGCTTGTGCCATTGATCGAACCTGATTTGACACCAAGAGAGCGGTAAATGGACGCAATTTACGACAGTCTGTTTGGCATGGCGCGCCGTAGAACATTGAGGAGCCGAGGCCGCAGACGTTGGATCAAAGTAAACAGGCTGGGTGGAAATTTATGAGTGGTCTGGATTGGAGTTCGATGTGAACAAGGGCTCTTGAGACAGCTTTAGTGTTGACGAAGGAAACGGCGTATCTGTCACTACTTGCCAGTTTGTTATTCATTGCAGGCCGTCCTGCACGCCTCATATTGTCATAGACACGGCTGCTTTACCCTGATTACTGCGAAAATTTCTGGATTCGGAATCGTTTACATTTTTAGCGGACAAGTCTATCAGGAGCAGAATTCCCTGATGTGTCGCAATGATCTTGTTTAATTTCGGTGACTTAACAGAATATACAAACTACTAACTAAGCAAGCAAACTTCTCCAGGACGTTTGTCTATCGATACGGGAAAGCTGTCTTTCTTTCGATCTCTGGAATATCATTCAGGATCGTGGTGAGCAAACAACAATCGGAACTGTCATATTGCACTAAACTGAATGAGAAAGGAAGAATAGGACGAGCTTCCAAGAAATTGGTTCTTGTACCTGATTGTGGGATAATGTTTGTCCAAGCAACAACTTTCGGCTCAGAGGAGTGACACTTTCATCGACCTGCTACGAATGGACAGTATTCTGAGCCTATTCTAAGCATAAGTATGCGTACACAGTATATCATTTTGAGAAAAAATGAAATTAGAGCCGAACTATAGGATTAGTGGTTGAGGACTACAGAGAATAAGATGAGCAGCGCACGAGCTATACCACCAACGCTGAAGATGAGGCAAAGAAACAATGCCGAGGAGAAATTCTTAAATAAACGGTTAATAGAGATTGAGGTGGATTATCGATTACAGAATGGCAAGCTGATAACGGAAATTGCCGAGTTGAAAAACACATTGATAGGGTTTAACCTTGATGGTGGCGACCATTGCCTGGAATATTTCAGTACTCCTGAGGAACCTTCTATACCAAAATCAGCCATTGCATTGCCCGGTAATCACAAGTCATCTTCAAATACACAAAATTCTGTGTTTAAGCCCACAAAGACAACAGACGATGGGTTCACTGAACAGGTTAATCTACTCGACGAGGACACCGTAATTGACCTGCGGCAAAGCCGCGGTCTGCCAAACCAGTGCGCCTATGACTCGGGTATCAAAAACATGAGGTGTCAACACTTCCCGTGTGCTGTCCCCAGGAGCTATAATAGTATCGGATATCAGATAATTACTAGGGATTATCCTGAGAGACCCGTGGCTCCCAACAAGCCCCAGGTTACAAACGACACAGGTGAGTCGGACCAGAAAACCGGCGTCTCTGTTTCAATGGGGAAGGAATCTGCCTCAGCCGCGCCAGTGTTTCGGGAGCGAACTGTCAAACAAGGGAGACCATCCATACGGGAAAAGGTTCAATCACTGAAGCAAGTGCTTCACGAACAGAAGCGGAAATTGGCAGAAACGAAGCCGAAAGCATGGGTGACAAACTATGGTAACCCAGTACCTTTACGGAGAATAATGAATCCACTTCGGCCAGCGCCGTCGGGCGGAGAACGTTTATAACGGATTCAAACTGGGAATCCTTTTGGAATCATAAAATCCATTCTAGCGTTAAGCTGTTTGTTCTTGTGATATTTAACGTTTATTACAGGCAGTTTCTTTTGCTGGACGAAATTTTCATGGTTTAGGGCATGTATAAATCTGTGCTTCGATATAGGTTGGACTTGACTGGTGTATTTTGTTGTTTTACTTAACAAGCAATGGTAGCGAATACATAGAACATCAGCATGGAGATTAAAACTAGAGCAGCGACGACAGTTTGCAAATGTTTGCAAATATTTACACTTAGCCAGGGGAAATCCTGCCTCTTGTTACGGTACGGTACGGTAACTGTATATGAAAATTCGGAACAAGTTGCAACTTTACACGATCCTTTGCACCATGGTTTAACCAGAATCAGGTAAAAAATTAAAAATGCAGTGGTGCTAAATGCAATGTATTATAGACGTCTCTGATCTAGAACTACTCAAAACGCCATATCGTCGTCGTATTTATTGAACATTGACATGAAACAATTCAGTAAAAGCTGCTATTATCAGCTATACCTCTCTCAACTTGTTGTAAAGTTATTTATCATATACCTATGCGTGTTATCCGCCTGATTCGACTGATATTTTTCCGTATCACCATCCTCTGAACATTTGTACTGCATTTGCATTTGCGCCGAACTATTTCGCACTGGGTGACCTCTGGCTGGGAAAGCCCTGTCTTTCTAAACTGGAATTTCCATGGAGTGCTGACCTACTTACATGAACATGTCCTTACATGAACTGTCCTTAAAACCGCTGAAAATGTTTAATTTTCTACACTGTCTGCATGCCATTATCACAGGCAAACTGTTCATAATAATTATTTGCGTCGTCTTCTTGTGTCGTCTGCTTCGTGATTTTTTGGCATGACCAGATTCCATTCCGTGGCGCATACAGCTGTCATTTCAGGCCAGATTTACCGTTCAAACCATCTGCACAATTGTGATTATCGCCGTTTTACCTCGGCATCAACTACAGGAGAAAAGCTTCCAGTAGTGTAAGGTATAAATGTCAGCCAGTAAGAAAATCCATAACTCTGAAATCCATAATGAAGACTATGGCAAAAAAACCTAACTTACCTGACCGTTTAACGAACCATAGCCTGATACTAGTAAAACTGCGTGTACTCGACTCCTTCATGCTGACATACTAACTCACTGGTCACAAAAATGTTGTAAGCATCAACAATTTCGCTGTCGCTTCTCACAGTACCGATATGCAGGCAAAATAATGAGTCACATCATTTTAAATGCACCAGACTTCCACCTCAAGGGTAGACCTGTCCAACCAGCAAAGTACATCCAAAGAAATGGACTCGTGTCTCCCATCCAATACTTCTCGATGGCAGAACGATGCCTTTATTTTTCACAAAATTTCACACACAGCGTGAACCATGACACTCGCTGAGTTACAGCTGCAGGAATTTTCAAGGGAGCATCCTTCTTAAAGTACACATTCCACTTTCTGCCAAAGTTCCGATAGCCATTAACTTTGATAACGAACTTTCCGATGCAGAAACTTCAGAAGTTTTGAAAGATTTTCTGTCATTATACCGGCGTGCAACTCACTAATTTTGTAAATTATTGAAGCTACATGTTCATTTGTAAAGCAGGTCAATTTTTTGGCGCATACAAATCTGGACTATACTCTATTTCAAAATGTACCACTTGATGCCACTGGTCAGTCGCAATCTAGATGAAGTTTAGATTTTTGGTTTATCCAAAATTGGTTGTACGTTGATGGAAAAATTCTTTTAAAAGCACAATTACACGTAATGGATCTTTTAACAATAAAATTTTCATGGTTTTACACGACTTTGTGTTTCTTCTTTTTTCTCTTTTTTCCCCCTTCATATGGACTACGGTTGTGAACTATTGAAATACGCTGTACTTAACTGAATTAACTCCACGAGCGCGTAATGGTTTGGAAGCGTCGTGCAGGCCATCACGGTACCAGATACTACGCAGTGTACGAGGTACATACCTGGATTTTAATGTCCCAAAATAGCTTTTTTAGACGGTATATGATAAATAGATTATCAGTAATCAACGCGTTCTCTGTGGTTGCGTTGGCGCAGGGAACTTGAGAGATACAACGCTGCAGATCTGGGGCCGATTTCACAACGCTATTTCGGACATAAGTCAAAATTATTTTTGGGTTTTAGAAATTAAAATTTTGTACCCTCATCAATGTTATGTTAAGACAAAATGTGTCGAAATTTCAACTTCTGATACCAAAAACTAAGCATTGTGAAGAGTTTTTTAAATTTTGGCATAAGTCAGAAATGTCTTTGTGGAATCGTCCCCCAGCAAGGTGTACTGATAATCTCTATATATGGTAGTGATATGAGAATTGCTTTAAACAATGTTAGTGTGTATATAATACATTACATATCTGGCGGACTCCAATCTCGTTCATGGCATCTATTACTGATGAAACTGAAATATTATTTTTGCCTAGAAGATGTTTTGAGGATTCCTTTTATCTTCATAGTTATAACATGATATGATCAAACCCGCTGTAATTTAGTTGATTCTGATTAGAATATCATTAATTCATAGCCTAAGAATTCAAGTATATTTATCCATGTTTCCTGCTATAGACATGTGGGTTAAATGCTGGCTGAGCCACCCTCTGCTGCATTGTTTACTTACAAACAGCTGAAGCGTCTAGACTGCATTACTTTATACAAACATGCATATCTGGGGGCTTTAAAAGTGGTATACAGCCTTAGTATTTCCTCACCTGGTACCAAGCGTAAAAATAATAGGCCACGTATACTGGTCGGGCCGGTGTCAGTATATGGTAATGATTTGGTCACCGTTTTTGGTGTCTTCAGTGAGGCAGCACTTTAAAGTGAGGCACTGAGGCAGCACGTTAAACATGTCGGCATCTGATTTGCTCTGCTTCAAAGGAGATACCGCCGAGATATGACCAAGACACTGTTCAAAGCAGCTTCAAACTCAGCAGCTTCAAGGAAGAAAACAAACTGACTTCAGATCACCACGCTTTTGACTAATGAAACTGGAGTCTCATACCCTATAGTGGTTTTGTATCATGAGGTTTGCCAGGAGCTTCGAGCTTTGACTATTTTCTTCTACCCTATATTCGTCCTCATTTAAATTTAATATTCTTAATTGAGGAGTAAGATATTTACGGAATAACCAAATCAATATATTAATATCCTGTATAATAATGGATTGATTGAAGATCGTTTAGATATATTTAGTCGGAAGGATGACGGACGTACTGACTCATGCAGGTTAACCATCTAGCCAATCGAAAGTGTCTTGAAAACAGTGCATAGTGTCACATGTCACAGTGACATGGGGAAACCATTAGTGTGGACCAAATGATTGCTGGCTATAAATCTTCATCCGCCATCCAGCATGAAAACAGATCCGCCGTATCGCAGATGGAGCAGGTGACTGTTTTTTTGGTTCTCTAATACTTTCCTACAGAATCAATGCGGGGCATGGGGCAATCTGACCTACTCGACCGTGTGGCGAGTAGAACGTCAGAAGACTGACAATGACGCCCCTCCCCCCTCCCAACACTCAGGTTTCGCTTATCTCTTTTGTGATATATATAAAAATCAATATCACTTTTTCTGTGGACAACAATTGAAGCATTGGTCACAGTTTGGCCATGAAAAGACTTGGATAATTTCGCTAATAGCTCTGGTTTTCTTGGCAGTTTTGTGATTTATTTGACCACTATACAACATGGAGTTCCATTATGCAGTTAACACGTGTATAGGTCAAGCAACCGATGAATTATGAAAAAAGCATACAAGGAAAGAATGAAATCGCCCCGAAGTAGGTTATAGTGTTCATAATATTTCATCAACACCTCTGTGTATATATGAAAATTGTCATCACAACAGCCAAATAAATAAACCAACCCATAGCGTTTCATAACATAAGTGTGACAAGTTATTCAACGAAAACATCAGTGGGTCAACAAATCAGCCGATCACGCTATAAACAAGTGATTTAACCATTTATTAAATCAAACCAAGAAATGAATCCGCCACCCAAAAATTCGATGAACTGTTGTATCAGCTAAATAATAAACCCATCAACTAATAATGCTATCCTCCAATAAATTAATGAAGAAATAGTAGCGCATTGATTAATAAATATTTCAGGAAACAGGTCGGAGTTCCAGTGGTTAAGGTACTTGCGTTTCAATGGCTAGGACACAGGTGATGCAGGTTCAAACCTAGCCTTGGGCAGAAATTTTGTAGACTCATGTCTCACTGCATGTGTAAATCCGTGGATAAGCGGTCGGCGATGCTCTCGTTCACGCAGTCTAAGACAAGATATTGTCCGAGAAGACAATATGGAGTGAATATCTGTAGGTCACATATGGGAAAGTTTGTGAGTAACTTCCCAAATGTCGGTGGTTTATCCCCCTGCACGCTGGTTTCCTCCACCCATAATACTACTTCCCGAGTATATATGGCTTTAAACAAGAATCAGTCAATCATTCCAGTCCAAGGCATATCTAAGATTCTGCACGCTGTGTCAGTGAGCGTAATACTAATTGCTACAATGTCCATGGTGTAAAGGACTGTGAACCTCAACAACCCCCCCTTGTGCCCCCCCCCCCTTTGGCGTTTCTATAGGTACCCAAGACACACTCTTTTCCATATCGGTGGGATATTTTGTGCTTAGGTGAATATGCCAACTACTCCACCAATAAATCAATACTCAATAAATTAATCCTCAATAAATCAATCCTTCGCTAAATAAATTCACCAATAAAGCAACCCATCGATAAAATCAACCCTCCACTAAATCAATCCACCAATAAGCAACCCAAAAAAAAAAAACAACCCAATAGAATGATCGACCAGAAAGTCAGTCAGGCCATTAGTCACAGAACCAAATAAGTCAGTGAACGAATAAGGTAAAAGAAAAGACACAAACAACAAGTCAATGAACTGATAGGCAAAAATACGTATATCAACTTCATAAAGCAACCAACCTACCGACCGATATAACATTTAACCAATCTGGAACAATTCTGAAACCGTTTGCAAGGACAGGAACGGTTGGAATATCAGTAAGGGATCGGAGTACGTATACTCGTATGTTACTCAGGAATCTCGCATATGTCATCGAAATGGAATATGCACTGGCTTACATGTATATATGTGTATGTATGCTTGGCGTTTTACGTCGTACTTAACACTGTTTCAGTTATCTGACGACGAAAAATCATTAGGTGTGTATATAGACTGTGCTTTCTTGCGGCAAAGTGCTGCCGCCACTATCATGCTGAAGACACCAGACGTGACACCCCATCCAGTCACATTATACTGACATCCAGCCAACCAGACCTGTTTCCCTGCTATAACCTCTTGGTGCTGATCGCCAAGTGAGGCACCAACACGTGCTATTGTTAAAGTCGAAACAGACATTCGTATGCCAGCAGTCAACCGATATTCCAGGTCAATAATCGCAAGGCCAATTTAAACGATGTACAACACAAACCACCAAAGACCTAAGAAAGCATATAAAGCACGATATTAGGACGGAAACATTAAGGACGGAAGTGAAGCATTCAACAATTTTTAATGATGTTGGAAAGGCCCGACCCAGAATATGCCTATAGTTGATTTATTTATCTGACTCTTTGTTTACGACTCAAGAATAGTTCACTTTATATTCGACGGTGCCCAGCATTGTCGTGGAGAGGGGATGTGGGGGAGGGGGGTGAACCGGTCAGAACGCGTGGGAAACCCACGACCATCCGCAAAATATGCCAGTGGGAAAAGATCATTTACTACATACCGGTTATTTGTCAGTCTGTGTCAGTAGACGAATGTAATATGTATTCCCTCACGGAATATTGAGTTAGCGTATATCCGATCTCCTGATGCCAGTTAATGAAAATAACAGCGTGTTCATATGGAATAAGTATTATATAGCACCAGAATAGATCCTAGGCGTTTAACTAACTTTTTTTTACATATATTAAAAAAACAACAAATATATAAGAAACAACCAATGGGATATGAATGTTTTTACACTCTTATAAATTTTTTATTTATCTGTATGGCTGGCGTTTCACGCCATATATGCTCAAAGGATATTCCACTTACTACTGTGGCAAACATTATGGTGGGAGGACAGCGGGTAGAGCCCGGGGGAAACCCACAACTATCCAGGTTCGCTATATCTCAAAGGTGTGCGCAAACAGTTTGACATTTAAAAAACATACAGTTCATTTGTTGTCGTAAACATAAAATTGATTTTGGAATCCACACAAAAGTGTAGACCTATTAAGCTTTTAAATTTCACAACATTCAGTCCTTATATACACTTTTGGTAATAATTAATTGTGTTGGCGGCAATATTTTGCTCCACAACGAGGAGATATATTGCCAAATAATCTAACAGAATGTCCCTTTTGTCCTGAAATATTCTTTAAAATTACATTAAGCACTTTGTCGTTCAGTGGTAGTCCAGTTCAGATAGAATTCGCATGTATATCGCGTCTCTTCCATGAATTTGCTCAGCAATATCTTTCTACATACGTACGAATCGGTTGTGGTCTTAACTAAGTGCTGGCCATTGTAAGTAGAATAAACATCGCACTAGAATGCGCCGGGTATGAAACTGCACGGAATGGGCAAAAGAGAACATACATTGCCTTCATGAGGATTACTCCTCTTACACCGTCGTTAATTCGACGTTCAATGTCTTCAGACTCAGAAAGACTTCTTCGAAACGACAGGGACTAAAGATCATCGGTAAACAACCTCAGTTTAAATTGCACTTGTATAATGCTAATGCCATTACCCGTGTATGCTGGTCCGAGCTCGTAGTTTACTTAAATCCTGCAAAATTTACGATCCTTCGGAATGTTCTGACGCCGTAGACTTGGCAGCTTTGCCTGAAGATGGTGAAGTGGGAGGGGAGAGCTCAGCGATAGGTTCCAGCGGAAGTGAAGATGACGTTCCCATGGCCATTGCCTTCACGGGATCGGAGGTTTCAGTTGACTGGCTGATTTCCGGAACAGTTTGCGTTTCTCCCGGTGCCGTTAGTTCGACAGCAGAAGCCGTGCTTTCCATGGCTTGTTCAAGTTTCTTCACATCCCTCTTGATACCTTCAGCGACGCGTCTGGCAATCCTCACCGGATTGTGATGCTCAAAATACCGAAAACAGTAGCAACGCTCTTCCGGAAGACTAACGCTTAATTTGGAGTAAGGAACTGGGAAATCTTTCACCTGTTGTTCAAGAAGATCCATGTCCGTGTTTTTGTAAAGTTTCGCAAAACTCGGCATTCTCTTACCAATTCTGCGCAAGTCATCTTTGAGAATGGCAGTTTGTTTGGCGTGAATTCGTTCCTGCAAATCCCTGTTGCGGCTGATGACGCGCTCTTGAACGACTCTCCGCTTGTCCAGCACATTGTTGATGACATGGGTTCGCTTCTGACACTGTGCGTCAAGCTTGTTGTAGATGCTGGGCACCAAGGCGTTGTTGACGGGTGGATCAAAGCCTGGCCCGTAAAACATTTGCGTCTCGAGGTGTTTGGCCCTGGTCTTTAGGAGGGAGTCGCTGGTCGTGGACAACCTGCCCCACACACAGGATGAACTGACACTGGTGCCCGGCGTCGATGATATCGGGCTATTCATCGCCGTGGTATTGTTCCGTGCCATGCGCGCCTCAGCGATTCTTTTCATTCGGGATCTTAGTGTGTCCTCGTAACAGCGTAATCGATGGGGAATCTATCGGCTGGAGGTGAACTAGTAACAAGCGGCCTGCCAGCATGACATATAGTCAAATGGATTTCCCTGTCATGAAATATAAAAGCATATATACATGATTATGACATGAGTCGAATATATTGTAGACAGTTAAATACAAGGGTGACAATGGCTATATAATCCTCAATGTGTATGTCTGATACCATTACGGCTTGATAACATTAATGAGTAACAGAACCATAAAGGGCCAAACTCAACAATGATTCTATATCCAATGGAGAATCAAAATTTCCCCCAATTTTATAACCGAAAAAAAGCTAGGTTGTGACATCGGCGTTTCAACAATTGACACACACCCCTCCAGCTAGAAGGTGTTACATCTAAACTTGAACTTACAGTTCAGGAAGAAAAAACCTGACACTCCCCTGAAATCTTCCTAATCCAATAAAGAAAACCTATACGTCTGAAACGCCTCAATTTTAGGTTGTCTATGTTAACATGTATGTATACAGTCTGAAGATATAGATGTTGTCTTGGTGTTGTATATCTTTTCATTGCGTTTAAGATCAAAATGTTATACAGGTTTTAATTAACTGAGAAGGAGTGTAGTTATTGAACTCGGGTGTGGTTCAGTCAAACTAGGACAATACACATATCTCAGTGATATTAAACCTGTCATAATGTCATGTTATATGGTTGATCAGTTTGACATGTCTCAGCTCGTAGCCCTCTGACAAATGTTGGTGTTTCCGTATTCACAAGGTGGAGAATTTGCCCCGGGAATAAATGGGTGAACATCAAAAGATCGAATTTCGGTAAACTCTAGTAACATTATTACTGTTTAAAGGCCTTGATGGTTATCAACTTAAAGGTAAATAAAACGGATAAAAGGGGTTATTGAAGCAAAACTACGACGATTAGATCTTATCGCTGGAGCCTTTGTCGTTAAAGACTAATTGTGGAGAAGACTGTGAGCTTATCTATGCGTGAACTCTTCGTATAGTGTTTGTGTCTCCTTCGTGTCGCGGGTTGAGAACAGGGTCATAACCCTCGCAGTTCAAAGGGCATCGATAAGGACACGACCAAACGACTGTCTACCCTGCGCATGCGTACGATCTAAGTGTATATACTGACTTTGGTATGCCAACTGTCAAAGGTTGATGGTCGTTTCCAAGTCCACATTCGTAGTACCGTCTGTGAAAAACAGTTAAGCCCGCGTAATTAATTGAAAGCAATAACCTCTCAGCAAACGGAATATACAAGGACTGGCTGAGACTGATATGACGTATTTACACCTGAAGTGTTTTGTGGATTTCGATGATAAAAACCTTCTCTTCATCCGATTTTATGTTAGTTTGGTTTTATTTTTAGATATTTATGTGAATTTATTATTCTTAAACGAGATTTGTATATGAAGTTTTAAATAATTTAAATTATCCCAATATCTTTACCTAGACAATATCTACTAAGAAGCGGGTCACCAGATACCAACCATCAAACAGTCGTGGTCGCTGTAGTTTAAACCATTCTTTAGTTACTTTCGTTACAAAGTTTAAATGAGACAATTGGATGAACGTCTACAACGCCAGGTCTTTAATGATGTGATGAACGTCATATTATACACATACTGAAAAAAAAACATGAAGTTTTTGAAATATTTTACACTCACCGGTATCTTCCTGGTGGTATTACAGAGTGTGATAGGCGTATAAAATACAATTTATACCAAGATGGCCAAAACCAAAGTAGACCGACAAAGTGCATTTGGTCATAAAGTTAACAGGCATCTTACTGGTGTTATAACCGAGTATGATAGGGAAGAGGGTGAGGCGGGGGACTGGGGGGGGGCATAAAAACAGTCTGTGTAACAAAATGGCGGAAACTAAAATGGAGCGACAGAGTGAATTAGGTCATATACAAAACATGTTCCTGGTGCTACGACAGAGTGGGAGGGGGGAGGCATAAAAAAATCTATATATCAATGTCGTCAAAACCAAGGAAAAGCCACAAAGTGCATTTGGTCACATACATAACTGATAATACATGGCAAACTTAGGTTACTCCGTGTCAGTCATCTGAAGATTTCATGGTAACATAAATTCCAGTGAAGAAATACAAACTAACATGAATACTTGTGAACAAAACCAAAATGATGCACATAAACACCTATGAGCAAAACCAAACGGCGTCACGGTTCCAGGAAACAATACCAGCTCAACGGATGATTTTGTTTCCATCCACATTGTAGTTATATTATTGGTATTTATGTGACCATTTTGGTGTAAAAGGAAACTAGCCCAATATGTGCATATCTGGGCTACCTGTGCAGCTATAGTGCTAGAGTGTGTCCTTCCATCATTACCACGAATAGTCAAAAATTAATACCGAGTGACGTAACTTAAGTGTGTCACGTAGTCGCGACTAACCCATCTAGTATGTGTGACCAGCATAACAGACATCGTTGCTCCTTTGGATTTGGTTTTATAGAGTACTTCACACCTTGGCCTTGCGCTACTGCTCACAAGCAATTAAAATTGAATTTGATTTAGTCTTCTACTAGCGAGCTATTTAACAGATGACTAGGATTTAAAACGTCATTAACATCAAAAGTATTAAAAGTGTTTAACGGTGGACATTTCATATCCAGTTTTCAGACATCCGCGCCCACAAGTAACTGATTGATGGATTGGGTGTGCTTGATTTTTTCACTTACATGACAGTGGGCAATTTTATGGGTTGTGGGAGAAACCAGAGTGCCCAGTACACCACCAACCTTTGTCAAGTATCTGACAACGTCCTGACCAGCCGAAACAGGGTGAGCTGGATTAGAAAAAATCACCTAACTGGTCAAAGAGCCAGCCTTTTAACCGTCTGAACCAGCGAGGCCCCACCTCCCATG
The DNA here is from genome assembly GCF_032854445.1 of Liolophura sinensis. Taxonomy (NCBI): domain Eukaryota; kingdom Metazoa; phylum Mollusca; class Polyplacophora; order Chitonida; family Chitonidae; genus Liolophura; species Liolophura sinensis. The sequence continues at coordinate 30,886,510 of NC_088300.1, forward strand.
TAAAGGATTACAGTTGTCTCGAAGAAGTAGCCTATAAAAACAAATGTCTTATCGCATGTCTGTCACGCTTTATGATCTTTTTACAATTCACTTTACCATTATAACGCTGCTAATCATGCTTACTACACCTTTTAAGGTTAATAGTGCAGCGTCATGATGCATAGATCATCTTGAGTGGTAAGATGTCCCCATGACGTCATGAACACATTTGACGTCACAATCAGTCTTGCAGAAGGAAAGACAAAATGTCGGTTTTGCATCGTAAAATGGCGCGAAAGCGACTCGACGGTGACCCTTGGGAGCCATTGGATGCACAATGGGACGTAAGTGTAAACTAATAATATCAGTTTCCACAAGGCAATTCATGCATGACTCTAGTCAAAATTCAAAACCTAGCCACCGGACATGGTATTTTTGACTGGAAGTTGAAATTTCTAGCACAAAAAAAATAATTTCTAGAATCGTTTGTAAAAAAATGTGGATTAAACAAGAGATGGCCATGCCGCCGTCTTAAAAGTGATATATTCTTGAGTATGGCGTAAAACACAAATCAAATAGAGAAATAAATATAAGTAAAAAAATTGTTGAATATGACATTAATCGATGAACAAATCAATCAATCTTCACTGTTATATTCCAGTTTTAGCATTTCTAGGAGAATCGCTGGTTTAATTACCAGCGATGGTTAATTAAACTGTATGCAAAAAGGTTCCAGCCAAATACAAAATGTGGAGAAAATTTGCCTTACAGTTGACAAAACCGCTGCAATGTTACCTCATTTGGGTTGTGCATGTCGCTAAATTATCAAATCCTCCCCTTATACCAAGACTGATAATATGTAATGAGATATACATGTATGTACCAATACAAGGATTTATTAACTAAAGTACAAAAACTTTCTCACTTCCTTACAATAATGAAGAGGGAAGAAAAAAAGACGACCAATAATTTCGAAACAAGACATATTCTATGTCGCCATTAGGCGCAAAGGCCTATTTGTTAACATTGCATAATAAATTACTAATTGTAAGAACATGTGCGATGGACTATAATAGTAAATTAATTCCTCAACCTTTTCGAATGTGAAAGACAAAATTACAAAGGCTGGGTTGGCCTGTTTCAGGGTTTAACAAAAAGTATAATTTTATCAGTCAACACAGAACAATGCCTGCAGAATATGCTTGAATATACACCTTGCAAACACACGAAAAGGTTGAAGAATTAGCATTTTATAGCATATTTATGACTGTTTGAGAAAACAAAATGAACCCATTCACATTTAACTATTTGTCTGCCATACCTGATAGTTTAGGCGTCGAATACTACCAGTACACGTCTTAAGGCTTCAGACCACTTGTGTTAAATGCCACATCAAAACTCAAACACGGTCACTGTTGAATATTTCATCTCGGCAGTGAATGCAGTCCATCTCAAATTTCCCTTCCGGCGCGTGCCTCGTTGCCATGGTGATGGTGCAACCAACGAATATATTCTTTTAAGGCTGTATTTACAACTGGCTTATCTCCGGGAATGACAGCTGATCACATAAATATGCGGAAGCATGAGTAAATACGCAAACACTGAAAAATCAAGCGCACATAACGGATTTAATGTGGTGCGCCTTCGTGGTGCGGTTTCGTCCCAGTCTGCGCGCCGCGAGTTTACCGTGCTGTACCAGTAAAACAAAATTCTTGTTCAGATTAATTAGGCGGACATTATAAAATCGTTGAAAAACACAAACTATGGAAGGACTAAGTATGGTGGACGATATGTCACACATTGCACACTGGCAGGACAAGAACTATGGTGAATAAAATACATGTAGGTCATATATACCGGTACAGTTTATTTCTTCTTCACTCTACAAGTAATTATATGACATGCATGGGTTGTATCTTAATTAATTTTGAGTTATTTGACAGCTCTTTTTGGGATATGCATAAGATTAAAAATATGGACTAAGAATCTCGATGCTCCAGTTTATCTGAATTATCTCCCATCAATGAAGAGTTTCTTTTCGAACAGCAGTGAATTCACCAAATTAAATATTAATTGAAGATTCAGGCTTTATTTGTTATATAGAATCATGTTCATAACAAACCAATTGAATATTCCAATTTGTCAGTAAAGGGGATTTCTAAGCTGTCAATGATGTCACAAAAATGCATTTTCTTACTGAGAGTTACATGTATGTACCTGATGCTTTTACCAGCACAGTTAAACTTGAACGTAGAGAGAGCCCGGAACAGTTGTCACGTCATAATGTTTGGTATGCATGCACTGATTCCCCAGGTAATCCTGCTTTTAGAAATGTCAAACCCTACATTGGTAAACAATCTATTAACAATATATAATCCAATGGTTGAGAAATACAAAGCGAATTCTGCGCGAAAAGTTGTACGAAATTTTCGAAAATTTTCCGGAGATTCGAGTATGAAACACGGCAGTCGACTTTTTCGTCGGTTTCAACTGGATAATTGCTGGAGAAGGGTTTGCCAATGCCGGTTTTGACACTTTTGGAAACAGGATGACTTGGGGTATACGAAAACAACTGGACGATTTCAAATTGTGATGGTACGTGAAATTTGCACGTACCTGGCTTTATATGCATAGTGGAGGCCTGCTAGCTTGGGCAATGCATTGACTAAAGCTAGGCCCAATATGCCGGAAATACCCCGGTGCCATACCTCTATCTACATTTAGGTATAAATAACGCTGTATTTAAATGAAAAAAAAAACAGTAACATTTAAGCACAAATAATGTATTTAAATAAATAAAACAATAAATGGAATAAGGTCTGGAACGGCCCACCGCAATATCGTTAATGTCCCGTTTTAATGGCATCGATTCTCTGGAATTTGCGACGCAAAGACGGCATCAGTAGGGACTGGAACACGTAAAGTTATCAGATAAGGTTTCCACTCGATAGAGTGGACACCTACCACGTTAATTGCGTTAATCTGAGTCGTTTTATTGATTGGCTGGGGAAGATATCCGAGTAAACAGTCATTCAGCGTCATACAAAGTGCCAAATGGTGTCCGCTGCTCTTAGGACAGGGATGTTTGCTTCAAGGCTGGAGCAACCGCCTATGCCTAAAACCCAAACAACGTATGCCTTGCTGCGTTGGGCCCGCTTGACTTGATATAGCAACGCATGTAAAAAGACAAAACTCTGTAGCTTTGATTGTTACAATCAGCTTTGCCTTGGTATATTTTTATGGAACAGAATCCTAGAGGAATTCCCGTTATTTCTGTTGTTAGACGTTCAAGTGAAACCAGTGGATTAGCTTTATCTATGTGTTAATTTCATTGTTGCTTAACGTCATTTTAAAGAATTTGTCACTTGTCACAATTTGTCCATGGCGAAGGTGAAAAAAAACGCAGTGCCTGTCGTAAACCAGGCTACTGACGAACTTTCCCACGTCTGACGTGCAGAAATGCACTCCAAATTGATGGAAGACAAGTGATCATCAACGAAAGTCGCAAATCGAACGCCATTGATCGCTTATTTTCTGTCTAAGGCCAGATTTGAACCTATAACTCGTGTATCATGCAAGCACCTCTAATCACTCGGCCACAGCCATATCCCCAAACCAAGGTTGTTTTCTTACCCCTAAAAGTGTATCATATCATTACCTATTCAAAGATATGAAATTTTTTTCGTAGAAGTGGAGCGCAAATGCCTGTTTTTTTTCTGTTTCTATATTCCAGCCCATCAGTACACAATAAGTGTTGGACAAATCTAAATCCCGTGTGAGCTATATCCTCCATACTCATCTTGGCTCATTACCATTTCTTTATTGAAGGCGTCGGCAAGAATCAGTTTTAGTGTTCTTAGTTGCTCTGACATTCTTCGATGAAAGCCGATATGCACATAAGCTTGTTATGAAATAAAATCTAAGGCACTGCCTTCCTACAGCCGTAACCAGATTATAACAACGACTGATCTATATTGAATCAAACGCTGGATTTGGGGTTAAGTCCAGGTTAAAGAGTAAGTTGTATTTAATCCTTTCTTGGCATGTAGACAGCTGTACAAGCGTCGAACACAATATACAGAATGATAAAATCTCAACTAGTAAAAGGAGAGAGAGAATTTGGAAGGCTATATCAATGTGACTTGTTCTACAGGGACATACATGTAGGCCTACGTAGTCAGCAAGTGACACCAAGGAACAATCTCACTGTGGCTTGAAATGTATGTATGTTTTAGATGTATACTTTACCAAATACATGTTTATATACAGATCTGTTAAAGTTTAAGGTATTCATTTTTATACTGTACAGGAATTTATATACTGTACAGGAACATGCTCTTGATCATCAGTGGATCATCCCTTGCACGAGGGAACTGTTCGAAAACATTTAGAATTTGTCATTATACCGCAGTCAGAGCATTATTCCAACTTTTCATTTAAATACTTAAGGAACAACACATCTAGAACAATGACGTATTACAGGGCCAAGAAGCTGTAACACCAGACTGGTATATATTCTTTTAACGTACAACAAGAGATGCAGTAACTTTGAAAAACAGTATGTTGTGCACTGGCAAAATATTAAGGCGCCAATTAACTGCATGTTGATTATTAAAAACTCAAAACGAAGAACTAAAACCCCATGAACACACGTACCATGTCCTTATCCATATCCACCGGAGATTTCTCTATTCTCATTACTATTGTTTGTCACAAAGAATTAAGTAATATAATTTAATCAGTAATTGTTATAGTTTTTAATTTAAAGAAATCGGTCACCGCTACCTTAATGTTCAAAGGCGGCAAAGCCTTTTTCCTTTACCCTACATACAAAGGTTACTGTTTATGGGAAGTCTAGTTGTTCATCGAGTGGCTTGAATTTCTTCTTATTAGAGATGATTCATCTTATCTGGAACGACCAAAGCGGTTTCTTGTCACGCCTAGTTTACAATTTTTCTAATTTGGATAGTAATATACTTAAGAACCCTGCATATGGCGTGTACATCTATCGCCTTGTAGTATGTGTTAAGTGATTTGTGTTATGTGACTGGTAAACTGGTATGTCAATGTTTTTGTATTAAACCCCTTCACTTTAAGTTTTTTAAGTTTTACAGTGAGTATATTTCTCCTAATATTGATACAGCGTCCAGACTCTCTGGTGCTCTGCTTCTTGAATGTGTCTAATTCTGCTTAACCAGGGGCTAGGGGAAATATATTCCTCGTATTTAAACTAGCGTGGAACAAGATTTGGATACTAGAACATTCCTCGCGTTTTTTTCCACTTCACCGAAAACTGTTAACTGCTTCTCTTGGCATGAATCTATCTTAATTTCTTAGGTAGATTGTGTTGAACATTGTTTTGAAAGTGGCCATGCGATTTATACTGACCTGTAGCGTGGATTTTAGTTGACAGCTGGTATGCGAATGTTTTGACACCCACATTTAAGAGTTAGGTTAAAAACAATGTAGGGGTGTTAACTGAAATTTATTGGACTTAACTGATCGAGAATTACCCCAACATCGTTGTTATTATCACATTTAGCAAATTACGTGAAACTATGAGTGTTTGTGTGTGTGAAACACTGTTAGGCAAAGATGTAGTTAACAAGCACTGCTGCGTAACACCAGAGAATGATATGTCACCACTAACGCAACGTCCATTTTCGGTGTAATCTACAATTTAATGGCTGCTCGAAAGGTGAACTGTTGACAACGAAATCCAATGTCTATAGTACCCTTTTATTTGATGGCAATAACACATGAAATAAATTTCCAACGAAATCTCGCGGTGGCAGAAATTCTCGATCAGCCATGCAGCACGCACCTTGCCGGGAAATTCAGATTCAAAACATGGCGAGCCTTGGTTCGACCTGCTCGATTCAAAAGTTTAAACTGCTAGATAACTGTCATAAAAAATGGTTTACCGATGCTGGCTTTGACATATCTACATTTTGGATGGCTTAGGGAATCGGTGCAATCAAATGTATGGACGGGTTCAAGCTGTTATTTTTAATCAAATTGTTCGTCTGGCAGCATAAGTTACACCAAAGCTGGATCTGCGTTGCGAGCGTTGTGTCCCAGCTAATTTTGGACAAACTTTGGATCAGACTTATTTTATTAACGAAAAACTGCTTCCTTTTAAGTTTCATCCCCCCCCCCCAAAAGAAATGTTCACAACGAAATTTGTCTTTGTTTCTGCATTTCAGAAAATGATGGACAATTCTAAGAAAAGGGCACAGAGAGCGAGGAAAATGTCCCTGAGGTCGTGGAAACTGAACGAAGTGGCAGGAGAGCGTCTGAAGCGGGACTTGATCGACCTTGATGCCTCTTGTCATAGACTCGGACAGAACTATAGCCGTAAGATGGAAGCGCTGCAGAATGAATTGGACGAGATGTCAGAGAAGCGCCACTATTTAGACTCTCAACTTCCACCTCTGACACCAAAATCTCCAAGGCTCACTTCATCCTTGGGAAGGGAAACTCCAGACATCAGAAGTCCTAGTCGAAATGATCGGAGGTGGAGGAATCTGCATAGTCCTCTAAAATCCCCGCAGGACATTGGGGGAGATGTTTCTTTTCCGTCTTGCCGTAGGGACGGGTGTAAACTGTTTCCCTGCAGACGGCCGTCCACATATCATTGTTTCGGACTTTACCAGAGCGTATACCAGAACTGGAAGAGGGAACACACTGAGCAATCTGGGTATACGTCTCCATACACAAATGCCTCGACTTTAAAAACTCAGAATCTCAAGAGATCTGCGTTTAAGCCGCCCCCTGCAACTTCCCGTAAATTTCAACTCACGTGCCATTATTTGGGGGTTCCTTCCAAGATTACACGCCTTCGAACGCGCGAGTATCAGATCATTTCCGGTATGCAGAAGCGCATGAAAAGTAAGCAGCCGGAAACGTGGTGCACAAACTACGGCAGACCCGTACCTTTCCGCAGGCTGCTAAAACCCGTGGTGACTTAATTTGACACAAAACAAATTATAGATCGTTTAATGACAGTCATGAGTCCATACCTTATAAAACAGAACTAATATCGATTTTGAATTAAATCTAATAAATCTAGCATTTCTTGTTCATATATCTCTTGTAATGGGGTCATTTTTGAATTAGCTGAGGTTTCAAACATTATTTCTGGTGCATATTTTGTATGTGATATTTGCAGATATCCGGCTACATTTGTCAAATTAGTGTATGATTTCGATTCACGAATCACTTTGTGCAAGCGGTGTAATATATTTTTGCAATCAACCATAAACTCAGTTGTACGGTTTACAATCGATTGTATCTACGAACTCTCACTGACCGGATCTGTGGATAATGCAGGAGAATGTTTGGCCGGCCTGTGGAAAAGAGGGGTGAACTTTTGTCCGGCTGTCAGGATAATTGGGGAGAATGTTTTTGTCGGCCTGTGGAGAAAGGAGGAGAACGTTTGGTCGGCCTATGGATAATCGGGGAGAACGTTTTGGTCGGCCTGTGGATAACGGGGGAGAAGGTTTGTGTCGGCCTGTGGATAATGGTACAGAACGTTTTGGTCGGCCTGTGGATAACCGGAGAGAACGTTTGGTCGGGCCGTGGATAATGGGGGAGAAGGTTTTGATCAGCCTGTGGATGGAGGGGGAGAACGTTTGGTCGGCGTGTGGATAGTGGCGGAGAACGTTTTGGTCGGCCTGTGGATAACCAGGGAGAACGCTTGGTCGGGCCATGGATAATGGGGGAGAAGGTTTTGGTCGGCCTGTGGATAACTGGGGAGAACGTTTGGTCGGGCGGTGGATAATGGGGGAGAAGGTTTTTTCAGCAGAATGATATAAAAAAATATTGGTAAAAGTTGGTAAGATTTGTTGATCCTGTGACATCAAATATGCTCAATGAAACGCGTCCCGTTTTTATATCTTACAGCAGACCTCTTATTAGAAGCAGTAGACGTTGGTTATTAATAGTCGCGTCTAGTTCTGCCTTTTATTCAAGGGCCTAGTAAGTCTGTAAGTGACTATTTAACATCTTCGTGGGGCTTACATATCATCCACTTCTAACATTCCTTTTCAGTTCACATGCAGCTGAAATACTAATGTCAAGAGTTGCTGTGGTGGTTTTTATTTCTACATCGTTGAATCTATGCTTAATTCAGTCTGAAGTGTGATATAGTTATGTTTTATCGAGCGTATATTCGAATATTTATGCTTTCTATAAAGACTAGTTAAAGATATTTGTGCTCTCTATGAAGACTAAGTAAAGACATTTGTGCTTTCTATCAAGAATATGTAAAGATATGTGTGCTTTCTATCAAGACTAGGTAATGATATTTGGGCTTTCTATCAAGACTAGGTAAAGATATTTGTGCTTTCTATAAAGACTAGGTAAAGATATGTGTGCTTTCTATAAAGACTAGGTAAAGATATGTGTGCTTTCTATGAAGAGTAGGTAAAGATATTTGTGCTTTCTAAAAGTGTAGGTAAAGATATTTGTGCTTTCTAAAAAGTGTAGGTAAAGATATTTGTGCTTTCTATCTTTGTGCTTTGTAAAAGTGTAGGTAAAGATATTTGTGCTTTCTAAAAAGTGTAGGTAAAGATATTTGTGCTTTCTATCTATTTCTAGGTAAAGATATTTGTGCTTTCTAAAAAGAGTAGGTAAAGATATTTGTGCTTTCTATAAAGAGTAGGTAAAGATATTTGTGCTTTCTATCTATTTCTAGGTAAAGATATTATTGATTTTATCAAGACTAGCTAAAACTATTTGTACTTTCTGTAAAGACTAGGTAAAGCTATTTGTGCTTTCTACGAAGACTAGGTAAAGATATTTGTGCTTTCTATGAAGACTATAGGTAAAGTTATTTGTACTTTCTATAAAGACTAGGTAAAGATATTTGTACTTTCTATAAAGACTAAGTAAAGCTATTTGTACTTTCTGTAAAGACTAGGTAAAGATATTTGTGCTCTCTATAAAGACTAGGAAAAGATATTTGTGCCTTCTATAAAGACTAGGTAAAGATACTTGTGTTTTCTATCAAGACTAGGTAAAGCTATTTGTACTTTCTGTAAAGACTAGGTAAAGATATTTGTGCTTTCTATAAACACTATGTACAGTTTAATATATTTTTGCCTTTACCAAGTGTGAAATGTAATCTATTTATACAATTTATCCGGTGAAAAGAGTAATATATTTATAATATATCCAAGGTAAAGTGTCATGCAATTACTACTTATCCAGTAATAAATTCAGTAAATTTTATGTATGCAATAGTCACTGATGTGGAAGTTTGCGCGAAAAAGACAAATTTTGTCCTAAGTGAAATATTCCCAGAGTAGGGATGTTCCCAACAATACTGAGTTGTTGACGGAAGGGAGATAACTGTTTCTTGTTTTGGTGCATCTGATAACGATGGTTATTTACCCTTGATTACTTCGATAAGGACAGATCAGTTATTTACGTTGAATCAAAACGTCACTTCCGGCATAAGTTCCATGATTAAGAGCATTTCAAAAATCATACGGCTGATACTGTATGATACCAGACTCTTAAGGACGCTAAGAAGAATAACACATGTCTGAAGTACAAAAATTTACCCAAAACCAGTTTCATTAAAGGCATAAGCATCACAAACTTCAAAACATATAATTAAAAATATATTAACGAAAGATAGCTATCTATCTGAAAGCGCAGATTCCATCAACCAATCCCCAATGTCGGTACATGTACATGTAGGCCTATATGACACGAAGTATAATCCCTTTGATCATATTGCATACAAAATATACTTAATATAACCACGACAATAATAAAATCATTACATAGCCCAAAGGCGCAAATGACCTTCGGGATTTTCCTTGTAAGGGTTAACAAATCTCAGGAAGACTTGACCCATTGATTTGCTTGGACAACAAGCCCAGGCCATTTTGATTATTATTTATTTTGACAATGTGCAATGCATCATAAAATCATCGGACACTTCGTAGACACATATGGAAGGAAGACGGATGAATTGTAAAAAATCAGAGAGATCAGAGGACAGACGGATGAATCATGTGAATAACGTTTATCAACACATCTCAGGCTAGGGTACAAAATATACTAAAAATTTTCTTACTAACTGAAAATCTTGATATCACCTTTAGAAGATTAATGTCATGCATTATCTCCCTGGGAACAATAGACTTTGCTCAATCATCTGACCTATTTCTCACTGCAATGTTCGTGATGGACATTTTATTTTGATAAAAAGGCTTGGTCGAGTTTTCAGTATTTTACTTTACGCGTGAGGGAATCAGGGTAGATAGTCCGGTGTTTTTACAAGCCACCGCCTGTGGCGCTCACAAACTCCACCTGTATCCTCGTGCATGATTAGATAGCTCAGAGGAGAAGATTGTTTTGATCTCCGTAATCTCGTGGCCTCAATTTCCCCTGCTTGAACAAACGGCAAGGAGTAAGATTTGAAGCTCAAGGGTTTCATTATGGGCTTCAGCTGTTTGGGTGGTGGAAGAGTCTGAGGTTTCTTTATAAGCGCATTCCATTTCGTCCGAGGAGACTTATCAAATCGGACACCACTGTCAGTGGAAGCCACTGGTTCTTTCCATGAAATTGTCTTCACTTTACAGGATTTAGAATCTTCCTCCTGTTTTTTTAAGGAATACACTTCCTTAGAGGAACTTTTGTTGACGTCCATAACAGCGTTGTCATGGCTACCTGACGCAGATGTCCGTCGAATATTCACCCGTTTGGCGTTGTCAATATCATTTGTCGAATGAGACAGTTTTGCAGGGCCCATTTTGTGCTGACCAATATTTTTCCGAGGCTCTTCAACTCGCCCTCCTTTATAGCTTAGCCCATAAGGGTCAGTTTTTCTAATAACAGGGAAATTGTTCTCGGAGCTTTGGTTTTTAGCATCAACCCGATGCCTTTGAAGTCTCCACTCGTCAGATTTGCTGGGCAGTTTCGGATTAAGCGGGATAACTCCGCGATATTTCTTGTTGCTGATATTAGTTACCTTTGGTCTTTGTCTCTGAGGTGTTTTGAGAGATATATAACTCACCTCCGTAATGAAAACTGGTGGAGGATTTTGGTTCCCTGTGGAAGAACTGACAGGGAGACGTTCGTCAGAGGGCGCCGTAGAAGCTGTTTCCGAGACATCTCCATTATCTAGCGTATCTTGAGGATTTGAAATTGACACTGTGTCTTCTCTGGGATACAGCGACATAACGTCATCGGTCTGTGTCAGGTCGCCGGAGCTGATGGCAGATTCACTTCCAGATGTCACCTCAACACTTTGGTCAACAACTTGATGTTTTGTAACATCATCCGATTGCTTTGCAGCCTGCTTCTCTTGTTTTGGGTCTTCTTCAGAGGAACTGTATAGTTTAGGAGATGCTCTGCGAGACGGCTGTTGCAACCGAGGAGGTCTCACTTGGACAGCGTTGTGGTTTTTGCCTTCAGTGAACACAGGTCCAATTTTTCTCACCCTGTCACAGATCTCGCCCATTGTCACTTTCTCGCCTGGAATCGCGGCGACAACTTCGCGCATGAGTTGGAAGCGTGAGAGTTCCACGGGGTTCAGGTGAGACACGTCCGCGGTGAAGGCGTCTGGAGTGGAATCAGCTACCGCATTGTTACGCCAGGGGCGGGTCTTCAGAGTTTTCCGTAGGTTGAGTAAGGAGCTGTGGTGTTTCGAAGTCTCCACAGAGTGATAAGAACAAAATTTGCGTCTCTGTGTCTCCAGACAGAAGCTGGTTCGATGAAACCTGTTTCGAATTCCCGCGTTCAGGGTGCGAGTGTGCCTACTCAGACGGGTGGGAAGTACGGCGTATTCCCCAGTGATGAGCTCGAGGGAATCCGTGTCTGCTAATGCCACAAGCTTATCCATGATTAATAAATCAGTCTAAATTATTGGCATTGAATACCTTGCTGTCGATATGCACACTTTGTATTGGCAATGCGCCGATACATACACACTCTGCATGAAGATGTCCATTTCTTCCATATTTTTAGATAAACCACTAGCATCCGATTTTGAAAAACCATGCTAAAAATGTGCATTAAGACAGAAAGTTGTCACTGCAGCGCATAATGACTGAAGATGTCTTGTCACAGAACACGTCGTTCTCTGTCGTCGCCGTCAAGAAGGGAATAGTGAGGTCTGTGCAGGCGAAAGGTTTAATTAAAGAAACTTTGCCCAGCTGACATACATGTCCGCAGACCAATGATGACCTCCTGGCCAACTGGGCATCACATATGTCCTCGAAACGGAGTATGAAAGAGGTCAGGGTCTGACGTCACACGATGTCCTTTGTTTCACCTGTAAAGTACAAATATTTTCGCGACTCTCTGAATATAAACGAATGAAATATCAGAATGTTGTCATTTTTACGGGATCCCCAGTACTTATACAGTGTTAGCACCTCTGTCACATGCTAAGCAAATAAATAGCAACCGAACAATCCAGCTCTGGTTATTTTCGACTGATTGCACTGGAGGTCTATTAAGTTGACCATGATAAGAAGGTGAGAATTCACGCAATGTTACTTAACAACGCCTGCTAATATACTCAATCACTATGTCAGTGCGTCGGTTAGACAAACTTAACCCTGTGAAGATTACAGGTGTGTTAATGTGCCTGCTCACCTCGACGTAGCATACACCGTGGAATCATGCACGAAACCGTGCTGTCACCAACATACTGTCGGCTTAGGGCTTTGCACCAATTGCCAAAACGTACAGCCGTAACTGCCGTTGTCAAGCTGTTGGCTATTGACGGCTCTTAACCCTTGGGTGAATCAGTGGGGGCCTTACAAAGACATGTCTGTAAGCGCCTATTGTCGATATGACAGACCACTTCAAACTGATCAACAGGTAGTCAATGCTCTTTGCAAATCTGCTGGCAGTCAGTGTACTCTTGAGTATTCTAGGTTAAACACCGCGAAGTGTTAGAGACACACACGTTCTATCCGCATTCAAACCACAGTCTATTAAAACAGTTCATTATACGTATGTTGGTTGACAAGGGTGTTCAAACTTGTCTATATACCTGCGAGTTTAAATCATTAACGCGGACATCAATTGTGTCGCGGCTAAAAGATCTGATAACTATTTCCACGCCTGGATTATATGTCTATCTAGATTATATCTCAACATATACATTTATAAAGGAGAGTGTAGACGAATTCTCAAGGACTTACACCTGTGAACTGGTGATTCCAAATCACCACACTCTGTTTAATGAACATAATGTATTGATCAAAACTCCTATAGATTCTCCGGACTCTGGGGATAGATTCCCCGGACTCTGCCCAGTTTACTCCAACCATAATGATAAATCCTGTACATTTATTTATATTTCAAAAGACTGTTAAACACTGAGCTGAATAATGAAAATCACCGCACCTCGACACATAACTGACTCTGAACATGTAAATTATAGGCAAGGAAAACACAAAAATTTCATCACATGAACAATTCATTAAAAATTGTGCACAGAAAGAGGTCTGCTGTGACTCGGCGGGTATCAGAGACGTAATGTTGATGATTTTTGCTTGAAATAGTTCGTTTTAAGGTGCATTTGGCGAACTTGAGGTAGACCTCGCGTTAGTTTTTTCTTTGCCTTTAAATTAAGCGTATGGACGAATTTTCTCAACTGTTTTGTCCTGCTAATGATTCCAAATCACAAAACTGTATATTCAGTGAATATAATGTATACATCAAGTCTCCCATGATTTTTATTTATAACTTGCATGGCTTTTCAAAAACAATACTCAGGAATATTTCACTTGTACGTTGGCGATCAGTTTTATGGGTGAAGGAAGCCGGGTACCATCAAAGTGCCTTTGTATGAGTGGAATATTCTTGAGTACGGCGTAAAACATCAATCAAATAAATAAATAAGGCAACCGCACCTCGCCACATACAAACCTCCTGAAGCTATAACTGCCGCAGCCGATCAGACATATTACAGGAGCATTTGTGGCATTGGTTTCACTGGGGCTTTAGCAACATTTGCGGGGAACTGACCACAGAAGAATGCTCGTAGCTTGAAGTTTCGTCTCTTATACTCTGGAGGCATTGACTTGCTTAGATTTTGACACCACGAACAAAAACTTTCCATGACATTGGTCAAGATTGTCGGTCTTGCAAAAAGGGGAGCACCTTGGGAAAACAACCGCACACTCCTGGGCATCTGTAAAATCTCCTGACTTAAAGCCACAATCCAAACAGAGGAAGCTAGATTCTGATATGCAATCTTATAGAATAAACAACGTAAATGGTCAAATCATTCATAATACCATTCTCGAATTGCGTGAACGCAGTATTTTATTTTTTAGGAAAAGCAAATAACCTATATAAAAAGCCCAATTCAACCTTAGCTGCGACAGATGTAAGCCTTGTATATATAGGGCCAAAAGTTTAAAAGGCAACAGCTGATGTAGCTAACCACATTGTAAGGATTATCAAGCATATGGTTTTGGGCGTATAGGTTCATTTGGCAGGTGGGTGTCTTTAAGACTCAGAGTCCATGCAATAAAAATAGCGACCTATACATGTATTTGTATCCAAATAAATAATGAGCCAACATCATGTAAACTGTTGTTAATTAAAGCCTTTTTATTTCAACATACCATAAACTGCGGATATATCCAAATCATCCCATGATAATCAAAAAAACACGTTGTTCCAATACCACTGTTTAGGTCTAGCACAACAGAACAATAAACTCCAGAGTATATGTAACTATTTACATGTATTAACTAAACATAATTTCCTTAAAGCAGCAGGGGAACACCTATGCATGTAAACGTAATGGTCTTAAAATATACGTAGAGAAAAGAAAAACATTGTTTCCGTGCATGGATGTGGGCATTACACATATATTGTGCCTCCAATGAATGGGGCACATACAAAGTAGCGTTAGGCGGGTTTCAGAGAGCTGTCAAAACATGTGTCTGGTGTCCATTGCAACATTTAAATGAAGGCACATACCACCAGAGAAAATGTTGCGGTAGCTCTGACAAACAAGGGGAGACAGTTCACGTAAAAAAGTGCAATCCCGCTTCTCAAAAGTGAAACATACAAATCTCGCACTAAAGCTCCAGATGTCACCTGACATGATTTCTTGAACGGCCATTAAAATATACTCAAGCTTTTGCACACATGGCAGCAACATGCCGAATAAAATGCATACTGCAGATGATGGAAGAAGTGGACTGCTTTTGGCGATTGGGTGATCAGATAAGCATTATTTACCCGAAAAAAAAAAAACAACAAAACAAACCAAAAAAAAAAGAAAAAGAAAATAAAAAAAAAACAGCACGCTAATGTGGTTCAATATATGTATGATATAATAACTATGATGATACCAGTATGTAATATCCAGATACAAAGTGTTATGTTCATATAAGATGCACAATAATGTTTGTCCTGTATCAGGTATTTGATTTAGAATAAATGACAATATGAAGTTATGCATGCATATGGTTGTTGGTTTGACAGAATCATTTCACTTTAAACAAGAGCAGAAGTTCGAGTATAAATTTAAGACCAAGGAAAAAAGGGTATTAAAAAAATACAAAATTAAAGCTAAAAATCATAGAAATTCAAAATGCAAGATATTAAAATAGGACCACAAAAACAGCAAAAAGGGTTGCCTAAAGTCAGTTAAAATACAGTAAAATTCAATTAACTTTAGAGGGATAACCCTGGTCTATACAGTTTTGATGGGTTAAGGTCTAGTCAAATAAAACTTTCTTTAGCAGTAATGGGAGTTCACACTTTTGAGTGAAATTGAGTTAAATTTGCTTTAACAGTTGAAGTGATCCTCAAGTGTGCCCTTGGTCATAACAATTCTGCTAGGAATTTGGGTCTACGGTAATTCTTCAGCGCCTAAATGAAAATTAGAAATCCCGTTATGAGCATATTTATTCACGTGATCGTAATCTAACCCCATAATTAAGAGTTTTTCGCTTGTATGCTGGCAGTGTGTTTTATGGGTGCAGGAAGTGTAGTACACAATGCTGGTAGATGACAAGTGGTCTTCAATGAGGGTGACACTGTATCAATATCCACACAAGCATCATCAGTCATTTATTTCCAAAAACACAGAATTCCACAAATTCTGTGTCCAATGCCGGGATAGATCCTGCATCTCGTGTGTTCTAGCCATTGAACCACTAACATATGGCATGTATATCAACCATGCTAAATATAGTAACAAAGGATAAAAACAATCAGACTTCTTATTAACTAAAAGTAGAGTCTACGTGGTAAAGCTTGCGTGGCAATCACAGGCTAGATTCTGTGGTCTGAACAGTTCATGACAAAGTTAAAACTGTAAATCCCAACAATCTGAGCAGCAATGAAATAAATTAACAAAAGAATTATTACAACTTTAAATTCAAGTGTTCTGGTTAATGACCACACTGAGTAGAAGTTTAATCCATGATTGATGCTGGCATCATTTTGTTAAAAAAAAAATAAAAATGAAAAATCATTTTTAATGAAACAAATAAAGAATATATCAGGAAGAAATCAATCAACAAAATTATTCTTTTCACCTTCCTTTAGATGAAAGAAAGAAAACATAAATTCTAAAACTCAAGAACATATTCTGCAAGAAATCGATCAACAAAAACACTTTTGTCACCTATGTAACATAAAGGGTACACACTGTAACATATAAGGTACACTCTGTGTAACATAAGGGGTACAAATTTTGTAACACAAAGGTATAAATTAACAAACCTTAGTGCCATATACATATTTTTTTGAAACGTAAATTTTAAACATCTGGCATCAAAGACATTCTCGGACCAGTCTTTAATGGATATGTCACATACTGACACGGGTCTATATTCCAATCCGCACAAGCCGCAAAACAATCCATTTCACAAATGCACCATTAAACACCAAATTCAACAGCAACTAATTAACAAAATATATATGTTAGCACAGTTTGTACTCTAAAACAAAACAGTGACCATTTTAAATTTCACAGGATCTATGCACCTTTCTACACAGGGTTTTATGGATTTTAAAATTCAGACATTTGTGCTGTGTGATCAGCAAATAACATTTTGTGAATAAAAATAAATGATCTTTGACATTTCAGCTTACACCAATCATGCCAATGGCACACAGTGTCTGTTTTAACAAGGACATGTACTATGAACAATATATTGGTGTCAAAAACATTGGATATCCAACAAAATGTCAAGAATTTCACAACAATAAACAAGATATGAAATTTAATCTTTCAGTCACACTGTCATGTAAATCTTCAAGATTGCATAAGGTTTCTTGGACCATACTGTCACGTCACATCCCCAGGCAGTTTTTTTCTTCTTCTGGTAACTGCCAGTATTCCTTAACACCTGACATAGCTGGGATTAAGGCCACGGATTTACTGATGAATCTGACTACAACCCTAGACTGTACACTAATAACCACCACAACAGCAATGGCCTTCACAAAGGAACACAGGAAAACCACCACATAGTACATTACTAAAACTGCAAACATTTCTCTTAACACCATTGCCCATATTGACCCGAGGCATTTAAAGGTGGCTAAAAATGGACATTTGTCATCTATGACACATGAATTTAATGTTGTATGTGTCCACATTAAGATATCTATGTTGTAATTGTACACACCAAGATGTTAATGTTGCAAATGTACACACCAAGATATTAATGCTGCAAATGCACACACCAAGATATTAATGTTGTACATGAGTACACTAAGGTATGGAAGTGCCACAATAGTCCCATCTTGTAAATTTTCAGATGAGTGTCCAAGGCAACGTAATGTTGTAAATATGTACACTCAGATATTAATGTTGTAAAGGTGTACACTCAGATATTAATGTTGTAAATGTGTACTCAGATATTAATGTTGTAAATGTGTACATCTAGATACAAGAGCACAGTGTTGTAGATAAGTGTTTAAGAGATATGCCAGACCTTATAGAAAGTGGTTATGGATATATTTAGAGAAAACTAGTATGAAACCATCTGTATGAGCTTGAGAAATGATAGAATGGGATGAGGACCAGTTAGCCTACATTAAGCCTTCAAGTTAAAAACAATGCTAGGATATAAAGAATTCCATAAGGAAGGAGAAGAATGATTTAAAATGAGAAAATGGTAAGAGAAACCTTCATTGAAATATCAAATTGCACATGTGAAACATGAAAGAAGACATATCTGCTTTTGTAGACATATGAGGAAATGCTATATGCACATAAGGATAATGATGGAAAGAAAAAGACAAAGTAAAACATCTACAGTCAAGAAATATCTCTAGGAAGTCATGTACATGTACAAATATGTATGCTGTTACTGAAGTTCCAAACCAAGGTCTTAATCCTCTAGGATGATGATGCTATAGATGTCGAAGTCTTAATCCTCTAGGATGATGATGCTATAGATGTCAAAGTCTTAATCCTCTAGGATGATGATGCTATAGATGTCAAAGTCTTAATCCTCTAGGATGATGATGCTATAGATGTCAAAGTCTTAATCCTCTAGGATAATGATGCTATAGATGTCAAAGTCTTAATCCTCTAGGGTGATGATGCTGTAGATGTCAAAGTCTTAATCCTCTAGGATGATGATGCTATAGATGTCAAAGTCTTAATCCTCTAGGATGATGATGCTATAGATGTCAAAGTCTTAATCCTCTAGGATGATGATGCTATAGATGTCAAAGTCTTAATCCTCTAGGATGATGATGCTATAGATGTCAAAGTCTTAATCCTCTAGGATGATGATGCTATAGATGTCAAAGTCTTAATCCTCTAGGATGATGATGCTATAGATGTCAAAGTCTTAATCCTCTAGGATGATGATGCTATAGATGTCAAAGTCTTAATCCTCTAGGATGATGATGCTATAGATGTCAAAGTCTTAATCCTCTAGGATAATGATGCCATAGATGGCATAATGCACATACTACACACATGAAACAAGTATGCCTTGGTTAAGCAAACTGATTCTCACTGGAGGAAAAAAAATCCTTCTATAACTGAATCTGAAAACTATGCTCATCGTTTTTACTATTTCATCAGCACATTCCTAATAAGTCATTTCAAGCCGTTTTGAGCAGTGCCCCAGAATGAATGCACAGAACAAGGTGGAATAAACAAGAGTGCATGGCAAATTTATATTGCCACATTAATATTAGTTTTGCAAGGTGTAGTTTTTCACATTCATGCTGGAGTCCATGTAAAGTGTGAGGTGACACAAATACTCACACAAAATGTGCAGAATTATGAGTGGGTACCAAGGGTTACAATTCTTAAACACAACCATGTGGTTGTCCCCCAGCGAAGGGAACCCAGTCATTTTTGCTTATTCAGAATGACAAAGATGAGCTGTTGGCAACAAGATGGAGATGCACTGAATGATGATAAACAGCAGGTGGTGAAAATTAACTTCAAGAAGCACAAAGGTATGGAGAACCATCTTTAAGCAAATGTTAACTGTTGTTAAAATCTAGTTACGGTCAAAATTATATGGCCAAACTTTCAAGATCACTTTCCTATGTCTATCAACATGTGGAGCACCTGAGTCTTTAATCAGTGAACATATTATCACTTCTGCAAATGGTGATGCTACAGGTGTAATCATCTCTCATGGAAAGACATTGAATAGGTAAGGGTTGATAAAGGACAGCAAAACAGAAAGGGAGGAGATACAAGGTACTTATTCAGCAAAATCACAGACATGAAAGTGCCAGAGTGGGAGAAAGCTGGCTTGGGGTGGGGGAGAAACAATGATTAAGTATAAAGAGAGTCAAATGGATAGAAAGCCATGAGGCAAGAAAATGTGATGGCATTTGAAATTCAGAATAAGTATTAAGTGAGATATGAAAGTACTGGAAGTGGTGAATGATAACTAGACAAAATGAGTAAGGGTCAAGCAGATGATGTATACTTTATGAATCTATTCATGGTAAGAACAGTGACTTAATGTACAGTTTCTACATTAATTGCTAGGATATATATGCTACACCAAAGAACTAATCTCTACTTTGGAAGGCCTTAAACAAATCTGAAGGTCATCCAACTTCACACGGTAAAATGGACTCTTGGATTTAGGCACTGTTTAATTTATGGCAAGAAACATTTATATGCTGGGAAGATCCTCTGGTGAAACTCAAACATGTTTACAAATTCAGTCTTTACTGGCTTTCAGTTTCAAAGCACCAAGATTGTTAGTTTCATTTATGGACTGTTTCTTTGTACATGAAACAAAAATTGAAAATGTATAGACTATAAACATGGACAAATGTAACGATGTTTCTTTCTCAATGTAAATTTTTTAAAAACCTCATTAATTAGCTATAAAATGCAAGTATGAACTGTTACTCTAATCTGTATCTTTTGTCATTTGGCCTGAACTTGGGTAACTTTTTTTATGCTTATTATGGTAACTATAATGCAGTAGTTGAACTTTTTTTCTGCCCATTAATGACTAGGTTATCAGGAAATACATTCCATTCTTTTAGCCTTATGAAGGTTAGTGGAGTGGGGATCATTGTGGAATTGCCTAAGGTAATCAACATGTACTTTGATCATGTGGGTGAATCTCAACATTGCACTTTAACTGTGGAATCTGCACAGTTTCCTGAATATTGCATTGGACAACACGTACGGGAAATATGCAACTTTAGTTCACATAACCAACGTAAATCAATACACATATTTATCCCACATATTTTGGATTACAATGCACACATGTATATAACATTTGGTCCTCTAGTTGTGGATAGGTTTACATGAATATAGAAAAATAATGCTAACCATCAAAAAGCTGACTTACTCTAAGATTTAAGCACAGACTATAAAACTTTAGCTCACAACTTCAAACAAAAAACAAAACCAACAACACCTTATTAAAATAACCTCTTTACATTTATCAAAAACTAAAATAGGTAAAACTACGCCACACATATCTGAAATGCAAACAATCCTCGTTGGCTTAAAACAAATGATATCAAACTTGCAACAATTAAAATACTACATATAGTATGTATGCCATGAAAATAAGCTGGCCTTGTTCATATAAACTGGCCTACTTTGTAACTTTGCATTTGCTGGCCTAGCAGTACAGCTTGGCACAGCAAGCTGATTACAACCCAGATTTCTGGTAATTTATTAATTTATTTGGTGTTTTATGCGGTACTCAAGAATATTTCACTCATATGATAGTGTACAGCATTGTGATAGGAGGAAACCAGGCAGAGCCTGGGGGAAACCCACAAACATCTGCAGGTTGCTTGCAGACCTTCCCTTGTAAGGCCAGAGTGGAAGTCAGCATGACCTGGTCTTGAACTCACAGCTACAGCTTTGGTTGGAGGCTCCTGGGTCACTGCGCCATGCTAGCACGATAACCACCTCAGCCCTTCAAAATTTCTTGTACATAGATGACTATTTTACCTACACTTCATAAATGTAATACCCTATCAAACAGACTGTAAGACCACAGACTGTGAGCTTACATGAAAATAGCCCCTGAAAAGTGGTGCAGATAATAGTTTACCTTCTCGTTCAGCACAGAAGCTGCAGTGTTATTTGTCATTAAACTCCATAAAACCTGCACTTTATTAGGCACTTTATCATAATATTTTAATGTTACTTGTAGGGTTTCCCATGTTCTAGAAGCTTTCTCTCCTTTGGCAATACGAAATGGGAAAACTGTTTCTTTCCAATATGCAAATCAATTATTAACAGTTTCAATTTGACTTCAAATTTGACACGTACATGTATAATCTATAACAAAACTAATCTTATCAAATAACATCAAAGAAAACTATCTACTGTTTTCTTCCAAAGAGCAGTGAATATCCTTCAGCAGTGATGGGATACTTTGCAAGAAGAACATGCAAAATGGTGACACAGGACAATAAAGTGAACCAATCACCTGATTCCTAAATTCCCTGTTTTTCTTTTCTTTAAACATCATGTTCAGCATGTATTTTCAGTACAAAAGCATAATGTGTGTATGTATATATATATATATATATGTATATCAATGTTTCTCTGTGTATATAAATAGATCTATGTATACATGTGTATCTGGGTATATATTTATACAATGTACATACTCTAATATACAACTCTACCTTGAATACAGAAACTATCTTAAAGACGTGATGGCAAACATACAGGTACAAAATACCCATGCTAAATGACTGAAAGTTTTGCCCATGATTAAGAGGCACATTTTGCCTGATTCTGTTAAAGAGTTCAGTTGATCTTGGAAAGGTTTTTTGAGGTTTGTTAGGATGGTAGGAAGATATCCTACAAAAAAAAATCTAGTTTCAGCATCAAATGAAATGACAATTATTTGCCTCAAAAAAGGACACCATACATTAGGACACCTGTGCGCCATTGGCCAGATTTGCTTGAAACATGTCAACACCATCACAACAATAACCAATGAGAAAGAAGATGAGGGAACACAGAAAGGCATACCAGCGAAACAAAGATGAATACAGAAGTAACACAATAGACGCAACATTGAACCATGTCCAAAATATCAAGGCCGCATACATGTACAAATTGATCTGTAATGTTCGTGAATTGGCCGGGGAGTGATCCCCAGTGGAATTTGTTTGTGTAAATGTCTTAGTTCCACCATAAAAATCCTGCAGTCTCTTCTCTTTCTCCAACCAGATCTTCTGGCACCAGTCGCTCAGGCCTTGCTCTGATGTGTCAAGGCCACTGATTGGATGAGAGGTCATGTGGAAGTGAATCTCCCGTGGAAAGTTGCCAGCGATCAGATCTGTCTCGTTTTGACACAAGTTTTGTGGATAAGCTATGGTAATATCAGTCACATGCCCCAAGCCATTTCCTGTTTGACAAAAATCAGTTAATTCACATATTTATGATCACAGGAAAGTAGAGTCATGACAGTGCATGTAACAGCTTCTGTAAACTTTACATCAAGACACATTTTAACCATACCATTCCAGAAGATCAGGCCATTCTCAATTACAGTTCTCAAATAATTTCACTCATAAAATAAAAAATAAGTCTGCTACCAGACACATAAACGCAAATTTCAGCATAACATCTAAGTACTTAAGCATTTTTTTTATCAAAACAAGGATTCTAATACAGTGAAACAAGACAGTAAAGTCTTGACTTTTATTGTTTACAGTAATAAATGGTAATCTGTAAGGAACATCCCCTTTGTTATTGTGCTGACATTCATGCAAAAACTGAACTCACCCTTATCACCCTTAAAATTGACTCCAATAAACAAGAGGCAGAGTCATGAATTTCATAATTTATGGCCATTAATATGCCATCAAGGCATCAGTGATGGAACAATGATCCCCCCGTGCATTACATGTAGGCAAAAGTTGAACTCATTGCATCCAATACATTTCCAGATGCCAAACCTAACAAATACCTTTAATATTAACACTG
Organism: Liolophura sinensis; assembly: GCF_032854445.1. Taxonomy (NCBI): domain Eukaryota; kingdom Metazoa; phylum Mollusca; class Polyplacophora; order Chitonida; family Chitonidae; genus Liolophura; species Liolophura sinensis. Next base: position 30,909,911 of record NC_088300.1, read on the forward strand.
ATTACAATAACCAAGAGGCAAAGTTAAGAATTTTGTAATTTATGGCAATTAATATGCACATAAGGCAAAAAAAACCCTACCCCCCCAACGTATTATTGTGCTTGACAAATATGCAAAACCTGAGCTCCATACACGCAGTTACTTTCTCAAATAAGTCCCTATTGGACGCTGTCAATAATGCTCATGAGCTGTGCCTGTGATTTGTACAGGGGAGCTAAGTGAATCAAGACTTTCCTCACCTTTCATCATTTTCTTGGCCATATAGACAAAGCCTGTTGTCCTAGGATGAAGCACATGTTGATAAGACAACAAGTTTTCTTTCCTAGCAAACTCATCACTTCTGGCTCTTGTCGTCTCTGTTAGGTCTGTGCCCTCAGGAAACAGTAGAATCTGCAAATATGGTCGACATATGGTCTTTGTAGTTATTTAATCATTTGATTGGTGTTTTACGCTGTGTACAATAAAAGTTTGCGTATCAATTTATTTTTTTTATTTCATATTTATATGATTCTTGTTTAATGCTATACTCATTTTTCATTCATACGATGACAGTCAGTTGTACGTATTGACGGAACTGGTGTGCTTGGAGTAAAACACAAAACTTTGGCAAGTTACAGGCAAACTTTAGTAAGTGTGACGTTGGTAAGGACAGCGCACTGGTGGTGAACAAATGATCTATGAGTCCTCAACTATATAATAACCCAACAAGCATCATAGACTGCTTTCTATCACCAAGACTCCATGAATAATGAGAGCATGGAAATCTGTAATTCCCTGTCCAAAGGTGGATTTGAACCTACAGTTCCAAACAACTGAAAGACCTACTTTGTACATAATACTTGCACAGGGCTTCACAGAAGTTGCCAGGATGAGGTGGTATTTGGTCCATCAATCAAATAGAAGGCTCAATTTCTTGTAATATTTATTCAATTTGGGTTTTTTTCTTCAAGAAACACGTCTTAAGTCCATGAATCAATATATGTGCATAACAGTTACCTCCCTTGTACAGTTAATCACAACCAGCTGGACAAATTTTACTTGAGAAAGCAATTTCGAAAGCTGAGGGACAAACAGTATAAAGCTGCTATGATCCCTCCCAAATCCTCGTGAAGAAATTTGATCAATAAAGTTTACAATTCTGTCTCCAAGTTTCTTTTTCAATAGAACAGGGCAATGTAACTTGAGTGAGTGGGTGAGCGAGTGCTTGTGGTTTAACATTGTACTTAACACTTTTTCAGTCATATGATGACGAAGGAATCCTTAGAGTGCATGTTATGTGCCTCCTTGTTGCAGGACGAATTTCCACCACTCTTTTATCCAGTGCTGCTTCACTAAGACGACTTACCGAAGGCAAGTAAGCCGCGCCGCCCGAGCCATTATACGGACACGGGTCAACCAGTTGTTGCACTTTCCCCTGCAAGCTGAACGCCAAGCGAGGAAGTTACAACTTACTCTTTTAAGATCTTAGGTGTGACTCGACCCAGGATTGATCCTGGATTTACCGCTCCCGAAGCAGACGCGGGCAACTTGAGGTCACTCTCCCGCTTAAAAGCCGTACTTATAGGAAAAAGCTGCGTTGAGGTGGGGCCTCCGAGAAAATTGCTTACATGTATGGCAAGTTTCTGGGTTAAAGTGACATAAGCTACGTTAAGACAGATTTTAATGTTGTATTCGGAGAGCCCTGGATATACACTATGTACTTTTTAAACACACTCGAAGGTAATTTAAATATTCTGGACAAAATACCTATATACTTAAGATAAAAAGACTGGAGACTGGAGTTACGATCCAGCGAGGTCCCTTTTCTCGTAGGTTCATGTCTCAAAAACTACTCTCGCCTTACATCATAGCTGTTGTGTAACAAGGGAGATAATTCAGAGCTGGCCTATTTTGATAAATGGCTTACTGTAGAAGAAAAAGAAGCCTCTTGATTTGCCTTTAACATTTACTAGTGACACTGGTTCGCTATAAAAAAAGGTCATGGACAGAATATAGAGATCTGTGACAAAGTACATACACATAATGTGGCAGTATATGAATTCATCTCTCTATTCCAATCCATTTTTTATTCACCACAATCCTTAAATTATATACATAAGTATACACGAGTAATACATTAGGTGGGAATAAAGTTCACAAGAGCTTGTCCTATCCCATGAAAAGTAGAATTTATTTATTTATTTATTTGATTGGTGTTTTACGCCGTACTCGAGAATATTTCACTTATACGACGACGGCCAGCATTATGGTGGGTGGAAACTGGGCAGATAAAAAAAAAGTAGAATGTTATGTAATAGAGTATATACATAGATTAATGGTAATGATATAACATTGTGACATATATAAACATACATGGTTACAAACAACTGTCTGCAATCAGGAACCATAAAAGATGTTGGAAACCTTAAGATGAGATTTAGGGAACTTTTTTTTGGACATTAACCTACATAATCAATCAAAATGCGTCTTAATCAAATTGCTCAAGGAGATATGTTTTAAGACTGGATTTAAAAAGAGATGTGGAATTTATAATACGAAGAGTGGTGGGTAGTTTATTCCATTCTTGAGGGCAAATTGTTCTTAACGAGAAGTATGATAAGTTTGTACTGTACATAGGTCTGTTATAATCCAATCGAGTTGCTCTAGTCACATAGTGATGGGTAGCAGCTTGTTTAAACAGATAAGTCTCGAAGCTGGGAGGAATAAGTTCAGGATGATAAAAAAACTTGTGTGCTAAGAGTGATACAGATAGAAAGTTTCTCTCTCACAGTGGTAAGATGGATAGTTGACGGAACTTTCTGAATAAGTGGTAGTTTGAATGACGCGTTCCTAGAGGATCTGTAAGGGTGTGAGATGAGTTTGATGCGTATTGCCCCATATGATGTTTCCGTATGAAAGGTAAGGATATATCAGAGAAAAATACAGAATAAGTAATGTTTTCTTGATAACAAAATGCTTTATGTGGCTTATCAACCCTAGATTTCTAGACACCTTTGCACTAATACAGTCGATATGGGAAATCCAGTTAAGTTTGGAATTGACCATTCCAACAAATTTGCATTAATATAATCTTTCTATTTCATTGTCACATATTTAAAGAGAGGGTGATGAGTTTATTTTCTTTTTAGTGAGAGGGGTTATGAAGAGATATTTTGTCTTCGTAATGTTCAGGGATAGGCCGTTTCAGCAGAACCAAGTATGAAGTTTTTCAAGTTCAATGGACATAGTATTATAGAGATCATTTATATTATGAGAGGAGTAAATTGTGCTGATATCATCTGCAAATAAAGTAAAATGAAGGTTAGATACATGAGAGATATCGTTGATATAAAGTAAGAACAAAAAAGGTCCTAAAATAGAGCCATGTGGAACTCCACACTGTACAGATTCGGTTGATGATGAAGTGTCAGAAAACGACACACACTGAGTTCTATTATATACATAACTTCTAAACCAAGAGTTACTTATACCTCTAAAACCATAGTATTCAAGTTTAGGCAAAAGTATGGCATGATTTACTGTATGAGATGCCTTTGAAAAGTCGAGAAATGTGACCATACTGTACAGTTTTTTCTCCTTGGCAGTCACTAATTTATCATACAATGAACAAGCAGCCAGAGATCTTGAATTTATACTGAAGGACAAAGGTAGTTCTTGAGACTTCCTGCGATTCCTTTATTCATTTTAAACTTTCCAGTACCTTTAATATCATTGTTTACCTTGTGAAATTTGTGAAAGTCGTGTTATCTTGCTAAGCAAATACTATTGTTTAACTTGTTCCTGAAGGATCTGTACCTTTTTTCAGGTTCTTCATCTCTATATTTAAGTTGATATAATCTGTTTTTTTTTTCAAAGATAGATGTCAGAAGGCTGCCTGTTACCCACGGTTTTATGATTTTTTTTACGAAATTTGAGTTGAGTAATGGGAAAACAGCTGTCATAGATGGAGAACATTTGAGCAAAAGTGTCCATAGCATGATTTACATCAGTTGAGTTTAGAAGAGAGTCCCAGTTTGTATTTTCTGCTTCTTTGATAAAATTTTGCTTCTCTGATGCACTGTATTTCCGGTACTGCAATTATTGTTCTGTATTATTCCTAGGGTATCAGAGTATTAATCCAAGAGTTTCATATTTAATGATATGAAAAATCCGAAAATGATCTGTTATGCCTTCCACAGATTCCAGAGAGAAGATACTTACCGAAACAATTTGTACATTATCAATTAATGTTGCTGATCCAGATTGTACTCTAGTAGGCTTAGTAATTTGGGGGAGACAGTAATTTGATTTCATTATTTCAAGAAAGTCTTTTGATGGGATGTTATATTCAGTTTTGAAAAGGTCAATAATAAAGTCCCCCATTATAACTGTTTGTTTTGATTCTTTTTAGCATTTTTCTATGATATGTAATGTATGATTATTAAAACCAGTGACTTCTTTACTAAGTGATCTATATACAACACCTATACGATATACGGACTTGTTGAATTTAATCTCTATGAACAGACATTCACAACAACCAGAGTCACTGGGAAAACTCAGATCCTCCCTTAATTTACATGATGTAATGTCTGATGTAACATAGAGAGAAATGCCTCCATCTTTACACCGGGTACGTTGCAAAGAGAACATACTGTAACCAGGAATTTCAAACAGTTCTTCAGTAAAGCCAACATTTCGAGAATCCAAGGACAGAAAGGGGATAATAGAAACTATGAATAAAGACAGATATTTCCGTGAAATGCTTGCTCAAGCTTCTATCATGCAAATGAAAAAATGATAGATTGGTTGTAGAGACAAAATTTTGTAGCCGAGGTTCAGAATTAAAAGACAATTGAGAAAAGTAAATCAATTCATGTGAACATAATGGGCACAATGAAGGACATATTAAATAACAATAGTAGAGCGTAGCACATGCAGAAATGATTGATTCAATTTGAAGCCACAGGCTTCCGAGGTTGATGAACAAGGGCGTGATGACAGGAGGGTGTGGGCCCAGTCCAGTCCAACAGCGTCCAGTGTTCAGCTTCAGATCGCGGTACTGATGCCAGTCTTTAAATAAGAACTCGTATCTTTCCCGGTCTTCTCACTCGGCTTCATTCCAGCGTGCTATCTCATAGTCGTTATCGTCACTTGGTACTGATACATGTTCAGTGGCATTTAAATCAATTGGATTAAAACACATGCTATCCAACATCTCAAGATCATACTGACTTGGTAGATGGGAGGATGAAGTACTTGCTGCTGGGATATGTTTTTCACGTGAAAATGGCAAGACTGATGACAGACTCGAGAATGAAAAGTTTCCACTAATGTCAGTCGTTTGAGAAGAGCTTACAGGTGCATATAGTACTCATGTAGGTCATGTTTCTTAACATATAACAAGATAAACCCAGAAACAGAAAAAAAGGATGAGATGAAATTTAACATTTTCAATAAATAGATTGGTGTGCTCCTCAGTAGAGTGCTCTGTAGTGAATAACAACTGACTCATACTGAAATTTACAAGTTACTGACTTTAAACGGGATTTGTAAAGGTGAGGTTGCCATTATGTGGAACAGTAGCGTCAAGCGGGTTGGTAAACATCAGAGGCCAAAAAGAAAAAAAAAGGAACTGTATTTAAGAAATTATGCTACATTTGTATATGGTATGTACAAAAATGATCTAAAAACTAAACACAGTGAACAATATTTTTGACTTTGTATTTACATAACAGCAATAGGTATAAGGGATATTCTGCTGTAGCTCATGTTAGACGAACACTGCCAGATAGGAGACACCTGATCGTTCAGCTATTCACTATATACCACACATTTCATATACCAGCGTATCCATCTGATTTAGTTGAGCGTGCATGTACAGCACAGATTTTGTTTTGATCCGCAGTTGACGTGATTATAGTTATTTTGTCATCTTGAGTTTTCACATGAATTTTTTAACAGATTTTAACATGGACTGAGTTTGTCATGTGAGGTCCTCGCGTATGACAATACCGGATCCCTTTAGAACTTTCCGGTGTTTTATTACCTCCACTTTGTTACTTCTAGATAAAAATTTTACAATTACACCCTTTGGGTTAGACTGAGAGTTGGGACCCAAGGGGCCAAGTCTATGGGCAATACTTTTATCACTTGTTTTGGTAGTTGTTCCCAATTTGTTGTTTAGAACTTTCTCAGAACAGTCAGCTAACGTTTCTGTCTTCTCGTCACCCTGAATTTCAGAAATTCGGACGTCTCTTTGTGTGTATTATTCAAAATCATTGAGATGTTTACATACATCATCAAGTACTTTTTTACCCGGTTTAGTTCTTCACAGTCTTTCTCTAGCTCCAGACACAACGCTTTGAAGTCCTCCCTTAAAGCATCATTTTCTTGTTCGGGATACACTTTATTTTCTTGCCGGTCAATTTTCTCTGTAAAAGTTTTTATAATACGGCTCCCACTCACAGCAAGGAAGGAACCAGAGTCTTAGCCATCGTCATGATAGCATAGGTACAGAGCAAATATTTTGTTTCACCCCTCAGTCGCCATATCTATTTAAAGATTATTATAATTACTGCAGAGTATTCTGTATAGGAGTCAGTTTCTCATTCGCTGCAGCAGTTATCAGAGGTGTTTGATCAACAGGGGAGTTTAGAGTTTGAACTCTTCTGTCTTTGAAGATAAAAAGTCCAACTGTATCATGTGAATTGTGACAAATGATTGGCAACCTCTGCTGACATTAATTTATCGACCACCTGTTTCATGGCATTCCAGAGGCACAAAATACACCTCTTTCCTTTAGAAACTTCTCCAGTTCACAAACCGTCAGCAACTCAATTTCTCCGTCATTCCTCAACTCTAAATAGCATTTTGTGAAACTTTTTACGACACCCACGATTACAGTAAACGTGATCAGTAATAGTGTTCTCACATTTCTGACAGGTCAGATATTGAAGTTGCACTCAATGAGTTCGAACTCAAAACTTCCCGCATTACACATAGCTCTCTTTGTGAACACTAACTACTGTGTTCACCTAAAACTTAGCATGTAAAAATGCACTTTCAGAAGCACATGACATTTTTGCCGCCAATACATAACTCTTTCTGATACAAAAAATTATTTACACTTCACACAAAACTTAAGTGGCCCAATAAGATGGAAGAAAAAATCCAAATCAAGCAAAAAGTGTCACCTGAAAAATGTTATTAAATTTGATGTGAAATACAGTCTAGGTACCTGAGGTCTGTAGTCCAGATTCCTGAAATAACGTAACACTCTAGAGATGAGCGGCTTATCCATCTCCCATCTGCGGTGAAGGAACAGGAAAATTGCACACTGCATGGCCCAGCCTGTTTTCAGAAATTAATAATACCACTAATAAATATTGTGAATATGGGGAACTTCCTGCCTGAAGTAATCCGATTGATTTGTTTTATGCACATTTCAATTGTACGACGACAGCAGCAATCTGAAGTAATCTGGGTTTACAAATTTGACTGATTCATTGTTTTTTGTTACGCCATACTCAAGAATATTTCACTTACACGACGGCGGCCAGCATTATTGTGGGAGGAACCCAGGCAGAGTCAAGGGAAAACCCCTGACCCCTGCAGGTTACTGACAGACCTTCCCACGTACTGCTGAGGAGAAAACCAGCATGAGCTGGACTTGAACTCCCAGTGACAGCACTGATGAAGGGCTCCTGTGTCACTGTGCCGCGCGTGCACGTTAACCACCTCAGCCCCGGAGGCCACCAAATTGGGTCTAAGTTGGGTGTCTTTTTTGTTCATTCCTGCCTTTGCTATGATGTTTTTGAGCAAACTGGTGAAGTAGTGATACTTGATACTCGTGCACTGCAAAGATCATATCAGTCAATTCAGCTTGGATGTATATCACCACTGTGCACGGTAAAGTGCCCTATAACTTATAAGATATTATGTATTAAATTACCATCTGCTTTCAACCTGGATAATAAGACATTAAAATTATTCATCTCACCAATCTATTTATTAGAAACCAATATTCTCTGATCATGTGTTTTGTACTTGTAACTTTGTTTATAGTGTTTTGTAAACTGACAGAACACCTAATTTGCTTTTATGTATTTACTTGATTGGGATTTGATTTGAATTGGTCTTTTAAATCAGTATCAAAGAATTTTTCACTTATATGGCAGCTGTCAGGTTTATGGAAGGGAGAAATTAGACTGACCAATCAATTACATAACATGTATGGTGGGAAGAAACTGGGTAGAGCCTGAGGAAAACCCAAATTTCTGGTAATTTATTTCACCACCTGGTGTTTTATGCGGTACTCAAGAATATTTCGCTCACACGACAGCTTTCAACATTGTGATAGGAGGAAACTGGGCAGAGCCTGACGGAACCAAGAACATCTGCAAGTTGCTTGCAATGCTTTCCACGTATGCAAGTCCCTCACCCCCACCTTCCTATGAAGGGAAACAAATCTTTGAACCATTGGAACAGCAGTACCCTTTAATACCCACCTGACTAACAATACCAGTGATTTAAATAACAACACTACTAAACAGGAATAATTATGGATGGTAGTACTATTCCCCTAGGTGGATGGGGTAGCGATAAGATCTTAACCTTTTTGCCAGGTAGGCATGGCTTGTTTATGAATATTAACAAAGCATGCCTAACCCTAAAACATTTTTTTTTTACGTTTACGTTTATTTTACATTATTTTTCATGAATAGACAGTGTCTACACGTATCCTGAGAAAGGCTTGGAATCTGACCACTACCAGTGCATGAATTATAGAAACAGTCTTCAAATAGTTACAAGATTTGTCTCCCCTTATACAGACCATGGGTAAAGCCCAAATGTGCATTCCAATGCAAAACCAATGAGCGCAGCCACATAACATTGTATGAAAAATGTACTTTGTATGTCTCTGTTTTTAGAACCTCCCAACGTTATTGGTGGTCATGTTAGCAATAAGTCTTGGTGATGTGTTTGATAGACAGATGTATGAACCAATCACCAAATGAAGTCTTGGGCAAATAATAAGCTGTCCAATATTGTCAGATGTTGTCCACTTTATTTCTCGCCAAACATATGCCAAAAACTGAACACTCTAACGTTCGGTTTCAGATCAGAAAACTTTGCAGTTCATCTGTAAGGGGCCAGAGGCCCTTCAAAACTCCTCACCTGGTCCAGGGATATTTTTTAACAATGACTTGAGGATGATCTTGCCCCTTGTTATTGTGCCATATCTCAACTCATAGGAGAAGTAAAACAGCCAGTCCAGACGGGTTCTGTGGTTCATCAGAATTAGAGAGCCCTCAGAGGATTTGCCAGGAGAGCCCGTAAACACCATCTTCACACCAAAAACCACCTCATAAAGGGCCTGAATATACAAATTCATAAATCAGTACACATATTTTAAAGACAAGTTTTAGGGGTCTTTCTGGTGTTTCCTACTTCATTTTTTTTTTATAGTCATCGTCTTTATTTTATTTATTTTTTTGGTCAGTGTTTTATGCCACTCTATTATTAAAAACAGCAGTCACTCCTATAGTGGGAGGAAACCAGGCAGAGCCTTGGGGAAACCCATGGCCATCTACAACACAAAACTTAAATCTGATCATTCCCTTGTTAAAGCTGTTAACATGTATGAGACTCACTTCACAGATACAATATTTACCCTAATTCCTTAATCTTTTTGCATATGAAAGACCAAATTTCAGTGCAATTTATGCACATTTATAATTACATTTTGGAGACAAAACTACATTGGTTGGATTGGCCAATTTCAGGGCATCACAAAATGTACAATCACATTTAATAGTCTACACAGAATAAAGCCTTAAGAATATGCAACTAGCAAACATGAGAAAAGGCTGAAGAATTACAATAGCCATCTAAAGGAAATCCAAGGTCTGTACCCTTCAGTGGAAGCTCAAGTGACATACAAACATGGCAAACTTCAGGTAATTAACAGGGTCACCATATATACATGGGAATCAATGGGGTTTACTAATACAACTGTAGCTAATGCTTAAGTTAATACCGCTGATGGCATTAGAGGCAGTATTAAGAATTACCTGCAAATCAATAAACAAGCCCACACACAGTTTTAATATGCACATATACTGGTACATTTACAAGTAAACATTACTACTAATTGCAACCTGGGTGGCAGATGGAGCACGGCCTATTAGACTCTTTCCCCCACCAAAAATGTTTAAAAAAAAAACAAAACAAATAAATGAAAATAGTTTTAGAGACAATTTTGTATAGTACTTTGAATGACAATGACTTTGTCTCATTGCTTACCATGTTTCACACTTGTGTCCAATAACAATGTTTGCATGGATTTAACATACATGCCTGTAGGGTTTACAAGATAACCTACAGTCACAGTAACATTGGAGGAGTGCTGCTATACAAGCTTTAACACGTTAAAACAGGCCTTCACACAGTAAACACCTTGGTGTAAATTAAGGATAATTTTTACCAAAATACTCAATTTACTTTATTTCCATGTGGATTTGATCTCTGGATGAAACAAACAAAGTACTGCTACCACAATACACATATATAATGTCTATCTGGGACGGACATTAGCAATTTTCAGCCCTGCTGACTATGAATTTTTTTATGCACATATCATGTTTTAATTCTATACAGGGGCCTCCGTGGCTCAGTCGGTTAGCGCGCTAGCGCAGCGTAATGACCCAGAAGCCTCTCACCAATGCGGTCGCTGTGAGTTCAAGTCCAGCTCATGCTGGCTTCCTCTCCGGCCGTAAGTGGGAAGGTCTGCCAGCAACCTGCCGATGGTTGTGGGTTTCCCCCGGGCTGTGCCCGGTTTCCACCCACCATACTGCTGGCCGCCGTCGTATAAGTGAAATATTCTTGAGTACGGCGTAAAACACCAATCAAATAAATAAATAAATAAATAAAATTCTATACAAGTCCCGAAGAATGCTAAAACCAAATGACAATCCTCCAAAACATGAAAAAAGAATAAGAAAGATTCAGCAAGAACAGAGCTGTCATTCTTAGTTACCTTACTCAGGCTAGACTTGAAATCATTTTGTCAAGCTCACGTGTCTATGAAGTGTGACGGCAGGAGCTCATAATGTCAACCTCTAGTCCATAAATTTAAAAAAGTTCAAAAAATGTTTTTACATGTATTTGTTCTTCAGCAACCCCAGTGTAGCCATTTTCAATTTAGCTTTTCCGTTTTTATATCTGGAAGTCTTTTTTCATAAATAACAGGAAATATGGTGCAAAATTCTGACAAAATGAGAATGTTGTATATGCTTTTAGAGTGAGTCAGTGCTTGGGGTTTGAAGTCATACTTAACAATTTTTTATTCATATGGCGACGAACTGATCCTTTGAGTGTATGTATTTTATACTGATACGGGTCAACCAGTCGTTGCACTATCCCCTTCATGCTGAACGCCACGCAAGGAAGTTACAACTTCCTCTTTTAAGGTCTTAGGTGTGACTCAACCCAGGATTGACCCTGGATCTACCGCTCCCGAAGCCAACACTCTACCAACTGTGCTATCGGGGCCGGTATATGATTTTAGAAGCTATAGTGGAGATTTTTGGCAAAAAGTTGATCAGCTCAAATACAATCAAATTTTCGCTTTTATTTTAGAATACAGTAGCCCAAATAATTACCTTTCCCAAAAATATTAGCTTCGTTTGTGCATGTATTACTGTTCAAAATCGGTAATAAAGTTCTTAAAAATATATAGAGGGTCACATCATGACTTCTTTGAAAACGTTAGAGGTTTTAGCACTATATTATAAAATACACTATGAGTAATTACAGAATATTTCATTTGATAGGGGAATGTGGATTTTTTGCCACATATCTCTGGCATAGCCTCTTTAAGTCACTATTGTAACTACACTGTACATGTACTGTGCACCTCTATATACAGTCTGTCCTGCCTGGCCAGTAGGCATGCTTGTTCAGTTATGCATCTTTTAGGTGAACAATTTGGGCAAATTTCCTGCTGGGAATCTGGGATAATTAGATTTATCCTGATGCATGCACTGCTTCCTAAATGTGCAAGAACACTGACCTGAGCTTCGATTGATTGTCAAAATCTCATTACCATGAACACCTAGCAGAAGGGTGCTTGCACATGTAACTCAGTCTATTCCCAACTCTGTAAGCCATATGTGCAATATATCACCTTAATTATTAAATGCACGCCAGAGTCACTTATTCTATATGGTAATTGGTAATCTCTGGCAAGCAGACAGGTATCAGGGTGGGGCTTCAGTAGTTTTATCAGCTTTATGAAACCACAATACATAAAAACTAGTGAGAATAATTGCTTTACCTCATGGTTACCCTGCTGACAGATATACGAATCCTACTGTGTTTGAAAAAAAAAATTTCAGAGGAAAATAAATTAAATTAATTGTGGTGCCTGTATATGTACATTCCAAAATCTGTAAACACCTAGAACTCTCAGAACCAGGCAAACTTTAACAGAAATAATGAAATTCTTGGGTCAAATACAACACAGAAATGTCTTCTTATTTATCCATTTATTTGATTGGAGTTTTACAACATCCTTTAAGAATATTTCACTTATACGGTGGCAGCCAGCATTATGGTGGGAAGAAACTGCCTGGGGAAACCAAGGCCTTTCGAAGGTTGCTGGCAGACACAATGTCTTCATATGGTATCAAGTAAACAGTGCAAGCCCTTTCATAATGCTTTTCTTATTATTCTTTAGCATGTTCATCTGCTTTAATTTTCTCTGATAATGTACATTTAATTTTCAAATATAACATTTAAATCTCACAACTTAACACATGTATGTTGATGAATCAATGATTCAGTTGACAGACTCCTAAAATATGCAGTTCTCTCCAAGAGATCGTGGGTAGATTTAAGAAGATTTTTACCTATAAATAAAATTATGAACTTCGATCTAATATTGAGACATGAGAAATACATAACACACGGAGAATATTACAGTGTAACACCTTCCCAACACACTCCAGTTTCTTCCACCCATAAATGGTAATCATATATAAAGTGAAAAATTCCTGAGCAGTGAACACAGCGATAAACCACAATCAATCAATCTTCCAACAGTAATTTTGCCAATCATACTGTATATTGCTCTTTGCCACAAACTGATCTCCATGCATCATGAATCATAGTACTGACATATTGACAGCAGTGCTGCCTCAATGGAATGCCATGCTGATGATAACTTAATGCCAGAGATATTGCTTAACTCAGTCACAGAATAATAACACCAACTGGTATACACTGGTCTATCCCAATAATGAGGCATCAAAAAAAGAAGTGTAGAGAGGTACCAGTGCAGTATATGTGTGTGGATATCTTCAAAACATCTTTCTATTCTGAGGATGAAACATACATCTACTATGATGCACACCAAAATAAAGAATCATTTTAAACAATGACAACATGAATTTCAGTTCCACCAACATATGCCAAACTGCCATTTATTCTAGCCTTTCAGCGTGAAATACAGCTTTTTAATTTAGGTGCCCTCCTGATTCCCATAATTTGGGCTAAATTCAAATTTTTTTTCAAACAGGTGTAATATTATTGTGAAAACTTAATGCTGACTGAGTAAGAAGAAAATCACGTATTTTCTTCTTCAACACCAAATTAATCAAAATAAACATACGGTAAAAAACTGAATTTCTTTTTAGTTTGGCTATTTTGGGAAAGTATGGATATGAAAAATTGCCAGCATGTATTGTATTTTACAACCTAAAAACCAGAATTAATGACAGAATTAATTTAATTACTTATCTGGAATTATCCACCAGCCTTTAGCACAATACTGATGAACACCAACCACTTATTATTACAATTGTAAAAATAAAAAAAGATAAACTTTATCTATTTATTTACTTGTTTATTTGACTGATATTTTATGCCATACTCTAGGATATTTCACTTAAACGACGACGGATAGCATTATGGTGGGAGGAAAGCTGACAGGGCCTGGGAGAGATCCACAACCAACTGCAGGTTGCTGGAAGATCTTCCCACATACGGCCGGAGAGGATGCCAGGATGACAAATGCTATAATAAGAACAGAAATCTAAAACTATAGGTTCAACATGTCCAAGGCTTTGACTGAGCTGCCAAAGTGCTACCACCACTGAAGCATCATGTCAAAGACATCAGACATGACTCAGGCCCAATCACATAATACTGACACCAATCAACCAGTTCTGTTTCCTTGCTCTAATCTTTCAGTGGTAAGCATCAAGCCAGGCAGCAACAAGCACCATCTGTTAAAGGCTTTGGCATGACCTGATTTGGTTTTGATCCCAGGTCTCCCGACTTCGAGGAGGATGGTCTACCCATTGGGCTACTGAAGCAGTTGCTTGTCATGTGCTGTCCCATTTAGTTGTTGCACCGTTTAAACACAACTTCTAATTCATTAGGCTAACAGGGGTTCATTCCTCAAACCCTAGACATTTTTCTATTGATACCTTTGAAATGTTTCCTTTCTGCGGAGGGGATTACTCAATTACTCCATTATTGGCTTCTGTTAAGCTCAAAACAGTCCCTTGCATGCTGCAAACCTGGAAATATTTTTAACAGGCAGCTAGATATTGCTGATTCAGTTTTAAGTGTGGATACAAAATCCTCCAGGTTTAGGGAATGGGCATCTGTTAGCTATTGTATCATTAGTATGCAACCTCTAATTCAAAGAGGAAATTGCACAGTGACAGCTGAATACCACATTATTCTTGAATACCATATACACTGTTTTTATGATTGGTAGAAATGATAGCCCAGGAGAAATGTTATCATTTTCAGTGATGTTACATGGGAATGTAAAAGTTTACTATACTGTATCACCCGTTCACACTGGAAGGTTATGAAACAAAATGCTTCTATTTCGACATGGCCTCTGGGAGAGAAATAACAATAATACAATAACAAAAAAAGTTATCTGAGATAAAAATGCTGTTGGTCCCCTATTTATATAAATAATACAATAGGCTACCTAATGTACTGCCTCCATCATCAGCATGCTATCAAAATAAGGAAGACATGGTTTAAGGCAAAATACAATCATGCCCTAACAGCACATATAACCCTCCCAAATGTACACAAAAAGTGCCCGCTTTAGAAAAAGTTCACCAAAATCACATGTAGCTCTTCTAACCTTTCTTAAGTGTCCTTTTGGGACCAGAATTAATTATGGGCCTGACATCGAAACACTTTTAGCCCAAAATAACCTCTGGCTCTGGTCAACACTGTTAAGAATGTCCATCGTGAACTTACCACGGCGTACACCTTCCAGGTTGACAGAATCACATCACCGACCCTTCTACCAAGTGAAGGGCGGAGTCCCAGCAACGGCAAGATAGGGGTGAGAAAAACTATCGTGCCGAATGTACTGCTAATATATAAAAAGAGCAGCGAAAAGCAGCCCGGCAGCGTAGTTTGCCATGGTTGTCACTTTTTCTTCAGCTACTCATTTTAAGTTTCCACCACACGCTTTCCATCGTAAACAAATTATTTATACGCCACAAGCATATGTCGTGGCCTTCGACTTGCACAGTCATATTTTCCTTCCTCCATACAGCTGTAAACAGAAGAGAGCGTGTCAGTAAAGGGGAGTAATAAGTTCCCATCTGGCCCAGACTTCTTGCTGTGAGTTCATTCACCATATGGTTCTAAGGCTAGGTTAAGTCTAATTTCAAGTTGCTGAATGATTTTAATAATGATGTTATAAAATGAGTGAGAAAGTCAAACTCACTATCCTGTGGGTGAGGACATTGTTTGCAATATAACTTTGTGTCCAGTAGGCCTAATAAGATAAATATGCACGTGGAAAGAAAATATGAATGATCGTTATTATGTGAAGGGCACTCGCTGGCTCATTTGACTAATGATAGGCCTATGAAAACGTTGGTCTGGTAAAAGGCGCCCGGCACCAACATACATACACTCTAAACAAAAAAAACTAATCTGTTAAATTTAACATAGCATCACGCTTTCTGAGTGATAGCAGAATAGTTCCTACATTACTTTACTGCAATATAATATTACATTATGAACAACTGAATACCCCGTTAAACCAAAATACCTCGGGAATAAGGTCTGGAAAAGGCTGGAATAATAGATAAAGTTCGTCTGTCATATAAATACATAAAGGACTATAGACTGTAACAGAATACACTTTGTAGCCATGGCATAATCTGTTCTTTGCGATCACACAGAAAGCATCATGATCAATTTAATATTCATTCGACTTAGCAGACATATTTTGGGGGTGAATAACCGAAGAGGTTGCGGGATAGAATTCAGCTCTCTTTATATTGTCAGCTTGGCTTACGTGTCCTATGAACAGGTTCTCATATTGGTTTTGTTGACTTCAGGGGCACTACATGTATGTGTCTAGTTTTTATCATATTCAATTTTCATCTCCCTCCATGGGAAATTAAACCTGCATGGTTAAACGACGGACATGTTCAAAGGTTCAACACAGTATATATAGTAGCCTAAAATATAAATTTACAAAACAGCTGTATCAGGTTTCTTCTTGCTGCGTAAAATGGCGTTAAACTACAGTTTTCGTAAGGCCTCAGCTGTCAGGCCAGACACCAACTAGCCTGCTGTGGTGACGCCAACCGTGACAACTGTCAAAACAACTTTGTTTTGGGGGAGAGCTCGAACAGGGGGCGCTAAGCTGGTCCCGCGTTCACAGTATGTTTATCGATGATGTCATTTCCAAATATTTCGACTGTTGGCGGGAAATATACATAAAGTAAAGAGGTATTAAGAAATGTAAAATATGTCTCAAAAAATGAAAAAAAAAAAGAAAGGGGCATACCACACTCTTCGCTTCATAGTACCTTTTCATGGATCCTTCAAGGGTCGTCGTATGAAAACAATGACTTTCACTTGAGAAACAATGTTGTTATCTCGCTTTGTCGCATTTGTTAGGTACCGTGCGTTGTATAACGATTTCAACCGACGTCACAAGTTATTTCTTTAAAGACTGTTGTGTCAAGTTATTCCATCAAACGCCTTCGTTCTAAGTTTCTTAAGTTTTAAGAATGAGTAAGTGAATGAGTGAGTGCTTGGGGTTTAACGTCGTACTTAACAATTTTTCAGTCACATGACGACGAAGGAGTCCTTGGAGTCCATGTAATGTGCCTCCTTGTTGCAGGACGGATTTCCACCGTTCTTTTATCTACTGCTGCTTCACTGAGATGACTTACCGAAGGCAAGTAAAAAACCCCGGCCGAGCCATTATACTGATACTGGTCAACCAGTCGTTGCACTTTCCCCTTCATGCTGAACGCCAAGCGAGGAAGTTACAACTTACTCTTTTAAGGTCTTAGGTGTGACCCGACCCAGGATTGACCCTGGATCTACCGGCCCCCAAGCAGTATGGGCCTACAATAAGTAAAATTCTCTTGTCAGTAAATATGACAGAGGTGTCCAGAATATTAACCCTGGCTACGGACAGTATATTTATCGTGTTGAATGAGATTGCCATGCTTGATATATATACAGTAGCAATCAATGAGCAAATCAATGAGATATATATTCTGATTATTGCCAACTTATATACTAGCATGGTTCATACGAAAATGGTCAACCAAAATGGACGTTCCGGGCCCACAATCGCCAGGCCAAGTCCCAAATCGACGTTTAACACAAGCCACCGAAGAACTAAGAAAGCGTATAAGGTATGAAATTTCACTAAAAGAAGTAAACAATTTTCTGTGATAAAGGAATGACGCAGAGATGTTCTATATTCATTCATTTATTTGTTTCGTGTTTACACCGTACTCAAGAATATTTCTCTTATACAATGGCAGCCAGCATTATAGCTGACGCCCCCCCCCCCTCCCAACTTGTCTTAAACGATGTGACACAGCCAGAATAGCTATGTGTAAATGATGTTGAGAAAGAATTCTGAAAGAAAAGCGGTTGAGAAAGTATCACGGTTGAAAGACAGTGTCTACGCACATGTTGGTCTCTTTATAACAGCTTTAAACAGTGTGGGGTTTACAACCATTTTTTGGGTGTTCCTCAACACCATCAGGTTTTTCAGACTGTTTTGTGTGATAAAAAATTCCCTTTCATTCTAAGGGTTGATCCTTAATGGAATTTTGCCACTCAGTGGAATGACGGCAGGACAAGATATTATAATATTTAATACATTATTATTACTACTATATGTCCAAAGTATCATTTAATTAGAAAGAAAAAACATATTTGGCAACTGCCTTGGGTTTGTTATTATTCCTAGGAAATCGAAATGATGTCACTGATTTCGGTCATCTTGAATTTAGTGACACTACGAGACAACAATTAATAGGCACTAATGTAGCCATGTGCCAAATATGGTGCTGTTGTCCGCCAAGTATTAGTATTTTCAGAAAACCACCAGACTCTCTTGTTCACGCAAAGGCATCTTTAATTGCCTTGTAGCATGAAGTGCCCCAGACAGAGTAGGCCCAGGTCTGCATGATGGATCAGCAGACAATGTTTATCGCATTGTTTATTGAGACATTACTTATCAATGGACTGAATTTCCAAAGAGGCATATACAATTTCGCTATCTAGCACTGGAGGCGATGCTCAAAAAGCGATATCATCTAGTAGACCTACTTAATGTCACCATAATGAGGTTAGAAGAAAAGCACAGAATGGCAATATCGTCCTGTAGGCCATCCTAATTTCAACGTTATGTATGCACGTAAATATTAAGAAAAACAATATGACCTCGTGTGATGACCTTCATAATTCCAACATCGTGTAAAGAGATAAAGCGTATAAAGTCAATATGATATCGTATGTAGGCCTTCACAATTTCAACAGAATGCAAATAACGGACAGAAAAGCAATATGATATCGTATATAGGCCTTCAAAATTTCAACAGTATGGACATAACGGACAGAAAAAACAATACCACCTCGTATGGTGCCCTTCACAATTGCACCATCATGTAAAGAGATAAAGCGTGGAAAAGTAATACGGTATCACATATAGGAAGATAAATAAAGCACAGAAAAGCAACATCACCCCACAGACCTTCGCAATATCAACGTTATCTAAATTAATAAGGCAAAAAAAGTAATATCACCTTGAAGACCTTAACAATATCAACGTTATGTAAACAAATAACGCAAAAAAGCAATATCACCTGGTAGACCGTCGTGATTTCAACGATAGCAGATTAAACACAGAAAAACAATTTCAAAGCTATGTTAGCAACATTAACCTGCATACCTTCACAATTTCAACTTGATATACGCAAACAATGCACAGAATAGCAATCACCCTAAAGACCTACACAATTTCAGCATAATGTAAGCTTGCAGAAAAAGCATGGACAGAATGCATTAAAAGTTTTAAGTTTTCATCGTAAGGTTCACGGCGTCAATGTACAAAGCCCTATATAACCTATAATACATCTATAGGCAATTTCACCGTCTTGTAAGATGATAATATTTAATACCCATAAATGCCAATTATGGGTTTTCACAGTTTCAGTGTCATACAAAACCACACCGACCTGCATGTTCCCACGTTATCTACCCACTGCTATATGGCACATGTATGTAGGGATACCATGCGGAAAAACCGGAGAATCCATAAAAAAACCCACATGGCCGTATATGCCCTTACAATTTCAACTTCTTACACAATGACAATGCACAAACAGCCAGGATACTAGTATCACTATATATGGGCCCAGATAATCTCATCGTTATGTAAGGCGACAATGGATGTATTCAGGTTGGAACGGTAACTACATTTGACCTACATCGGGACCCCCCACGACATTTTTGTTTTTCGAATTCTTCACATTGGTCATTCTGTACCTTACTGACTCTTGACCTATTGGAGCCTTTTGTTTGGTTTCGAAATTTGACAAGTGGAAACGGCACCTGTCATTCTTGCGTATATCGAACGGAGGAAGGAGGAAGTGTAGCCGCTTGACTGATATTGCACTATTTAGTCGCCAGCTAGTCAGTTACGCAGTCTTACAAAGGTTCATACACAGTTCGTGGTTACCTTTCAGCCTTCTTCGGAGATATGTTAGTGATATACACATATAAAGAAATAATCAGAGCGTACACTAGTCGGTGGGGGTGGGATCCACGTGTAACTACTCATTTTCCAAGGACTTAACAGCCAAATGTATAGAATTTAGGCGTGCGATATTCGTATATCGCTCGTAAACCACAGCGGGGCCTTCCTTTCAAGTCGATAATCGCAGACCCATCACAGACACGACATATAACACACCACGCAGTTCTGAAAAGAATATGTAAGAAAATGTTATGCTCGGGGTTTATTGTTGTAAGTAACTATTTTTCAGTCATATGACGACGATGTGTGATTAGGTGTTTGTACATACGGGCATAGTATTGTGTCTTGTGGCAGGACGAGTCCATGCCATCAAAGTGCTGCTTCTACTGTACGCCAAAGTACTGCGGCTATTGTATGACAACAGGTGTTAAGTATCATGCCGAAGACACCAGACATGACACCCCACCCAGTCACATTATACTGACACCAGGTCAACTAGTCATGTTTCCTTCGTCTAACCTCTCAATTTTGAGCGCCAAGCAAGGCGGCAGCAAGTACCATTTTTATGATTGGTATGATCCCGGGGTCTCCCGACTTCTATGCTATATATAAATATACACAAAGAAAAAAGTTAACCACCTCCTGGAAAGTCTGCACTGACACATAAAATCATTGGTGTTGGGAGATTATTGGCAAACTGATATCGCGGCAACGGTTGTGATCAAAAAGGGCAACGTTCTGTCAATAAGAAAACACCATAAATGACATTAGACTTATTCAGGATATCGTTAGCCAAACCAAAATTGTATTTTTCACAAAATAAAAGTGGCTTGTATGTATTGAACTTCAGAAGTCATCTGGCTTCATAGGGCGTACATTTTAAGTAAAAATGTCACTTTGCTTCATAGGGCGTAAATGTTTAAGTAAAAATGTCACTTGGAGTGTTTAGAACATAAATCCTTAGAGACAAAGGTTAATAGCGCGTATAGACCCCATTAGTCCGCATGACAGCTTCCAATCTGCGTCTCATCACTCCAGTGAGACGTCGGATCTGCCGAAGGGGTAACTGTCGCCACTGCTGTGAGGTTCCTCGTATAGTGACCAAGTCCAGTTTGCAGTCGTGCGAGATGCACCTCCAAACCATTACAGAACCCCCTCCATAAGAAACATATGGGTGGATGTTCGTAGGTGTATACGCTATGTTCTTGTGCGTCCAAACCCTCATTCGTCCATCTGTAACGTTGAGCAAGAACCGACTTTCGTCCGACCAATGGATTCTACGCCAAGTCCTCAAACTGCAACCTCGTCGTGCTAAACACCATGCCAAACGTATCGGTTGATGGCGATCTGACAATAAGGGGCGTTTGATGACTCTCCTTTCCCTAAGCCCTGCGTCTTTCGAGTGGTTTCTCACGGTCCTTATGGACAGACGTCTGTTGCGTAGCCACGGTCGCTTCAAAGATGGACTTGATACAAATGGCTGACGACGTACCAGTCGGATCAGTGCCCTGTCTACACGCTGTGATGTTACAGGTGGTCGGCCGAAGCGTGGCTGGTCTTTCACAGCATTAGTTTCATCGTGTTTTCTCACCAATCGGCTTATCACTGTATAATGGTAGCCCAATTGACGCCCGATAGCTTTGATCAACAACCCTGCGGAGTGCCGATAATTTGCCATCTTTGCTCCTCTGATACACGCATTCGTGCCATGTTCACAGAAGATTAGTCCACACTGCACAACGCCGAAATTAAGTACAAAAATTTGAAGGGCAAGCACACTGAATTTTGCATAATTACACGAAAATTTTTTTCTTGTCGCAGAACATTAAGTTCTTGCGTTACTGTCAAAAATGAACGACCACAATCGTTCAAAGGAACATCATTCTTGTCATCACCATTTACTGGCATTGCAGTTGAAATTAATGGGGACAAAATTTAAAAAATTGAAATTAATTAACAAATGATCGTAGCAGGGGGTGCTTAACTTTTTCCCTTGTGTATAGTACATACAGCTGCTAACACGTAAGAGAGAAGCAATGATAAGTTTTCACTTTTTCTGGGGAGACAAATTCCAATGAAAAGTGAAACTCTTTCTGCGTGAATAAATTACAGGTCAAATACAAATATAGATGTTTTCAGTCGTGCTTTCATTGCAACTATACATAAAAGCATCATGTCGACGTGACAAACATAGTTGCTTAACCTGTCCCTAGCCCTGCAGTCATATCCGTTTAGGAATAAATAAAAAGTCTTAAATGTCTCTGGTTTATCCACTTCTCTTATGCTCCACGAAGGACCGTATGTGAATACCTTTTACCTGAATTGTATAAAATGTTTCGATCTACGTTTTATGTGGACCTCTCGTCGTCACGGTTAAGTTCACATGTGTGCACCCTTGTCTAATAAATGTATAACAGTTCAAGCCTGCACTTAGCTCCCAGACGCTTCCGAACAGGCTGATGAAGTTACAGTCTTATGTTACACCCAAGCTAAGTCATACGACGTTTTCAGGGAACAATACCAAGCGGAGCGCACTGGCGTCAAGCGAGTATTCGACTAACACCTGTGGAAGAAGAAAGACGAGCCTAAAAGACGAGAGACAGTCGACATGACTCGCATACAGACAATACTCGTGTTTGTAGCTTTTGTCTTTTCTTCGATTTCGATCATCATCGCACACAGGTCGAACTGCCGAGTCGAAGAATACAAAGTGAAAGAGTTTGATCCTCAAAAGGTAAAAGAAACAAGTTCTTTTTATTCCTGAAAAAAAAAACACACACACTGACAATTTAATACCTAGTAGAATGCAGGAAAATACCCTATACTTTCATGCAACAACTGTATAATTTACTATTTGAGCTTCTGTAGTACCTTGTATTCTTTTCATTTTTGGCCAGCATACCATGTCATAATGCTGGATTAAAAAATGCTCATGCGCTAGTGCAGCTTAGTGACCCAGGAGCCTCTCATCAATGCGGTCGCTATGAGTTCAAGTCCAGCTCGTGCTGGCTTCCTGTCCGGCCGTAAGTGGGAAGGTCTGTCAGCATAGTGCGGATGGTCGTGGGCTCTGCCCGGTTTTTCCCCACCATAATGATGGCCGCCGTTGTGTACGTGAAATAGTCTTGAGTACGGAGTAAAACACCAATCAAATAAATAAATAAATAAAACTGCTCATCTTTTGAATCATTGCCTGGATAGTTTTTTTTATCCTAGCCTCGGACAGAGAAGTTTGAAATTCCTCTGCCTTTATAGAGTACTCTGCATAATATTTATCTATTTCATGGAGATCGAGTGGCGTACTCGTTTTGAGACTTTTTCACTTTAGCCACGACGCTCAGGTCAAGTGCCCTTTCGCAAACTATTGCATATTAACGCTCGTCAATTACTTGCTGGAGGCCGAGGGGTTCCTCCGCACTGTTATGCTTCCTCCACCCATGACAATGATCAAGGTCATATGCCATGTCAAATATTCTTGAATATACGGCCTTAGGCATCAATCAAACATGTTAACAGAAAAGTTTACCTTCGGCTTAACTCGGGCCTGCCGCAGTGAAAAATTTTGGGTTTTTGGCTTTGACCAATGTATATTTTATCGTATCTAATTGTCACAATTTTGTTAAACACGAATATATGTCAAGCAGTAATGCATGCAAGCAACATTTTATACCTGAAATGTCACGTTGTCGCCCAAACAAGCCGGAGGACCACATTTATATGACGTGATTCTATGTTTGCATTAGACCGCGACAAACCAACATTTTAATGACCGATGTATTTCAAAAGAGAGACATGCGCCAGTTTAACAGTATGATTGAGCGTTTGATGTTTTACTTTACATTGCGGCCTAATGGTTAGAATGTCCGCCTTGAAGTCGGGAGGCCTGGGATCAAGTTTGGGGGTCATACCAAAGATTTTAGGAATCGTACTTGTTGCTTGGCTTGGCGATCAGCGCTGAGAAGTTTGAGCAGGGATTGGTTAGCCCGGTGTTATTATAATGCGACCGGATGGGGTGTTATGTCTGGTGTCTTGGGCGTGATACTTCAGTGACGGCAGCACTTTGGCGGCATGAACACTACAAGACACAGTATACATGTATGCACACACCCAATGACTCCTTTTCGTCATATGATATGTCACTATTTCCAAGATATGTCGCACGGGAGTTTCCTTACAATGTTCTAGGGAGTCCCATACAAACCCCGTACGATGT
The DNA here is from genome assembly GCF_032854445.1 of Liolophura sinensis. NCBI lineage: Eukaryota > Metazoa > Mollusca > Polyplacophora > Chitonida > Chitonidae > Liolophura > Liolophura sinensis. The sequence continues at coordinate 30,934,174 of NC_088300.1, forward strand.
ATAAAATTCATACAGATATCTCACGGCTCCCTGTGATTGCCGAGGTGCAGCGCCTGCAAGATTACCGTGAGGTATCCTTGTGTCTTATACACGAGCACCTGGCGACTGGAGTCGAGAAAACTTCAAAGGGCAATTGGGGACTGAAGTCACAAATATGTGTAGGAATGCCGGAAAGCCTCGCGATTCTCTGGATTTCCAAAATGCACCGTAGGTATAATAATTCGTAAACAGGCCAGGTGGATATGTGATTTAACCACAAGTATTGTAAAATAGCTCATCTGGCCAAATATGACACTGGTTAGTTATGAGGGCTCGACTGCTCTATTAATCAAACAAAATACCTTACATGTATGATTTTGTGTTTATTAAGCGAATCCAAAAATTGTTCAGTGACAGCTGTACATCGTATGTTATTTATTTTTATTTGGAGTTTTACGCAGTACTGAAGAATATTTCACTTATAAGACGGTGGCCAGCTTTATGGTGGGAGGAAACCGGGTAGAGCCCGGTGGACCCTCCCGACCATCTGTAGCTTGCTGTCAGACCTTCTTAAGTACAATTGGAGTGAAAGCCATGACGAGCTGGACTCACATTGGTCGCATTGGAGAAGTTCCTGGGTAATTAAACTGCTTTGGCATGTCAACCACTATGCCACGGGTTGTTGTATAGTGAGCATACGTGTATACAACAAATTTGCTGAGTAGATGAAAATGCTGATGAGTTTTCACAATGTGTCCTCAAAGCATCGTATGAGGGATGAAATTTTTGTATAATTTGATACTTTTACTTGAGACAGTTCGTTGAGTCTTTTGTTGCAAATTATTTCTTGGGCGGAAAGAAATGATAAAATAAACATAAATAAAAAAAATAAAAACATCTGAACAGAAGTTGGATCAAATCTATCGGTGTCTTGTAATTGAACGAATCAATTTACGCATGCAATGTATAGCGAGGGCTAAACCCACCGTATCTGCATTCAGATACGTATGCGAAGGTTTATTTAAACCTACGCAAGCAAAGCTGAACAAGGTCATGTATTTATTGCACGAAGGAATGCATTACGTAAAGCACAAGAGTGAAAGAAAGTCGTGTCACTGGTTAATGCAGCCGACCATGAGGTCAAGGTCACACAGGTTGTTTCAAAGGCGCTCTCCTGTTAAGTCTTACTCAGCAGTATAACTTATCAAAAATACATGAACGTTCATCTCTCCATCACACTTTTGCGCCTTCCTTAAACCGAAGGTCAAAATATTTAAGTACTTGTGATGAATTGAAGAAGCGTTGAATATTTTCATAGAAAAAAAAACATCACCCAACAATTCCCTCTTTTGCCGATCCTTTTGTGTAAAGAGTAAAGCATCGCGTGTGGGTATTTCTTCCCTAGCCCAGATGGCCTACATGTTAGCTATAATGTCAATATATATGTATGCATGCCACGTGTTGGTTATAGCCTACGTTAGGACATACCCAGGGTTCCTTTGAAAAGTCTTTGTAAATGCAATGATAAGTCTTAGTCGTCTGTCTTTTGTCCACTGTGTCATTGATAGTCCCATGTTGATACATAAGGTATTGGAATATACCTGTGGACACAAAACGGTTGTCACGGTTAGATGACGTTGTTTAGCTAATGTCAGACACTAGAGCTGATGTTACTGGGTTCATTACTGACAGTCACGCTAACACGTTGAATAGATACAGACTTCCATGGACTCACGGCAATTTCAGCTGTGTAATGTTGCCTTCTGAGGCTACCAGAACAACTTCTGTAGACGATAAATAACTGATTACAATTTGCAAGGGCATATCTGGTTCCAGGGGACATAAAGTTTTCCTTACAAAGTTAACCAGGCGGTGGTTTTAAATGACAGCATAGAAATCGAGGGCTCTTTATTGCGTAGCTATAATACCTCTTTCTGCCCCAGCCTTGTGACATTCTTGCACGAGTGGCCACGCGATGTGATACAAATTTCCCAATGTAACGCGATTACAGACGGACAGTCAGTGCAAAAATCGTACGGTTATATCGTCTGATGCTCTCTATATATGGGGATCAGAATCAGTTAATAAGGATCGCACCTTCTCACTGTATCTAACAACATAAACAAAGAAATGACAAGAATTTCGTACGTGAGCTATTAACATTGCGCGTTTTGTTGTGGTCTTAATTCATATGACCGGTAATAAATTCACAATCGGGTTTTGAACTAATAAGCCCAGGTTTAGAATTAGAATGATTTTTATTGCCAATCAGTTTGATACTTGTTCTTAAACTTAATGGTGTAATTAATCTGTAAGAATCACTCCTAATGTACAATGCTCAGAGCTCTGTTAAGAAAGGCTATACAATTCTCAATTAAGTTTAAACCTTTAGTTCTCGGGTTAATGTAAATGCAAACTACCTTTCGTACTCTTGTTAATGTAACTGTGTAATACTCTTTGAATGCCTTCATTAAGGCCACTGTTATACATTTACACAGACACTACTTCAATTATTGTACACATACAATACTCGAGGTAATCTTTGGAGTACACATATAACACTCGAGATAGCGTACACATACTCCGACCAGGGTAAACATATAAAATCACACAGGAAGGGCGCAGTTTGAGCGACGGTCTGTCGGTCTGAGATCCGGTCTGGGCAGTCCGGCAAAACGGCCATGTGTATCGACTGAAAACCACTACAGATCGACTGCCGATTTTCTCTATTTATCAGTGTATAGTTAGTCAAGATTGAACAAATTTTTATTATCATATATCATGGTTCACACTGAACCGAATAGTGGCTTTCCAAGATGGCGGATGGAAGCCCTGCCGCCATTATTTTCAGATGCCTAACAACATAAATTATTATCCCAGTAGTTAATTCAAACTGCAGTACATAATATATCTTTATTTTCAGGCTCATTTATTCATTTGATACATTGCATTACATTTTTGTATCTTCTTTCCAATTCTTTTCGATGAAAGAATAAAAAGCTTTCTTTGTACCTAAACTTGGATGTTTGACCCGAGCAAGTGCCGTTGACAAATGTTATGTATGTTCTCTGTTAACAGTTCGCAGGAAGATGGTACGCTTACAAATACCTCCCCAGCAGCGCGTTCCCGTCACCATTGCCTTTCCAAGATTTAGTGTTTACGTTTATACTGTCTGATAATGAGACGTATACAACCTACACCACTAGCAGGTAATGATAGTTCCAGACACGTGAGACTTTTTATTGTACCGTCTTTCGTTTTGTATGACTAAGGTTCTAAAGAGATTGTTGAAATCTTAGAAGCATCTTTCGCCATTTTGTATTCCACGATGTGCATCTTTTAACAATCTGTGATGTATGATGTATCTTTTATGCCTCTTTCCACCATCTTCCATCCCTTTCTCTCCCTTAACTCATTATCTAATGCCCTATTCCAGGCATCCTAAGAGTCTTCCCTTCATCTCCCATCAAACTTTTTCTTCCCTTCCTCTTCCCCGGTAATTGTAAATTAGGTGAATTCCAAAATCTTCATTTGCAGATTTTAGGGAAGACATGGGAAATATATTAAAAGTAGGGTGTCACTGTCGATGGGAAAGGGTATTTGAGATGCTTATAATGGGGCATTATAAATTGTATGAAAACAACGACCTATTTGACATGCATTATACAATCTTGCATGTCTCCTCCATCAATAAATAAAAGATCACAGTGCTAGTCCCACTAACTTCTTGAATGTCATGTTTTTTCAATGTCATTTTTATCAATTTTATGACGGCAGTCTGGACTATTGGTACAAATAGGCCTAAACCACTGAACTTTGCAAACACCTATCAAACCTACTGACTTAAAGCGCAGCCAAACCAGGGAGAGTTTGGTCATTTGAAGTGAAGTGAATCGGTGATCAACCTCCAAGTCTTTTCTTACCATCTGTAATCATGAATAATCATTACACATGAAATATAATAAGGGTAAAAGCCATTGTGAGCCATATATATAACTATGAAATAACCATCACATGGTTTATTCCACCATCTATTGCTCTTTTCCATCATCACGTCACAACTTAACTCTTTCATGGCTTGTTTAACTATATATCAGGCGTTGTTCGTTTCTCTGCTACTTGTACACGTGTACATAATGGCATAGTTTAACCTCTTTGTTCTGTATTGTTACATTCCACTTCTTTCTCTCAATAACTGTAGTTATTTATGTATATTTTCTCCTTATCTACTCCGGGTCGGGTCATAACAAGGACTTTAAAATGGTATTTGTCACTGCCTCGCTTTGTGCTCAGCAAAGAAAGGTGAGAGCAAAGAAACAGGACCGGTTCACCCGGTGTCAGTATAATGTGACTGGGTGAGGTGTCATGTCTGGTGTCTTCAGCATGATACTTCTGTGGTGGCAGCACCTTGAAGGCATGGACTCGTCCTGCCACAAGAAGAGACAATACATGTACACACACTTAATGACTTCTCCTTCTCATATGAAATTGTTTAATACGACATTAAACCCCGAGCATTCATTCATTCATTCCTTATTTTCTATTCCTGATCTATTAGGAACAAGGGCTCTTTGAATTGCGACACAGTGGAAGGGAAAATGTACATACCGTATGCCGGTACGAACCAGAGCGCCAAAATGGAGTTCCAGATGGACAATAATTCAAGTAGGTTATTCTGTTGTTCCAAAAACATTATTCTTTCAGAAACAACTTAAAGAACAACTTAACTGTTAAAGAAGCGAAGCCGGGTTTCAAGCTGGTATGTCCGGCATATGTTACGTTATTTACGGTTAACTGAATGGTTTATTTATTCATTAGAATATAAACAACTAAATTGGAAAGCGTACATCTTCCCTGTCCTGTATTTATTGACACAGTTTAACGATTTTAGACACAGACAAAATCCCATTGAAGAAATCGAGTTTCAAATATAACAGTTTTCCCTCACATAAGTTCGAAATATATGTCGTTTTAACTGCAGAATTTCTTCAGTTTTGAAGTATTTAAATATGACAATTTTTCTTTTGGTATATAAGCTAATACTTCCAGTTTGATAACGTCATTTCCGGATATGTAAAATTTGTAACCTTCCCTTGGGATGAGGCGTCTCTAGCTTCATTGGGTAAAGGAATATGCCCACTTCCGGTTTTGAGAAAAAATGCATATTGAGAATCGTCCAAAATCGTTCACAGCTGTATCAAAGAAGACTATCTTCCGCTCAGAAAAAATGTAGAAATTATTGCTGCCCATCCCTACTCCCACCCAAACACGAGTTTTTTGGTTACAAGCCATTTCCAAAACGAGAAAGTCCTCATGAACAAATGAACATACCTAGGTTTTGTGCAGTTTAAATTTTAGCTCAGTCGCATCAGCCGATTTTTTTCGTGTTGCAGAATATACAACATAGCCGCCAAGTCGCGAGAAAAGTTTTTAAAAAGTTTAGGTGCAAAACATTAAGTCCGCCTCAACAAATACAAAAGCGTTTTCAAGTCTACAGTGGAACGACTTGATCTATAATAACGTGTAATGACGAAGCGGCTTCGAATCTTCGTCTAAATACATACGGCAAGAAGCGCACATAAATTTTTTTAGACATGAAAGTTGGAAATAAATAATTTGTATTTTATTTTCAGACCAAACGCTGATGTTCTGGGTTTTGGAGACAGACTATACTAATTATGCTGTGGCCTATGGGTGTCTCTCTGAACTAAACGAGACTACAGGTTTTTGCCCGGATAATAAAGTAAATGGCTGGGCTTTTGCACGTTATATTTGGGAGCCCCTTAGTGATTACGTAGACTGGCGAATAGATCACAGACTCGACTACTTCTGCAGCAACGTTTCCCACTACGAAATGATCGTCCATAATAAAGAACGTAAGAAATTTACTTGGAAAGTATATATCGATTAATAGTAACCAGAATTTCATAGTTAGTACAAACGGTCGGCACCTGTGTTCAGAGAATATAGGTAGGCCAATTTAGAATATTTTCGTAAAACACCAATCAAATAAATAAATAACTGTATCACTTATCATTTACATAGGCAGATAACATGTCCATATTAAAATGAGCCTTCATCACCCACCGATGCAAAGAGCCTATCTATAATCAAAGGAGCCTTGATCACCCACCCAGGCAAATAACCTGTTCATAATCAAATGTGCCTTTATCACCCACCCAGGCAAATAACTGGTTCATAGTCAAAGGAACCTTTATCACCCACCCAGGCAAATAACCTGTTCATAATCAAATGAGTCTTTATCACCCATAGTGAAAGGAGCCTTGATCGCCCACCCAGGCAAATAACCTGTTCATAATCAAATGAGTCTTTATAACCCATAGTGAAAGGAGCTTTGATCACTCACCCAGGCAAATAACTTGTTCATAGAGAAAGGAACCTTGATCACCCACCCAGGCAAATAACCTGTTCATAATCAAAGGAACCTTTATCACCCACCCAGGCAAACAGCTTGTCCACAATAAAAGGAGCCTTTATCACCCACCCAGACACATAACCTTTTCAGCTATATAACCTGCCCACAATCAGATACCCTTTCGTTCAGTTTCAAGAGTAGTGAATAGAATCTGGACTTTTTAGACATTCTTAGGTTACTCATCATTCACAGAGGAACATGACCTGTCTATATTCATGAGGAGCCTTTATCACCCACTCAGGCACATAGCCTGTCCATAATAAAAGGAGCCTTTATCACGCTTCATTTCCAGTGACTCATTGATATAACTTGTCCATAAGGGATACTTTTCAGCCAATTTAACCATACACCTGTAGCATTCTCTTCCAACTATTGAATGACACTGAAAAGGTTCCTTGAGTTATTGGCATAATCTATTGTTAAACCAAGGAAACATTTCAGCCAATTAGAGGGATTATTCTGCCCATAAGGAACCTTCTCAGGCAGTAACTTAGATAGTTTTCAACCATAAACCAAGGAACATTTGAAGCTACCTAGAGACAAACATATCCATAAACCAAAAACTCTGTATAAGACATCAAAACTCATTCATAAAGCTAGAGCCTTTCAGCCACCCTAAGAGATAAATGATCAAAAATATCCGTGGTTAGTTGTGTATTTCTCAAAAAACACAGGAGGAATAAAGATATACAAATGTCTGCTTCGACGTGTAGGTTCAAACCTATCAGCCATCAACCAGAATGGACGTTTCAGGTCAGTAATTGCCAGGCCAATTCCCAAAACGATGTTTAAGACATATCACCAAAGAGCTAAAAAAAGGATGTAAAGTACAAAATCAGGTAGGGTAGCAATCAAATGTTTTCAATGATGTTGTAAAGACGCATGGAATGTTTAAGGCCAATGAATGAAATCAGTTTTCAGACCGTGTCGCAACGAAGTGAACACGTTGAAGACAAAGTCACGAGTCACAATGATATATGTAGAGGTATGCTATCTCTTAGTAAATACCTTGCAGTCCACTATCATTATCCAGTTATCCATGTTTAGAAACGTATACAAAACACAGGTACATTGCGAAGCTTCCAGTATTTATTGTTTTTACACCGAGGTGATTCTCATCGACAATGTTTCAGGATGCCGTTTCCCGGAGTCCAAGTTCTGGCTGCCACAACCAGCCTTTAATATCAGTAAGGTAAGACATCCGCCAAACACCATGTTATCTAGTTAAAGACATTAAATGTAATATTTTACTGTATTTTTATGGATAATCACTGCTTCTTTAAATGTAAAAATGTATACTATAAAGGTATAATTTGTATAGAATTATGTCGCCAACAGAATGTGTCCGTTAGGAACAAATCTGTTTGATTTAAATTTTCCCACGACAGGTGAAAGTTAGTACTGTCATGTGTCTTCATTTAAAGAAGTTAAAGAGTGTGAGGGATTACAAAAGACGGGGGTTAAATATTGTGTAAGCAGGATTCAGCGGTTTTTCACATTCTAAGTAGTTCATACTAGCGAACGTAATAATTGTCGGCAGACGGTGCCCCTGATTATACCAAATGATTGGTTATTTTCTGTATTCTGATTCCAGTTTATGGGAATGTGGTACGAGCAAGAGTTCATTCCCTTGGACGCCTATCAAGTCCCTCGTGTTGAGTCAGACCAGAATGTTCGATTTTCCTTACGGTGGCAAGAGAATGGATCTATTCATTTGGCAAGATCTGCAAGGTCAGTCCTTAAAATCTTACAGAATTGACACTGATTATAGTGTTTTCCAGATCGCCAGTTTACTCTTAAGACGATCCATCATACAGAGCAGACCCTGGTAAGAAATAATGGTTATTCTTATTTGCTTGGGGTCATGCTCCAGGGGAAAGGGGTGGAATTAACTTTGGTATTTTGGCAATTTCCGCCTGTGTGGAAATTAAACATTTTTGATAATGTAGTTCTAAAAAAATTAAAGCTGTTACGTTCCTTACAGCGACACCGGTGGTCAAGCATCAAGGCCTAACTGATCATCAAATAAGAAAACACTATAAAAGTAATGCACTGAACTAATTTACCATGATCGGAAAAATTAAGCTTTGCAGAACATCTGTTTACCAACAGATGCTAACACACATAACAACGAATGGCTTTATTCAGCTGCCAAAGTACACAGACAATGGAAAATTCAACAGATTCAGCCTGCATGTACAAACTGTAACAGTGTTTACAAAAATAGGCAACGTGGAGAAAAAGCATGACAAAAATGAAAAAAAATCAACTGGGTATGAACCCCACACTACCAGATGTCATATACAATGCGTCTAGTGCCGAAAACCACCACCGCGTTTTGATTAGGCCTTGGCGATCACTGCACCTGGTTAAGTATGTACATTTCAGGTTGCTCGACACATGGTGTGCAATCACCCCACTCTAGTGTCCCACCTTGTTTGCCTAGGCTCAGTTCAGTTTTGAGAGCGGGTGCGGACAGAGTGCATGTAGGTGATACGAAATGCTAGGCGACTATACAGATATGAAATTTTGGTCTAAAAAGTTAGAAGGAATAAGCGGTGTTGTGTCTTTACAAAAGATCCTTAGCCATGCCGTATGCTTTCATAGTTACTTTTCTGTGCGGCATCCTAAAGCCCGTCTCTTCCATACGGACATGTAAGGAATAGAAACTGGAAACCGCGATATTTCTGTAACGGTTGAATTTGGCACAATAAGAGTAACATGTTTTGGGCTCGTCATGGATAGACATTTTTCGTATATCTGGCCATGGCTTTGGGCTTGTATTGGTGATAGCACGGGTTTATGGGGGAATGCCGTCGGGATTGTTGAGAACTACCCATAATGCACTGCGAACAAGGCTGGCTTTACGTGCAAACATTGAAAATTGTCCGTTGATAGCTTTGGACAGGAAGTAGAGTTATTCATTTCTCTGTTTAAGTGACAGGCGGCCGACCCATGAGGCAGGTTACATGCAGCACATGTATAGTGATACACAGTTACCTTCAAAGTCTATATTAAATGCGCATTTCTATTTCCGAAGTAGGGTGGTGTCATTTAAATATTTCTAATGAGAAAACTATAGAAAATCGGTTCGTACCACAAATCGGTTGGCATGCAGCAGAAACTACATATCATGGGCTACGATTTGGCGCAAGTCTCAGATCTGTAGCTTGCGTAGTTCTCGAGTTACAGGCCATTGAGATTACGTGACTGAAAAAGTTTTTGACCATATCTCAAAAAGTTACAAAGATAAACAAAATCCAAAAGCAGATTTGGAATCGGCGTTGCCACATATGAAAAACATTACCAATCTTAGACATGTGTATAACGTGATAATTTCGACCAATAGCGAGCTTCCAAAGTTTTCAGTGTATGTCCAAGATATTTTCGAACTTGTGCACTCTACAAGTATATCAAATTTCAAAAGAATCCTTTTGTTGGCTCTTGAGAAGAAGAAATTTAAAGGTTTTAATCAAAATCCAAGATGGCCGTCATGTCACGTGACCAAAGTTAACCAAAAATAGCCGTGATTTGCCTCGTAACCTTGTTCCTAAAATCACCAAATTTCAGCAACATCCAATAAAAACTTTTCTTTTTACAGCTCTTAAAGGTTTAAAAAAAAAAGAAAAAAAAAACACCCAAAAAGAAAAAAAAAAGAAAAATAGTTAAAACCGAACGATTTGAATAGATATCCCTAGATCTCTTGGCCACCTAATAAAATGGCCCGTATGCGCTACCGCACGAAAGCTATAGACTGGATATTCTGATCAAACATTAGGTCTCAAGCTGTGAATGTAGTACGGCTAATTTGCGCTGAGTTAGGCCTATACTTAACAAGAATCGTTTTGATGACCAAGACTGTTCAAGCCTGGGTTAAACTCCTTGTTGTTTTATGTTACAGAAAGGCGATGAACAATTCGCGTTGTTTCAACGAATCGCGATACCTGATAATGACCAACACCCCGGGCAAGTTCTTCTACAAAAAGGAAGCCGATGCTGGTAGGTTTCACGAGATAACGTGACTGTCTTCGAGACTTTCCATGGTCGAGACAGGGCTCGTGTACAGACGGGCGCCATCGTTGTAAAAATTACGAGTAACGCGACATCGTGTTTAGGGTTTCTCTGCCATGGCTTATCCCATTACATCTTAAAATTTCAGATTAAAATTTGATTTATAAAATTACCAAGCACGTGGGAAGAAAATGTCAGTTATTTCGGAGAAAGGAGGAAACAAAGGTTGTATTATTTGTTGCCTTTTCTTCTAACGCCATATTGAAGAATTTTTCAATTGTATTACGTGTGACATACTGCCTTGTGGGCATCTTGCCAAATGGAAGTGGTCTACAACGAACGCACAAACGCCTTCGACTGTTAATTGTCACTACAGTTCCCCACGACCAGTGCTGGTTAGAGAATTCACAAACTGTCTGCCCAATTAAGGCTGTAACTGAACTCTCACCTTATGTGTCTTAGCGACTGAAAGACAAGCTGGTCTTAAGCCGTTGTCTACCTCATTTTCAGGTCCTTACAAACAGCTGGTCAAAGCTTCCAAGGAGGCTAGTGTGAAAAATACATGATTTAAATTCGAAGAACGTGCCGCTTTAGTTTAATTTTTTTTCAGTTTTTCTTTAGTTTCTACATTTTAGCTTTAAACAGCTGAAAATCTTATTTCCCTCTGTCCCTTTAATGTTATAATCTGATGACTTGTGTTTACCAGAAGAGTATGATTTCATTGTGGCGTTTACGGACTACACGTCCTTAACCTTCGCCGTGGGTTGTGTAGACAAGCCTGTAAACAAGAACAGTCCGTGCCAGAAGTACCTGAGCTGGGTGGGAACCCGCTCCGTCAACGCTTCCGGTCATAATGGACTTTGGCTTCAACGCTTGATGGCACTCCATGACATTGACGATAGGCTCTTCTACCCGACCATACAAAACCACAGTGAGTCAACCATTTGATTTCTAGTATAAAGCAATCCTTGTGACTGGAATTGTAACTTTATTTAGTTTTATGCCCAAAGCTTCTTTAAGTTTGTTCCCTTTATCCTAATATTCGTCAGAAAGGGGATGTCAGTTATACGAAGGCTTTGCATGACTTCCGCGCATTTCTGTGTGTTTGAACTCTTGGAAGTGGTTTCAACAGAAAGAATAACTCATTTTCGAAGGCGTGGCGTGATTTCCACACCGAGATTTGAAAACAGAAGAAACCTGTAGGTAATATAGTCAGATCATGTGGTTAAGTTGAGAAATTTCGCTGCTCACAAACATAGTAAATAACCAACCGCAAAGATGGGTATGTTATCAGTAATGTGACGCTAATGTACTAATTTAATGCAGTATAAAATATGTGTACATTTTAGCTTGTAACTACGTACCGCCAACGCCTCCAGCTCCAAATACACCCGCAACACCCAGTAAGTGAACTTCTCCATAGTTATTTCTATCCAGGGCTTAATTTATCTGCTTTTCAATCCAGTCTTTTTGAAATGGTTAGCTGTTACTATTTTTTAAATAATAATTTTCCAACTTGCTCATTAAAAACTAGTTAAATGAAACACATTGACAAGTGATTACTTGGCGTCGGCTCAATTAAGACCAGGTAGACTGCAAGTTCGAATCGAGCCGTCCAGGAGGGTTAACACGTACTCGATGAGTCGTTGTGGCATTCACTGGTTAACTGTACTCACCAATTTGACAATTATTAGTTGCTTAAAATTATCGTTAAGAAAGGTGAGGATATCCAATCGAGTAATTAAATGCAACACAATGACACATTCATTCTTAGAAATAAATGATACATTTGCTTATATCGGCACTTGTGTACGTTTGTGTTTATAAACGTTGTGTACATTTGTTTTAATAAACGTTGTGTACATTTGTTTTTATAAACGTGAATGTTTCATTTTCCAGCATGCACTGATAAATCCACTAATGGTAAGTTGAATTCTCTGATTTCTTCTTTATCATGTAGCGTACACTTCGTTTTCCATTCTTTTAAACTGAACATAAAGTTTGCCGCCATATACATAGAAAAAATGATGTAGGTCACAGTTGTCACAGGAAAATAGAGAAAAAAATCTATAAAGTTTTAAAAGCTGAGAGGATGAAGTTCAGTACTGGATATATGTCACTGAGGGGCAATTCACTCCGAGTAGCCATGTTGTGGAAGCCCTTATGAACTTGGCCAGTCACTAGCGCTGAAAGCGTCACGTGATAATTGGTTGTTACGTCAAAAAAACATATCAGCTCTCGATTGTCAGTGTGTTTTCTTATAGTGGATAGATGAATATCGATGCAATAAAAAATGGATATCGATGCAATAAATTGGATTTTGCAGTTAGTTTAAGTGTTAAACTGATGCATTTTGAATCACGCATTTATGAGAAGGGAACTAAGAACGGTTGCCCGTGTGACAATGCTTAAATGTTCGACAGGACACTGTATTAACTTGTCAGGGTGAGCTGGCAAGAAAACTAGCTCAGGAGAGTTATTGCTTGAAGAAAAATAGTGTGACTTTGCATTATTTTCCTTAGCAGAGTCAGATTTATTACGAAAATATCTTCCCAAAATCTGAATGACAGGACCCGTAAAACACGACGCTTGCGTCCATGAACATCGCCTTGACCGAGCGCCAAACTAGAAAAAACATATCGGCCTTTGAACACGGAACAGAGTTGATACTCTTTGTTTGGGTATCAGGCTTTTTTGTATTTTCTTAATGTCACATTGTTTAGTACTGATGGTACGTGAGAGCTCCGAGGTTTTGTGACGTCATTCTAGATAGCTATAACATGGTAAAATGGCATCACCAAATGAGTGGCTACGTACTGACGATTGATTGCTATTTACCTTGTTGATAAGCGGTGGAGAATTTTTTTTAATATTTTAGAACATTTCTGGAATGCTACTTTATTAATTAATTCAGTTTTAGTTGCTTACTTTATGTTCACTTTAAATAACTTCTGATCCTAATGTTTTGTATATAATGCTATATATGTTTGCTATATTTCTGTGCTGTTATTTAGGATGTTTATACATTTTAACATTTTTGGTGGACAGACAACGAGACGTTTGTTTCAATTTTAGATTTTTTTGAAAGAAAAAGAATTTGGGGAATATTTATTTGTTTTATTTCTCTACAAAAATATTCAGCACAAGCTCCAGTTACAATGGATTAAATGATATTCATGTGAAGGCATATGAACCACCATCTTGGAAATTTAACAGTCTTTATGGGTAAGGGTGTGTATCATGCATTAATGTTATAATTTTACTTTTGACAAAAAAATAAGTATTTCACATCAATACTACAATTACATTCCAGGGGGCGCGCCACTCTACATGCACGAGACCTTAGTCCTTATGACCGCCGCCATTATGACATTGGTCTGGAAGGAGATGTAACACAAAATGCAGAGGGATATTTCACCTTTTGTGCATGTGGAAATCGTGTACAATTTCTTCCAAGTGATGTCATGTTTAAAAGGCAACACCTCTATATGTGTTAAGACAAATCCATCACAATGGAACTTCAGTGGCCAAACACCATGTATACTGAGGTTTGAGATTTTGAGCCAAAAATTGCCTTGTTGAATCGATCATAAGCATGCTTTTCCACGCACATACGCAAAACTCATGTTCATTTTATCAAGTCAGATACTTTGCATATAGCTATGTCAACACCCTTGATCCATCATTTAGGAATAAGCCCATCCACCCGATTCAATAGCTGATGAATATTAATGTAAATACAGTATCCCATGAAACTTCCCTAATGATGGATAGCAAAGATGCGTAGGTAGTCCGCACACACGGCCATTGACAGGTTAAATGTTATAACACAAGCACTTTCCACGCCCTGTATGAATGGGGACAAATGCGACAGAAACCGCAAGATGCCGATTTGCTGTCAAATTGAAACGTGGGGACAAAATACTCCTGGGATGGTTCCATCGATTGCTCAAGTTGATCAGCCTTGTGTTTAACCCCTTAACTTTCAGTACATTTGATCAACATGTTAGATATTTGCCCGCTCGAGGATTTACGCAAATGGAAAATTTCAGATTGGATAACTATGACGGTCTGGTATGTTCTGGCAGGAAGGAAGACTTTCGCGTAGCTATTGGATCAAAATAGTACTTGGAGTGACATAAAAAGCATGTCTTGATGAAATGAAAATGTTAGAACAGGGTAAATATCAGCGCAAGACTGTTATGGCGTTTGGTTTGACAAAAATTTCGTTCGGCCAAGGATGGCCTCAAGCCAATGCCACAGCGCTCTCCATTTAAAACCTGTTGCAGTTTCGGTGGCATTTTGTCACACCGTTTGAGACAAAAATTACCCAACAATCACGTTTTGAGTTTGCAGACAATTTATTTTCCTTATCTTTACATAGATAAGAAAAATATCAAGGGTGCTAACATCGTTATATGTAGACAAATATGCCACCTTTAGGCAAATATGTCATCTGTAGGCAAACATGTTATCTGTAGGCAAACATGCCATCTGTAGGCAAACATGTATATAAGTAAAATGCTGAGGTATGCTACCCTAGAGAACAAGGTATTGGCTGTCAAGAATGAACGGAAAGTCGTGCATGACGCCGATAAAAGTTTTCGGTTGAATCAACGGCTAGGGTATATGTTGATTGGCTGTAAAGTTCGTATTTCTGACACCTACTCAATGAACTTTTCTTTCAGCTGGATTGATAAGATTAGGCCAGATGTGGCTAAAGTTCTTTCTTAA
This sequence comes from Liolophura sinensis, assembly GCF_032854445.1. Classification (NCBI taxonomy): domain Eukaryota; kingdom Metazoa; phylum Mollusca; class Polyplacophora; order Chitonida; family Chitonidae; genus Liolophura; species Liolophura sinensis. Next base: position 30,949,334 of record NC_088300.1, read on the forward strand.
TCAGACAATGTATTTCACCAAAGAATTTTTACTCCATAGTTATGGAATTTATCTCCATAACACTATCGTATGACATGCCATGGGAAAGTACAGTATACACTTCGAAATGTAATGGAATGTCCCATGAAAGTATAAACCATGCCATCGAGTACCAGAGGGAAAATTTACATATATTTCTGTACATATCATTAGTTATATGACGACCTTCCCGGGGTATACAGGTAAAAATATTAATGGATGAAGCCAAATATCTACCCGTATACCCCAATTTTTTGAGACGTAAAAATGGGGGAAAACAAGAGTTAACTATGCCAGGCCGACTGCTTACCCGGATCGGTCTCCCTTTGTGTGTGTTTGTTTCTTTATTCTTTGGGAGGGGGGGGGGGGGGGGTTGGTCAATAAAATAAAAATTTACAGTACGTATTGATATTGAAGTTCAGAGCCTTCCGACGTCGAAAAAAGATTGTAATCGATGTAATTTTCTATTAATATTATTGTTCACTGACTGTATGGTACAGTTGAATAATTATTAAACGTCGGAGCTGACCTGTCGGTGGCAGCGGAGCTGTGTCATTATACTTCGTCTGATTTAGGTCGGCCGAGGTCAATATAAGTGCTAATCAAATGAATGGCCCGAAGCAGATAGGAAGGCAGAATACTGCAATCCATGTGATTCAGGCGATTTTGATTTCGGAAAGAAAGATGTCGATTTAGATAACGATGTTGTATATAAGATAATCATTAGATAGAATGTTTCTTTTTGTTCAGTGTTCATTTAAAGAAATTGATTAGATTCTTTTCTGATGCAAAATGGGGTATGAACAAAAAAGAAAAACGTGTGCAAAATTGTGAATTCTAATTCTACGACATGGTCCACTTTTAAAGTAGTCAATTCATGGGCGTGGCCTACGTTCATCGAGATATAAACGCAAAATACTGACCAACCAAATTGCTCGCTATCTCTTGAACACCCACAAGGCAAATTTTTTTATAGTCTTCAATGTTTTTAAGCAACATAATGTAAAATATATTCAATTTAAAAGTAAAGAGTTTTGAATATTTTCCGGCACAACCCATCTATCTTATACTGATACAGGCAGAGCGACGGGTTTACTTCCACCAGAGTTGTTTCTGATTTAGTTTGTGTATATACAAATCAGCTTCATGCACAACTGATCTAAAATTGTATTTGTTTGCTTTTTTAACGTCATTAGGCTTTGTATTGACAAATTGGACCTTTCAATTAAACGGACAAATTTTTTCAATAAGCTTTTGTGTTTGTTATTCTTTGATATAAAATGTATGTGTAACAATCTATTTATTTTCTTTGAAACATGTTTAACCTATATATTTGATTAGTGTTTTACTCCGCGCCTGCAGTATAGTGGGAGGAAACCGGGTCGAACCTGAGGGCGGGGGGAACACACGACCATACACAAGTTGCTGCCAGACCTTCTCATGTACGACCGGAGAAGAACCCAACACAGCAACCGCATTGGTGAGAGGCCACTGGGCCATTTCCCCGAGCGTGCACTTTGTTTGACAGCTGATATAGAGATGTCTGTTTTAACAATAGATTAAAAAGTTATACTAAAGAATATTTCGCATATACGATTGCGTTTATGTTTTATAGGTCGTACCTATTGAAACGATTGGAACAACTCTTGAATTAGACCAATACAGGGGTTAATAATTAAAGCGTCAAACCGACTATGTTTATAGCCCTACCATTCGTCACTACAAGAAGAACCGATCTTCAAACATTCGCTTCCAACATCATAACATCATTCCACACACAGAAATGGAGGCATAAAATACGGAACAAAGAAACATTCTTGTATGGCAAACTTGAAATTATTTCATAATGGCGAAATTGGTGAAGACATTTAAAATATTATTTTATGCTTTATTCATGATTTCCATATCATAAGCTAAGTCGATAGAACAGGTACTTATTCCTCCCCAGCAGTCATTAAAGAAGTATGTTTATCCTCTGGTCAATTCAGTACTCATAACAAGTAAATAAATAAAACTGTTGTTTAACATATATTTAAGAATTTTTCTCCCTCTACGATGGCGGCCACTTTTATGGGTGGAGAAAACCAACGACATTGGCGAGTTACAACATACCAAACTCTCCTACTTGTGAAATCTGAAGTTCGCTGGAGACAGCAAACAAATTAACAAATGAACAAAATTAACAGTCGCTTTTCCTCAGTTACATTGCTGAACTGACTAGATGAATTATGCACTTGATTGTATCATAACTATGCGAATTCAAAAGTCAGTGGGCAGAAAATATAACATTTAATTACTTTACTGAATAAGTTTGAGAATTTACGCTCTGTGCAATAGCTAGCACTGCCCTTGCTACATTATTTCACACGACTGTGTATTACTGATACCCATTCAAATCATTACAGACTTTTTATTTTGTGTCACACACCAAAATTCTGCAGTATTGTGGCAAAAATTCACATCAATATAATGTGACGTGTACATCTCCTATGCGCAGTAATTTTTATAGCGTAACCTCAGGATGCCGAATAAATGAAATACACTTGATTTTATCAGAAGGAATGATAGTGATTGAGTACTTCATGAGTTAAAATGAAGGACAGAAATAAAGTTCACACATGTGTCGATTTGGGGAAGATGTCGAGATGTTTCCAAATGACTGGTTATATAATATGAAAGACTACAGCACAGTATTACATTTGTCATCACATTTAATACACAAGCACGGTAAAACAATGGACAGCAACCAGGCCTCTGGGATGGTTAGTTCCCAAGCTCGGTCACAACTTCATTTATTGTTTAGATGTTAAGTAAGCTGCACTGTATCTATTGCGCATCATGCCTTTCTACGGAAGCCGGATAAGGCCATTATCTTTGCCATCGTGTCATCGCACAATCGCCCAGCGATGGCCCAAAGCGATAGCACGATGGCACGAAGCGATGATAAGATTGGCACGATGCGATGACACGATCCTTGTATCGTACTATCGTTTCGTGGTATCGTGTCATCGCTTCGTGCCGATAGGCCAATGGTACGATGGTACGACGACCTTATACGGCTTCCATACCTTTCGGTCTACATCTATGTTATTACCGCCACCGTACAAGAAGGTTGTGTTTTGCTGGCATTGATTTGTTTGGTTTCAGCAGCTTTAAGGATTATTGACTTGGACGAAATGTATTGTACAACTTGGCCTTGGACCAAGCATTACACTTTGTTAATGGTGAAAATTCGTTTGAAAATTTCTTGATCTGGAACCCTGGAAATTGTACACAACTGCAGTTTTCCCTTTTATCTGGTGATGATGCTTAGCAGAGTATTGTCCCTTTGTTAAAACTCTTTAACAAAGGCAGATCTCAATGCACAAAATGACGCAGAGGCCTGACTGATCCCATCCCCCTGATGCCAGGTGGTGGTAATCACCTCAGTCAATTTCAATACGTTACATGAGAGCATTGACTTTCATTAGTAAATTTGCTCACTTCAACCTCAAAAATATATACTCCTTTCGTGTGGCACCATGTCAAACCACCGCATGCAGCTTGCACTTTTCTCGGCAGCATATCAAAACATTAGCCTGGCCTGATCACCTCAGCAGCCACAACTCAAAAAATGTTGCAGTCATACCTTTTAGTCACTTTGGCAGCCTCTAGGGGGATGGGTAGTAATACTAGGCAAAATGTTTTCAGTTCTATCCAAAGCAGACACAATTCTGATATACTTTAACTAGGTGCCAAGTGGCTGTGCTGAAATTGTGGTGTATCAACCATGTCAACTACCTAAAATGTATGTGTGGCAATTTTCTCCAGTCAGAACCCTTCAGTTCGAAGGCAAATCTCAATGAATCCAATTCCGCGAATTGCACATATGTAACCTCAAGGTACGCAGAATACGTCAGGAAGCAGACTGTGGCGGAGGTTTGAGCTCTTTGAAGTGCTTTTTACGGTTAATGATTGATTTTGACTGGGTTTAACTTGTGCTCAATAGTATTTTATTTACATGATGCTTGGTGACGGTCACGTGAAAGCCACCGCCCTAACACAGTCCCCCGGTGCTCAAAACTGTACCAGCAGTTTCGTCAGTTTCGTCAGGGCTAAAGTTAATACTGGATTTTAGTCCAATTGATTTTGTACTAAAACAAGACAGGTATTAAGATTTAGGACAGGCATACCTTTTTTTAATGCTCTTTTGAAAAACTGTCCCCTGAAACTCAACTTCTGACGATCGTTAACGCAGATCTCTACATATTGCAACGAAACACATCTATGAAAGAAATAAACAAGCGTCTCTAAAGACGTTCGTACACGATTATGTTAAAAATGTGTGTGAAATAGTTAAATATATTATGGGCGATTGCGATTGCCAGAGAGTAAAACCATTGCAACGACGACAGTGTAATTGTTGGAAAATGGATAACACTTCTCCGTGAAATACGCACCTCAGGTTTTATTCTAACTGTTCGTGGCATTGTTCAACAGTAGCAACTTACACATCCTCTACCACCATGGCTTAAACAGCATATAAAGCTTGACATTTACAACCGTTTGTGATTTCAGTTCTGAACATATCTGCTCCTCGGGAAAGTCTGTTACTCTATGGATGACTACACAGCGTTTCTGAGTAATTTTAGACAAGTGATGTTTGCTAAATTTCAATTAACACCGCCTTTTTTTACCTAACTCTGTGAAAGCCATTGCGCTACAGGGTGTGTACGTTGCTACTTTTAAGCATATACACGAATAGCTAGAAACAACCAAAGGCCGGGTTTCACTGGTAATACGGGTGACCGTTTGTCACATATCACACTGTCGTCACTGCTCTGGTTTTGCCGTTCATGGTGTTGTCTTTAATGTGTAATTTGGATGCAGGTTTTGGCCGTCTGTCTATATCTAGTTTTTACGTTTCTTAGCTTTAATAGTTCTTCACTTTCGTTTTCAGATGTTACGATTTAAGCCGATGGATTCTCCTCGCCCTGTCATCCAAACCACAAGGGACAACAAAGGTGGAATCTGTTTTTCATGGAAAACGACAGATTCATACTAAAATAAGTGACCGAAGCATGTAAATCAAATCTCCAATCACGACATCGTCCTTCCACCCATGAATATAGCCACACATCTGACACGCACTGCCCGGCTGATCCACGAACCACTGCCTTGATGGTGTACCGCTAACTAAATTTTGTTAATATAATCGACATTTATTACTTTGGTTGGTGCTTTACGCTGTGATCATTTTATGATCATGTGAATATCTGACTCTTACGACAGCAACCAACGTTATGTTGGAAGGAAAACGGACAGAAAACCAACGTCCATCTGTAGCTTGGTGCCAGACCTTCTCACGAACGACCGGAGAGGAAGTCTGCATTAGCTGAACTCAAAGCGATCGCATTATTATCATTGTTGCGCTGGTCACTATATATTCTCTATGTTGATGCCCACTTTGGGACTACGAATTGGCTGCACCCGGCTCATTAGACTTCCCGTATGTCGCAAAGTAAGGGACAAAGTGGAATGTTTCACAAGATCAACCAGCCCTCCGTCACCAAGATCACAGCCTCTTTGACTGTGGATCGCACCCCATAGCCAGCATACCGATCCCCGGTTGTCTCTCACACAATCCGAAGAGATATGGGTGTAGTTTGTTCACCGTGTCATCATGACAGAGATCCAGAGTTTGGGGTTAGATTTGATTTACCGTACTATTTATGTAGTAAATTTGTCAACTTTAACTTCAAAAATATATATCCCCTAAACTATCACCACATGCAGTTTGCACATTTCTCTACAACATATCAAAAATCAACCCAGCATGACTACTTTTAGAAACCACAGCTCAAAAATTGGTGAAATCATAACACTTTGTTACCTTGGTGCAAACGAACAGTGCAGATATTTGTTGTGCATTAACAGCCTACATTGTCTGTGTGGCAGTATTACCCAATCAGTGCTCCTTCACTCTTCAGGTCGGATGCCTGAATTCAGATGGAAACATGTGGAAACATAACTCCCATTCTCCATTGTCTCCATGGACATGGTGTTTCATGGGACAATTCCTATATTTGATGGATTGAGTTGTGGTGTATTTAATCATGGATCATATACACGGAATTGTTAGTGTTGTACCATAAGATACATATACGTCTGGTATAGTAAAAAGTACGTCCTTCAGCAACATTTAATCATACCTTTGCAGCTGAAAACAAGAGTTCATTCGGAGGACGGCCGAGAATACATACTTTTCAACCAATACTACCCTCCCTTGATTACGTCGCAATGTTGTACTATTGTCATGCACCATCGTCTGTCCCTCCGCTCGTACGCTCTTCTCAACCAATTAGTGATAGCCCGCTTCTTCCAATGTGTATTATGGGGGCAGATATACACTTTTTTCGCACAAAAGGCATATATTTGTCAGGCTCTGCATAGTCGAGAAACTCCAAAAAGCGTCTATTGACAAAGTTGAAAACCTCAATATTATTTCACGTATACGGCCAAAACAAGTCCAAACTGTAACAATTCGTCTTTTCCTTTCCCGCGCAATAGCACCTGGGGTCCAAGGTGAATGGATTGATGCATCACATCCAATGCCCCACCCCCCCTCCACGTGACAACGGTATCTTTCATTGATGACTGGTCAATTGCGAGTACATGATGGACAGTTCGGAAAGGTCTATTGAACATGGTCTCTTCTCAGCATCACAAAAACTGCCAACCAGATTGCGAACAAAACGTCGTCGCAGGAATGACACAATTTAATTCTTTACTTTTAGCTGAATCATTTTAGGCAGAACATATTCTCCAAACCCCAAAGACACAAAATAAGCCTTGCCTTATATTTTCAAATTTTGACTGAAAAACACGTGGAATCGGCCCCTGCGCGCCTTTAAAATGGCATATTTTCGTACAAATTAAACAAGTTACAGAAGGACAAAACGCGACGAATCTCCCAGGAACCTTGCTTTACATGACCTTCCAAACCAATGTCATAATGGCGGCAGTCACAAGTGTAAGAGTCTCGGACATGTCACGTGGTGCGCCCCCTGGAATGTAATTGTAGTGCTTATGTGAAATATTAATGGCGGTAGAGACGTTAAAGATATATTAATAGGTATATCCCATTAACTGTTGGGATTATTAGAGATCAAAGATAGCGTTTTAGAAGTCTTAATATTAAAATTATTAATCAATTTTTCATAATAAATGAATAGAAGAAGAGAAACTCTGCAGAAAAACAAGGAAAAAAGAAAGCATCTGGGGAAACTTTAAAACGAGTTTAAACAATAAAAACAAACGTCTCGTTGTCTTCCAGTACAGAAATACGTCATGCAAAACATTAAGAGCACATGTTATTCACTACAACAAAAATCCGATGAAGTAAGGATATAATTAAGAGAGATCAAACAATACAACTTACCAGTAGCTTTTTCAGCACATGCTGGAAGATAAAATATTCACGTTGATACACACATTACAACTGGAAAAGGTACCTTTCATTATGTACTTTTCTTTAAGTTTATTAAGCTTATTTATTTATGTGTTATATATTTCAAGAAAAAAACAGCACATTCCAAGAAGACCGTAAGGAAAAGGTGATAAATTACAAACTGTACATAATATTGTTAAGAAGTATACTTCCTGGCGCTCATCCACATTATTGTTTATAAATATACTTACTGGGGTTTGTACACATTATTGTTAAGAAGTATACTAACTGGCATTTGTAAACATTACTGTTAAGAAGTAAACTTGATGGGGTTTGTAGACATTATTGTTAAGAAGTACACTTACACGGGTATGTACACATTAATGTTAAGAAGTATACTTACTGGGTGATGTACACATCAATGTAAAGAAACATACTTACTGGGGTTTTTTCAATTTATTGTTAAAATGTATACTTCGATTTGTACACATCATTCTTAAGATGTATACTTACTGGGTGGTGCGAGTGTAGTTGCAGACGGGGGTGGGGGCGGAGGCGGTAGTGGGGGCGGCACGTAGTCACAAGCTAAAGTGTAGTAAGATGTACAAAAATTGTACAAATATTATATACAGTATTAACAATACAGTATTGATAACATACTCATCTATGGGGTTGGTAATTTACTATGTTCTGATCAGATAACCCATAGTTTTTCTCCGTTGTGAAATCTAGGTGTGGCAATACCAGCTGTGCCCAAGTTTTAAAAAAAGACATCGGAATGGTCGGTTACACCGCAGTACTTGCGTATATCTGACATCACATTTTTGCGAAAACAATTTAGGGCCTATAAAAGTGCGTCGTTATGGCAAGGATAACGTGTCAAAATGGCAGATAGTTTGGGACTCGTGTCATTCGGTGGGAAGGTATCCTCATAAATAAACTTTTAATTCCGATCAACTTTATTAATGGACAAAGTAAGAAATAACAAAAATGAGATTCTTGACTCACTGTGGTTTTGTATGGTTGGGTAGTAGAGCCTATCGTCAATGTCATGGAGCGCCATCAAGCGTTGAAGCCAGAGCCCACAATGACCGGAAGCGTTGACGTAGCGGGTTCCCACCCAGCTGTGGTATTTCTGACACGGACGGTTCTTGTCCACAGGTTTGTCTACGCAACCCACGACGAAGGTAAAGAACGTGTAGTCCGTAAAGACCACCGTGAAATCAAACCCTTCTGTTAAACGAAACACAAGAGTTCATAAATATTAAACAACAAAGAATATCTTATTTCCCCTAATTATGTTAAGTTAAGATTTAATTTCTAATAAGAAAACCGCTGTATCACTACACCGAATTTATTATGTGTTATGTATATCATACAGAGTTTTATTTACAGTCGATGGTTGTTCCCATATGCTCCATAACACCAATAGCACTTGATCCTTCTTGTCAGCAATTTGACAAACTTCACCTGAAGCCTAACTCCGGGATGTTTGACTCGTTTTTGTCATTGTCGTTGGCTTCATATGAGCTTAAATTTGCTCGATTACCTACCCCAAATTATTTAATGTGTGGAAAGACAACTTGGGGGTTAACAACGTCTTGATGACGGTTTGGTAGACACACTGAGTGGGTATCCCAGGCCGTGTCCAAGACGGTGTTAGTTCAAGAGTGAGGGTGGTAGCTCCTCTTGAAGGATATATGAAACGTTAATTCTTAATATGGAATTTTGGATATGTGTTAACATCTGTAAGTAAAGAAAAGCTTCTTAGCTTTATTGGGCCTCACAAATGGCTTTAAACTACAGCCTTCGCAAGGCCCCAGTGGCCAGTCCGGAAATTAAGCAGTCTGCAGTCGTGATATCACCGATGACAGCTGTCAGTACCACTGTTTATGGGAAAGAGCACGAATGGGAGTGCCTAGCTAGTCTCGCAATCCTAGTAGGTTACTCCATGACCGAAAACTTTCGAATATTGACGGAAAATAAGCACCAAACTGAAAGGTTATTAAGATATAAAATATGCCTCACAAATGATTTTTCCATATTTTCCCTTCATTTTTCTTCATCGTGTCATTTTAGCTTTAGAGTTCCTTTTCTTGAATCCTGTAGGGTTAGTTTTCTAGGAAAATGGAAATTCAGTTTTGTTGCAGTTTCATGCTTTAATATCTTTTCCGTTTTGACTAATGTAGATCTGACATGGGTGGAGACGGATGTGGCTGATTTCATACCTCATGCATTTGCTGGGTGGTCGACTTCATTGTGTTCAGAAATATGGCTGCCAGGTATAGTATAGAGATAAACTCTCAGCGTAGGCACAATGACATCTCCTTTGCAACTGTTTACTTTTAAGTCGGTCAAAAGCACCAAGGTTGGCCTTCAAGTAACTAGATCAGTTTTCCTATAGACATCCTCGTGTTCTTTGGTTGGTACCGCCATCCCAGTTACTGAATATGAGTTACTCCGAGGTTTGTTCTTCAATTTATGATTTCAATAGGATTTATTGACTTCTCTTTACCTATGAAATAGGGAAAGAGGGTATCCACACGATGATGCACACTGGTAGTTACTCAAAACCTTAACAGGACTCAATCCCTGTGCATAATTACCCTCCAAACTAAATTACCATTTACTTTGTATAAGGATGAGACTGGTGACTAAAGCCTAGCTATATAAACTATAAAATACCTGACCGCACGTCTCTCTAGGCTCGTGCACAGAACGTAGCCGTTGGAGTAAGCAATTTCTTAAAAAAAAAATGAGCAGTCTCGATCACGGAAAGTCTCGTACATTAGCACGTATCTCGAATGAAACCACCGGATAGCACAGTTGGTAGAGCGTCCGCTTCGGGTGCGGTAAATCCAGGATCAATCCTTGGTCGAGTCACATCTCACACTTTAAAAGGTGTAACTCGCTTGGCGTTCAGCACGAAGCCGTGCAACGACTGGTTGATGCGTATCAGTATAATATTCAGTAACTTATAGGATGGCGTATCAGCATACTTACCTTCTGTAAGTCGTCTCAGAGAAAGCGGGAGTCACGAGCTTTTCCATAGGCGATCTACACACAGTACTAGATAAAAGAGCGACGGAAATCCGTCTTTGCAACAAGGAGGTACATTACATGCACTCTAAGGATTCCTTCGTCATAGGACTAAAAAATTATTGAACGACGTTAAACCCAAAGCACTCAATCAACCTACCAGAATCGGCTTCCACTTTGAAAATGAACTTGCCCGGGGTGTCGGTCGTTTCCAGGTATCGCGATTCGTTGAAACAACGCGAATTATTCATCGCCTTTCTGTAACATAAACAACACCGTGCTTAATATACGCGTGATTGTTTAAAGTGCAAAGCAAAAATATTAGAGGTGTGGGAGTTGGTGTTTAGTCAGGATATTTAATACATAACTTTCGTACTTGACGCTGTAGAGCTGTTTAATTATTTGTAAATTCATTTATTTTTTTTTCAGATTTTGAATTTGTACACGTTTAAATTAATTTTAATGTTGATACAAAAATGAATTTTCATCCGACATTAAATCATTTTCAAGCAGTGTGATAATAATTGCAAGCAAACACTTTGGAAAGATTCACTGTCTCCAAGAAAAACATTAGGTGTAGGCTATACCCCTTAAGAAACAATGCTTTCTCTTAAAGTATGTAACTAAGTTAAACTGTGTCATGTTTTCCAATTCGGACAATATAATAGTATCTGAAGCAAATAGATAAAGAGAAAAATGCCACACTCGGTTTATGGTAGGCCCCCTATACTCTAGCTACTCTGTGTTCCAACTTTTTCGTGGTGGAGGGGTTTGGGAGTGCCTCACAGCTCTTTCCCACCACTAGGCAGTGGCGATCTACATCTGTGTGTAGATCGCCTATGGAAAAGCTCGTGACTCCCGCTTTCTCCACCCATAAAACTAAGCGCCTTTTAAGTAGAAAAAAATTCTCGAGTAACAACATACAAATAAATTTAATGAATAAACCTACTCCAATACAAAAAAGAACTTGCAACAAAGGTAGTAAAACCTGAACAGCGACGACGGTGTGATAGTTTGCAAATGGCCACACGTAACCGGTAAAATGCATCCTCTTGTCAATTTACCTCAGTTAAGGTTTTATTCCAAGTGTTCATCTGAATGCTTAAATAGTAGCAACTTACATGCTTTGGATGGTGCATTCAATCGCAGACAGCCGATGTCACCTTTTTCGCGCTAGTGGGCTTTAGTGTATAGACTAACACGTCACGATGCATCGTTGTGAAAAAGCCGGAGGAAATATTCAATGCCACACATTAGGCGAACACACTGAATCGCGCCCGAAGCTGCAAAACAGCCATTTTTTAAACCGAATTTACACGAGAATCCAGTCAGCTGCAAAATGCATTTGTCAATGACTGATCGTGACTCCCAGACGACAAAATATTTCCCAGAATTCATCAGTATAGCGTTGGCTGTTTTTTTTTTTTTTTTTTTTTTGGTAACATCGCTCATCGCTCCAGTGGCCAGTCATGCCGGTTATAGGCCTACACGCACACAGGCTGCCATATTATACACTGGAATACCAGAACTTCCCTCTGTTTTTGTACCACTGATAGTGTTTAGATAGCCTAGTTAGAAACAACTTCAGTGAACTATCCAACAACCCCCCACCCCCACCCCCCACACCCGGCCAACCCTCTCTCGCCTAAAAACATAGCCATAAATCAATAAATGTACTTATAGCTATTATACCTTATATGTATGTACCCTCCAAACATGCACATTCACACACGTACACGCATACATACACACATACACAAGTGTACAAACACTGTATACAGCGCTCACTCTGTAAGCTTTTCGGGACTGACCTTGCAGATCTGCTCAAATCAATGGTTCCATTCTCTCTCAGTTGTAAGGATATTAGAACATTCTGATCTGTTTCAGCACGAGGGACCCGATACGCGTCCAAGGGAATGTACTCTTGCTCGTACCATTTCCCCATGAACTGGAATCCGAACAGAAGTAACCATCTTGGTTGATATGAGCACCTGTCACCCGGCTACGTCCGCTATATGACTTACTTACTCACCAATTTAGCTTTGTTTTCACAATGTTCATCTTTACCCCATAATTCAGCAAACTGTAAATATTTGCACTTTGTTCAAACTTTGTTTAAATTTGTATATATGAGAATGTGTAGATTCCTGTAACAGGTTTCAAAAACTAATTTGTTCATAATAATAATACTGTACAATATAAACTATTATAATACATGTTTATAAACATAAACATATGTATAATTACATGTTTTGTTCTTTTGTACCTTGTGCAGTTATCTCCCTTAGACCGCGTATTCTTTCACTGCGGAGGTGGTTACTTTTTAGTTATGCTCGAATTTCACCTAAAATGTTTATTTTATTGAATTGGTATCATTGTTTCCAAACTTGTGACAATGTAAATGGTAGGCATGTGAACGTTAAGTCCGGGGAATGACTTAAGTTGGTGAAAAGAAATTGCACCAAAAACCGATCTCCAGATTCTCCTGAAACAGGTCAGTTTAAAGAGATATTGCAGTGATGTAGCCTCATAAGCAGCACACTGCTGCTTAATGCTGGTCACCCTCATATAAGTGAAATACTCTTGAGTACGGCGTAAAACACCAATGAAATGAATAAATAAAATAAATATAACCAATTTATTTTGTAATCACATAAATTAATGAGGATTATAAATAATGCGTGATGTGGTGATGGTTGTAGGGTAAAACTTGGTTGTAAGTGTGATAAAATAGTGTACTATCATATTTTAGTGAACTGTGTACATTAGAATAGTGAGTGAGTGAGTGCTTGGGGTTTAACGTCGTACTTAACAATATTTCAGTCATATGACGACGAAAGAGTCCTTAGAGTGTATGTAATGTGCCTCCTTGTTGTGGATTTCCGCCGCTCTTTTATCTAGTGCTGCTTCACTGAGACAACTCGCCGAAGGCAAGTAAGCCGCCCAGCGAGGAGTAAATTAGAATAGAGGCCACATTATCATTATGGCTTTTAGTCAGTTCATTATTTACACAGTGTATGAATGTGTTAGCAATAATACCTTGTTGTATTTGCTCAGTGTTTGGTTCACCAGAGAGAACTCTATCACTGTATTCAATTTTGTTGTTTTAGTAGTTGGTTTCTGTACAATTGAAATAACGTGTAAGTATTTACATATTTTCAGTGAACCTGTACTAATAGGGTTTTTTTATTCCTCCACAGCTAGGTTGTTAGCCCTTTTTTTTCCTTTTTTAACAATTGTCTTCATCAAAACTATCGAGTATAATAAATAGAGTACACTGGACGAACTGTTGACATTTCACTCCGGATACAGTAAGTATATATATATATATATTGGTTTAATGGCAGCCCAATTCTAACGAATGATTTGTGCCATAGCTCAGCCACTAGTACCAGTAGGTACATGTATGGACTATAATAAGCATATGCATACACACACATGTGTACAATACACATAGTTCTTCCATGTCTGGGTTTGTCTCAGTAAATACATGATACAGTATGTAAAACAGAAAAGCAACAGATAACACGAGGTTTCTTACCTTACTGATATTAAACGCAGGTTGTGGCAGCCAGAACATGGACTCGGGGAAACGGCATCCTGAAACATTGTGGACTAGAATTACTAAGGTGTAAAAACAATGAATACTGGAAAGTATGCTCAGCAGGTATATATTTTCATGTTTTAATAAAGTTAATAATGGACAGCTGGATACTTCTCGTTGTCAGGAGGCTTGATGACAGAAAATAGTTGTATTATAGGAAGATTGTCATTTGGTTGTTGACGATGCACGAGTACGATGTAAAACCACAAGCATACATACATACGTACTTAAAAGAAAAGGTTCTTGTATTATGAACAAGTGGTTGAAAAAGAGCCCGGGCGTTTGGGATCATATGGCCAGGTAATATCACTGAGTATCTAGACATGGGTCATTATTATGGATGGGTTATCCAACATGGTTCCGAGAAGGGTCTTTTGATTATGCCTAGGTTATGTCAAAGGGTGGTTCAATAGTGCCCCTTGAATACTGAAACGTTTACCCCGTTCACACGAGTAAAGTTAAGCCGGTTTAAATCCAAAAGCAAAGGGGTGGGGGTGGGGGTCATTTAATCTGTTTGTTTTTTGACCCCTGCTAGTAACATGGCTTTAAGCCAGTTTCTGGTCTCGAGCCGGTTTATCTGTGCCGTGTGAACAGTAACTAGATTAAATGCCCCGGATACGTGGAGGTCAGAATGACGTTGCAATTATTAAACCGGCTTAAATGTGACGGTGTGAACGGGAAAATTCCTGAACTGGCTTAAAACCGGCATGACCACATAGTCGTGGGAACGCACGCATTTTTACAACTGACTTAGATCTAACCCGGCTCAGATTTGATCCGGATTAAATTTTGGCCGTGTGAATGAGGTAATAGTGTCTAAAAGGTTTCTTTGACTATAGACAAATTATAGGGATAATTAATCACCTATTAAAAATGTGTATAGCGGCCTTTTGACTCCGTTCGTATCATTTGGACTGCTTGGGACTTTTGTCCTTCACTCAGCATGATATTTTCCACAGTTATTCTTTTGCATTATTTGAAAGTTGAACATTTTTTTTTGCACACTTTCGTGTGCCACAGTACATTGTGAGCACCCGAAGCAC
Organism: Liolophura sinensis; assembly: GCF_032854445.1. NCBI lineage: Eukaryota > Metazoa > Mollusca > Polyplacophora > Chitonida > Chitonidae > Liolophura > Liolophura sinensis. Next base: position 30,964,467 of record NC_088300.1, read on the forward strand.
AGGTATATTGCATAAATCGGCTCACAGATATTTTGCGGACACTGTCGACGAGGACTGTTTGTAATATTTATTAATTTAAACTACTGTTCAACTAAATTCCGCGCTTGTAATTTCCTTACGTTCTTTATTATGGACGACCATTTCGTAGTGGGAAACGTTGCTACAGAAGTAGTCGAGTCTGTGATCTATTCTCCAAATGGCGTAATCACTAGGAGGTTCCCAGACAAAACGTGCCAAAGCCCAGGCATTGACTTCATTCTGTGGACAAAATCCCGTAGTCTGATTTACCGCAGTAAGACATCCATAGATCACAGCATATCCCGTGTAATCTGTCTCCAAAACCCAAAAGCTCACTTTGTTTGCTGCAAATAAAATAGCAATTTTTTAAGAACAGATTTTGTGTTATTGCCTTAAATCTTAGCTTATAACCGCACATAATTTGAATAAACATACAGAGATGCTGTATATTGTACCTGAAGATCTGTCCATCTGGAACTCCATTTTGGCGCTCATGTTTGTACCGGCAAACGGAATGTACATTTTCCCTTCCACATTGGTGCAGTTGGACCAGGAGTTCTCCCTAATGGATAGAAAATAGCAGAAAAAGAAGAAATGTACACGAGTAACTACAAAGTTTGGAGAGGGGTGAGTTACATAGATATCGAACCTGGAGGTTTAACTATGCCATTACATGCATATGTAGGGAAACAAGGAAACAACGCCTGGCATATGGTTGAGAGGTTATAAAGTTCTCGATCTGAGGTACATATACTGAACAAGATTCGTCAGACATGGTAATGTTTCTAGTTTAATTTCTTACAGCGTAATGATCTTATTGACTTGTAACTTTCTTTATATGTTGATAAGGCGGTGTTCAGTTATAGTACCCTATACAGAACGAGCGGATGGGATGACAGACAGTCCCCTGGCTCCATATAATCATGATATAAGGCACAGAATGGTAGAATTATGCACGAGCATGTGAAGTAAGGCATAGGGCAAATGGTGGAAAAGACATGTTAGTTGGTGGGTTGTTAGAAGCATTACAGATGGAGGGAGAACTCTGAAGAATGATAGGAAAAGACATGAACGAAGGTTAGAATAGGAAATCACCACTTGTGGAAAGACATAGGAGATCGCTGATACTGGACAATACTGACTGTGGAAAGACATAAGGAGATCGTTGGGGATTTGGAACTATACATAGATGTTGGGAAAAACAAATCGTAGATGGTGGAATGAGACTTAAACTTGAAAAATAGACAGGGATGAACGAGGCATACAGGGTGGTTCTTTGGGAATACCAGAGATGATCTGTGCATGGAATAATAGATGATTCAAAATGGTTGTAAGAATAAAGAAACGTTATTCCTATAAAAGAAGAGACGAGGAAATAAATGGTTTTGGCTATAGATTTACCTGCTGGTGGTGTAGGTTGAGTATGTTCTATTGTCCGACAGTATAAATGTAAATACCAAATCTTGGTAAGACAATGGTGACGGGAACCTGCTGCTGGGGAGGTATTTGTATGCGTACCATCTTCCTGCAAACTGTTCATTAACAGAAAGAATACATCACTACAAACATAACATTGTCAATTGCATTTGCTCTTACAATATATCATATGCAGACCGCACCACAAAACTTATCCAAACTTGAGCAAAATGAAATATTTCATCCTTTTATTTCCAATTGTATTAGATCGGATACAAAAACTTGATGTGGTGTTTTGAAGTGTGATAAATACTAGTAGGCCTTACTTAGTAGGATAAAGAGCTTTAGTATTATGGGTTTTTTTTAAATTGAATTATGAGATTATAATGTTAAGAATACAAGTATATGCCACTACAGTTAAATGTTCTGTTATAATACTACTGAAATTGATATTTATTTATCTGGGTATACGTTACATTACATCTGGTGCTGAGCAAAGCATTTGGAATTCGCACTAACCTGACTACAAGTGTGAAGTAATTAGTTTTCTGGGTATACATCATATCTGGTATTGACCAATGCATTCAGCATTTACACTAATCTGACTGCAAGTTTGAAGTAATTGGTTTTCTGAGAATAATTTACACCAGGTATTGAGCAATGCATTCACTATTTACACTAATCTGACTGCAAGTGCAATATATTTAGTTATCTGTGTATACATCACGTCTACTGCTGAGCAATGCGTTGAACATTTACACTAATTTGACTGCAAGTGTGAGGCATTTAGTTATCTGTGTATACATTATGTTACATCAGGTGTTGAGCAAAGCAGTCGACGTTTACATCCAATCTGAGCACCAGTACATAAGGAGTATTCACTTATCGGAGTACCCTACAATGAACGTTTATGGAGTAAAGCATACAACGTTTATGCCCCAATCCGAGTATATACAATGTTCATACCTGGGTATACATTATGTTAATGTACAGAATTTGCATTTTCATAACATCTTGCATAAATAAATAAATACATGTATTCTATTAAAACGGAAATGCTATATATAATTTTCATAATACTAAGATACAACATTTTGGTGGTGGTGGAGCAGGGAGAGCAATTGTAATAATAGGATAACACTTTCTAAAGTATTAGAAAATGCTTAAAATTGTAATCTAACAGTATCGTATACGAAAAAATTACCGTACACTTTTAGGTGTTGTGTTCCACGTTTATAAATGTCACCCTCTGCGGAGTGTAACATTTTCAAAATGTTGACTCTCGCTTTTTACAGCATTTAACGTATATTTTTATACACAATGCGCTCACTCAAGCATTAAATGTTTTACCTTCTCGGCTTTGTGAAAGTTTTTATAAAACTAAGCTCATTTCAACGCAGACATGATGAAGGCCTGAGGCTCAAGGAGTGAATACAACGGTACACCAATCCTTATACAAACTCCTCTCGAATAGTTACGTGCAAGCTTTAAACTGTTTATGTTTTATTAAAAATATCATCCTGTTAGGTTGTAACAAAGAACGACCGCCAAGACTTACAAGAAAACTGTATGACGAACCAGGTACATTACTCAGTTTTCAGACAAGACGTCCTTGCTCAAATGTAACACAAATGTTAAAATGCCGATAGTTTCTAAGTTCCAAATGATATACAAGTTCAACGTTGTACAAGTATGAGTGAGTGAGTGAGGGAGTGAGTGAGTGCTTGGGGTATAACGTCGTACAAGTATGAGAGACAACATCTTAATATTGAATAATCTTAATACTGAATAATATCATCAAGCTTGAATAACACAATGTTATTAAATTTATTTATTTATTTAATTATTTGATTGGTGTTTTACACCGTTCTGAAGAAAATTTTACTTATACGACGCCGGCCAGCATTTTGGTGGGAGGAAACTGAGGCGCTAACCACTTGGTTACGAAGGCTTCTTGTTAAGATTACAAATTGTTACAGATTTTACAAGTTACTTTACAATACCGAGGAAACCAGGATGACTTGTTTTACTTAGCAGGCAAGTAGGTAAGGATTTCAAGATTAGAACACCACTACGGTTACTCTTTTCTCGGCTGCTGTTCCTTTTTTCTTTTCTTTTTTATTTGTGGATTTAACTATTCCATATACACGGTTACAGATGCTATGTAAGTAATGTAATGAATAACGAGAACTTCATATAGGACAATCGCACCATACAAGATTTATTAAGAGGCAGGGCTCATTGTCATAAACTTTCTATGTTCAGTAAATGTCTTATGTCGGTATATAGCATTTTGCCAACATATAGTGTTTCTGAAAAAAAAAGTTCAACACCACATAAATACTTTATTATGTTGTTTAGCTTATCCACACTTTTACTTATCATGATAAAGCAAAATAACTTATAGGGTATTCCGTGAAACTAGGCCCTAGACTTCCAATCCGTGTCGGACATACCAGAAGCTGAACCTTTCTGTTGCTGCAGGCAGGGAATCCTCGGAAACTGCGCTACTTGAGAAAGGTTAGTGGTGTACTCAGGGAACTCTTGTTTCCTATGAAATTGACGACGTCGTCTAGCTGAAAATTCTTAAACTGAGTACGTCGTCTAGCTGAAAATTCTTAAACTGAGTACGTCGTCTAGCTGAAAATTCTTAAACTGAGTACGTCGTCTAGCTGAAAATTCTTAAACTGAGTACGTCGCCTGGCTGAAAATTTATAAGCTGAGTACGTCGTCTAGCTGAAAATTCTTAAACTGAGTACGTCGTCTAGCTGAAAATTCTTAAACTGAGTACGTTGTCTAGCTGAAAATTCTTAAACTGAGTACGTCGTCTAGTTGAAAATTCTTAAATTGAATACGCGCTAATGCGAAGTAAATTAATGCAGGATGGAAGCAATCTCAAAAATTCCATGTTCAGTTAAGGCTATGAATGAACATCTTGTGTGTCCAACGACTGACAGACGAGCATGCACTTTATTACATTGTGCTCGCCAACATTAAAACCATGCTTTGCGCGAAGATACATACGCTGAAATCGTGGTACTGATCAATGAAACTGTAATATGCAAATAGGGTTTGCCCATGACTATTCTAGAGCGCATTAAGTGATCAAAGTTTTTTTTGTTTTCAGCAAAAGTAATCCGAACTTGTTTCGTTTACCTTTTGAGGGTCAAACTCTTTCTGAACTCTGTATTCCTCGACTCGGCAGTTAGACCTATGTGCGATGATGATCGAAATGGAGGAAAAGACGAAAGCTGCGAACACGAATATTGTCAGTTTGCGAGTCATGTCAACTGTCTCTCTTCTTCCAGACTTGTCTTGCTTCTTTCACAGGTGTTAGTCGAATGCTCGCTAAACCCCTGTGCACTCGGGTTAGTAATGTTCCCTGAAAACGTTGTATGACTTGGTGTGGGTGTAAGGTACGACAGACTCTTGTCTTAACGGCCCGTTTAGAAGCCCCTGGGAGTTGTGTGCAAACTGAAACGATATGGAAGGATGCACGCGTGTGAACTTAAAGGCGACGACGTCAGGTAGACAGAATAAACAGACCATGTCCTTACTGTGACTGTACATGCATCAGTATAGCATGAAATTGTGAAAATCTGCATACAATTCAAGTAAAAGGTATGCATGTACAGTAATGCATGGAAGGGTGTAAAGGCAATTTTTAAAAATTCTTAATTGGATGTATTCTATATTCGTCTGTAAAACTGAATAAAACTGAATAGTTATAGATCGTCAACAACGAATATCCATATATGGTTATAGCTAGTTCACCCACACGAAGTTAAAGCTTCGACTGTATTCAGTTTTGCAAACTGTTACCAAAGATTTAGTTTAATGTGTGACTTGCCGACTGGTTCACTGATATTGTAATGAATTAGCCTTGCCTCTTTTGGATTCCTAATCTAGCTGGTGATAATTATGACGAGATGTTGAAAATCCCGAAAAGACCGCATTCGTGAACACAAAATTCACCCCAAGGCTGGTGTACGCTCTAATTGTTTCTTTGTGTATGTAAACACCGCAAGTAGTGCATCCGGATGCTATACTAGGAAGACAATACAGGTCGTTAACTGACTTTATATAGCTCCGAAGAAGGCGAACGCAGCTTACAACGAAGAGGGTAAAAATCTAATATGACTGTGGATTCACGCGAGCCTATATGGAGGCATGTTTCATGCATTGTCCCTTTACATCGGTGAAACTGCGTACGCTTGCACGGTGATATCACCGTTTGTGCACTGAATCCATACGTGACAGTGAAATTGCGCATGCCTGCACGGTGATATCGCATTTTTCGTCCATTGTATCCATACGTAACCGCGAAATTGCGTATGCTTGCACGGTTGCCCTTCTTGCGCATTGTATCCATACATGACCGTGAAATTGCGCATGCTAGCACGGTGATATCGCCTTTTTCGTATAATGTATCCATACGTATGCTTATGCTTGCACAGTGATATCGCCTTTCTTGCGCATTGTATCCATAGGAGACCGTGAAATTGTAAATGCTAGCACGGTGATATCGAATGCGCTTGTTTGTACATTGTCTCCATACGTGGCCTTGAAATTGCGTACGCTTCCACGCATTTTTTGTGCATTTTGTCCCTAGGTGTCCGCGAAATTGCGCACATTTGCACGGTGATATCGCCTTTTGTGAAGTCTCTTTACATCCGTGAAATGCTAGAATGGTGATATCGCTTTTTTGTACATTGTCTCCATACGTGGCCATGAAATTGCGTACGCTTCCACGGTGACATCGCCTTTTTTGTGTATTTTTTCCATACGTGACCGTGAAATTGCGCATGCCTGCACGGTGATATTGCATTTTTCGTCCATTGTATCCATACGTGACCCTGAAATAATTATTGATAGCACGGTGATATCGCTTTTTTGTACATTGTTTCCATACGTGGCCGTGCAATTGCATACGCTTCAAAGGTGACATTTCCTTTTTTATGCATTTTCGCGCTTTCCGCATTGTCTGTATTCATGATGATGAAACTGCGCCTAAATGATGATATCGCCTTTTGGACATGCATTGCCTTCTTCGTGAAATTATGCAGGCCTTTTCTTCAGATAGGCCATGTTACCTGATCATTAACTAGTCCTATATCCAAATGGGAAACTTCACAGAGACGCATATCTTGTGAAATAAATGCTTTAAACTGTATTTAGTGATCCATCATTCTGGCCCATCGTGCAAAATGGCATGGCATGCATCTGATTGCTCGTTCTTCAACAACGGTGCTTCTGTGGACCAGTGGTTAAAGCGTCCGCCTTAAAGTCGTGAGATCTGGGATTAAACCCAGGTCAGATCATATTAAAGATTTTGGAAATAGTACTTCATGATACCCAGCTTGACGCTCAGCACAGAGGTAAGAGCAAGGAAACCCGACTTGCTGGCTCGGTATCAGTATAATGTGAGTGGATAGGGTGACATGGACTCACCATGCCACAAGAAGACACAGTAGATGTTCACACACCTAACGACTCCTTGTCGTTATAAAACCCAAGCACACATACATCCTCATTTCTCGATCGAAGAGGCTGATTGATAAGCTATATGTCTAAGATAGTTAAAATGACCAAAGGCTTGTCGTTGCTGGACTATCAGTTTATGGGGGAATGTAAGGTATATGCTAGCCCACATGTCAGAATACGCCACTGTGTATAGATATGTACTTCACATTAAAAACATGTAACCTACTATGTATTTGGTTATAGGTCTGAATTATTTATGCCCGTCGGCTATTTTTTTTATACAAGATTACAAGCGACTGATGTTCCTGTGAAGTTATGAAACTAAGTTCAAAATTTTTAAAGCGTGTAAAACAAACACGAAAAAAGCCACATTAAAACGACGATGCTGCGTGCTCCTTTTCTTGTGTTTTATTTTTTCTTTCTTTCTTTGCTTTTTTTTTTCGTCCTCTCTTCATGATTAATGATTTCGTCCATTCTAGACGCGAGAATTGTTTTATGTTTTTCAGCTTAAAGCTTTCAGAAATACATATCAGTCTGTACTCTTAAAATCACTATAGGAGAGCGAGGTCAGTGAGCAAGGTTGCTATTCCAAACCGTTAGGCACACGTGGTGCTGGTTCAATCCTGGTTTTGGTAACAGTGAACGGTTGAAGGCGAATGAGGGGCCATGCACGCAGTCTTACATTCGTCGACAACAACTTGTATTCCATCAATCTATGAGTACCTCACCACCCTCAAACAATTAATCAGTTAAGTTTAACAGAAAGTTTGTTGTCTGAGTGATGCTAGAATGGATTCTGCTACTGCAACAGATTATTTTGTTAAATATAACAAATCTCTTCTATTAACTTAACATCAAGATTCTTTATTTACAGTTTGTAATAATTATTACAAATTGTAACTCTAAGAATGGCTTTTTGTAATAATTTATTCCTGTCAAAAAGACTTTGAAAAAAAATCATTCATTTAAAAATATCCTTGCCTAAACTGGCAGATCTAATGAATAAGAACAATGACCATAACTTCCTGTAAGAACATATCACTTACACATTGGATTAATACAAGTTGCGTTTCAGACGTTAAATCAATTTGCACTAAAAGCGCAATTTGCAAATAATTTCACACAAAAGTATTGAGAGTGTTTATAAGCGTGAAAGTTATGAGCAGTGATATTCATACCTGCCCAAAGCTTAGACAATCTCCATCATTTTGATACCAAGCATGCACCTGTACACCAAAAATGGCAGGCTGGCAGCGAAAAAAGACTTTACCCCCGAAAATACACAGAATTACGTTCGTTACGTTACCCTCCCGAGAAACGGAAGTGCTAATAGGGTACTGCTTCCAACTGACCATCCTTGGTAGAGTGGTTAGCGTGCCAGTGCGGCGCAATGACTGAGGAATCTTTCACCAATGCGGTCGCTGTGAGTTTAAGTTCAGCTCATGCTGACTTCCTCTCTGGTCGTACGTGGGAAGGTCGGAAAGCAGCGGATGGCCGTGGGTTCACCCCGGGGTCTGTTCGGTTTCCTCCAACCACAATGCTGAATGCAGTCGTATAGGTGAAATATTCTTGAGTATGGCGTATAAAACACCAATCAAATAAAAAAATAAAATTGACGGCCTTCATGCAAATATATAGTTCTTGAATATGGTTTTAAAATAATCAAATTAATAAATGTTTAGAAAAAAATGAAATGCAACAAAGTTACGATTGTATGCCACAATCATTTTTGTGTATTGTTTACACAAAAACATCTTCCACTGTAGCACACCTAGCGCTATCAATAATTTACAGTTTTTTGCAAGTACACAATATTTCAGTCATTTTCAAATTATTTATAATTCTTATATGGCAGGACTAGAGACTATTATTTACAGAGGTTTTCATAAAAACAAAACATGAGGGCGTGCATCAACAAGACGACCAACCAGAACACAGGTGCTTCCTGCCGAAAGCCTGAAATTAAAATTATTACAATTAGCTCCTCAAGCCGATATTTTTAAACGTAAGTCCAAATTTAAAACCTTAAAATAAAATGCGCAGTTTATGACAGAAGCACACCTCAAATTTAATCATAAATTTGTGTCAATCTTAATAACACATGTTCAAAGATTTCAACGTTTCGACAATTCAAAAATAAATGTTTTAAGCACATTTCAAAATGTTTGTTGAGTCGGATAGTGGGTTTCTGTAGGATCCAGCTCAAATATATCAATTTATTAATTTTCACATATACAATAGTTGTTCCAAGGTCCTAGTTTGTAACATGCATGAATGTGGACACAGAAGTAAATCATTTTGATAAATGAAAGGTAACAATAAAGTGAATTGCACGTCATTTACATGGCCTAAAATTCAAGTAGGTCGAAACTACCCTGTAGAGCAAGATTCGTAAAATGTCAGGTAGACTAGTACATTTACGTTGACCAGCGTGCTTTCGCATTGTGAACGGCGTCCTTTATTTCTATAAATACTAAAGAGTGATGTTTCGCTCTAACAGTTTGTACACAAGTACGATGATAAACTACCTTACACATCCATCTTGTCATCATGAGGACCAGTCGTGGTCTTCATCATTTCAAGTACACCAGTAAAATGGAGAGTTTTGTTTGCATGGAGTATGATGCCGTCTTCTGCGTGGCTCAGTTCAGCGTTTACTATACAAGATCAAACTCTAGATATTTAGCGCTAAAAGACATTGAAAACCTTAACGCATAGGGCTACGCGCAACTGTGGTCCGTTTGAAAAGTGTTTGGCCAAAATCGTTTCATTGGCATTAAAGGGTACATGAAAACGAACTCTAAAACGAGGTTTATTGATCATTCATGTTTTATATCTCTTAATAATCCCTCTACTTTATGTATATTTTCCGCCAATGGTGGGAAATTTTCAGAAATGACGTCATCGATGAACTTGCTGTTTTGACAGCTATTACCATTGCAGATTTCTTAGCTTCCAGACTCTGGGGCCATAAGACAGATATAGTTACGCCTCAATAAAAAAAAAACTGAGAAGCTGTACTTTTTTTGTATGTTATTACATATAGTAAACTGAATATTATGTAAAACCATTTCATGTATCCCTTAAGGGAAACAAGATGCATAATCCGTCTTCTCCTTCTAGAAGAAATGTCTGTAGATCACGATTATTGAGACATATAGGTTCGACCCTACTGACTTGGCATCCTAAAACAAGTGAGGTCGACCATCATTTTGCCTTCGTCCATGGCCATCTTTTCCTTATGCAGATATACATGCATGTCCCGATGAACAATTATGGCACAAGCTTTGAACATCGCGATCCTAAACTGAATTGATTAGATCGAGACGTATATGCAGCTTTTCCAACGGAAGTGAAGCTCTATCTTGGTTTCTTATTATAGTGGAGATGCCTCCGTGACAAAGGTGGTTTGCACGCCAGCGCGGTGCAATGACCCAGGAGCTTCTCGCCAATGCGGTCGCTATAAGTTCAAGTCCAGCTCATGCAGGCTTCTTCTCCGGCCGTACGTGGGAAAGTCTGCCAATAAACTGCGGATGGTCGTGGGTTTCCTCCGGGCTCCGCACGGTTTCCTCCCACCATAATGCTGACCGCCGTTCGTACAAGCGAAATATTCTGGAATACGGCGTAAAACACCAATCAAATAAACAAATGTTTTGGTGGATTCCTAGCTCTCATTCTATAGCATGGTAGCACATATAGTTTTTCATTAATTTTTAAACAGATCAGGTTTGATTAATCTTTACAGGCAAACTTTTCACCTGAAAATTAAGATAGCATAAGTTTAAAAAAAAACGTCATCAGTATACTTACCCTGACTTGAGCAATCTGTGGAATAGAAACGAGAATGAATCAACCGTGTGAATTAGAATTTAACTATATAAAAGAACTGTTTAAACTATTTAAATAATGACAGCCCCTATATAACGGAGTGCCATGTGTACCTTTTTAAAATTTTCTACTTATAACTTATTCTTGAGTACGGCATAAAACACCAATGAAATAAATAAAGAAAGAAATATACTTTAAGTATTTTGTTACGATATATCATACGACAAGTAAGGTGAAAGTAGAGTGCTCATAATTTTACCTACCTTCAAAACTACATACAATATCGTCACCACTGCCCACTTTAAAACTAAAACATTTAAATGTATATTTCATTGTAATCAAGAAAGTACTGAAAGATAAGTGGAGTGTCTTTGTACAGACGCCGTTTTATTTATTATAAACTAATTTGATGTTTTATACATGCCGCCACCATTTCAGTACACAGGAGCTTATGATTTTAAAGATGGGAAAAATATGAGATAACTAAAGCTATAGAGGGGGTGAATGATAAGTAGCCCTGTATCGCGGAGCTTACCGAGCACGTGATCTGTGGGTGAGTATAGTCTGTCATCTACGCAGTACTGGTCCATCAGACGTTTGAGGCGGAGGGCAACTCGGCCTCCGATACTTGGAGTACGGGACCACACGAAACCGGTGTACTTCATGCACTCTCCAGTACTCGCCGTTACGTTCAGACATCCCAGAACAAAGGCGTACTCGTCATAGCTTGTCTCCAACACCCAGTAGTCGTAACCTGTAGAATGATGATCAAGGAAATTAGACGTTGATCAATACTTACAAAAGCAAGAAACGTTATGTCATTATACAAAGCTTTAATTGGGTTATTGTACTTTTATTCAACCATAATATTTGACTTAGATAAAGAAACCAAGGGCAAGCCAACCAAATTTCGAGAGAGCAAGCAAAAGCCCGAGTGGGAAAACAAAACACCGAATCATCAAGAAAACACACAAACATAATTTAAATCACAAGAAAACCGAGTCATCAAAAAGAATTACCGAATCATGCATGAAATAAAATTCAGGGACAGCAAACCAAATTTGGAGACACCAAGTGACCAAAAAAATGTTTTTTAATCACAATACGAAAATGCGCATCATCGAGCAAAACCAAGAGTCTAACCAAACAAAATCCCGGGTAACCAAAGAAAATCCCGAGTCACCAAACAAAATCCCGGGTAACCAAACAAAACTCTGATTCATCAATAAAACTGCAAAGATAGCAAGCAGATTGTCTAGAAAGCAAATTAATCTCAGCAAGGCAAAATTCATAAAAGAAAACAAATCTTTGATAAGCAAGCGAAATGCTTGGAAAGCAAAAATGTTTGATTAGCATACAAAAATAGGGTGAGTAAACAAAGCGAAAAGTAAATATAAAAACCCCGTATCTGTAACCCGAAGGCCGAACCACTAAACAAAACCCAAGAGTACTCAAAACCAAACCGCAGATTAGTTATTAAAGCTCTACATTATCAACCAAAAGTCCGAGCAAAATCTCAAGCCAGTAAACAAAAACAAAATCACGATTAATCAACAAAATCATAGGTCAGCAAACAAAAGCAGAATCAGCAAATTAAATCAAGTATATCTGAGTACGGAGTAAAAAAACACATCAAATACATTAATAAATAAAATCTAAGAATCACCAAAAAAAAAAAAAAATGTCCGAGTCCACAAACGAGATCCGTACTGAGAGACACTCTAATCAAACAGGACTATTATACTGTATAACATGTCCGAGTCCACAAACGAGATCCGTACTGAGAGACACTCTAATCAAACAGGACTATTATACTGTATAACATGTCCGAGTCCACAAACGAAATCCGTACTGAGAGACACTCTAATCAAACAGGACTATTATACTGTATAACATGTCCGAGTCCACAAACGAGATCCGTACTGAGAGACACTCTAATCAAACAGGACTATTATACTGTATAACATGTCCGAGTCCACAAACGAAATCCGTACTGAGAGACACTCTAATCAAACAGGACTATTATACTGTATAACATGTAGTTAAGGCATACTTCCCCGGAATTCCTGAAAGTACTTCATTTTCCCGGGAACAGTCGTGAAATTCAGGTGGCCATCTGTATATGTCAGACATTTTGAGTCAGCCACCGACCTGAACAAACACCAAAACTAAGACGATAACTTTAACATTTATGTACTGAGTCTATTTTTATAATATACACAAAGCGTAGGTAAAAATAAGGGAACTGACCACTATTGTATAAGTGAAAATGTTGGAGTCGGTGTTAAACTGTCGTTAAGTAAGTAAAAAATACAATGTTTAAATCAACATAGTTAACTAGGTTATTTACTGGAGCCAGCGAACTTTGTCTATATACCTGGTGATGCATAGATAGTATAGTTTTCTCTGGGCACTGAAAATCCTCGTTGCAAAGGTGAAATGTTTGTATTTAAGGTATTAAATCCTTTTCAAATGAATAAAGTATAACAGTCAAAATGTTTTAAATAAAAGACAAATGTATTCATCGATAATGTATCCCACAGGGAAGTTTATCGCAGAACAATGTAACCAAAATCACGCATATCGAGACATACGCCTTACAGCGCATGTGTTCCCTAAGCTCGCTTTACACCTCTGCCACCACTAGACAAGCCTGACCCGTGGAGCCAGTACGACGCACGTAGGCTTCTTTAGGCTTAACCTCACCACTGGTATTCTCGCGTGGAGCTGTTTATTCAGCATTCAGCAGTAAACTTCTTACATGTGTTGGTAAGGGTCATGATGTGCACACTTTAGATAAAGTGAATGCATATGTACAGACTATGATTAGAAACAAATGGGGCAGAGTTTTCGTGTTTTCTGCCACTTGTTGCCTTTTCTGTACAAAATTTACCAGTGGTGCATGACACTGATGTGATGCGAACGTAGAGAACGGCGCATGCGCAGTAAGGAGTATGACACTGAGGCAATCGAAAGCGGCGCCATTATATCAGTTTTATCCAATTAGGCCCGACTTATTTCTATAACCGAAAGATGCAGCTGTTCCCGCTTATGTCATCCGAGCCCTGTTTTGCCTTTTAATCATAAATCATGCGTTGGATGACGTTTTCACATTTGCTCATTGGCGCCTCCAATGTTCTCGTAAGAATTCCGGGTTAAATGTTGATTTATTAAGTGAACCAAGCACGCCAGAAGGAAATGCCTATGGCCGTTTAGATATGTTTTACCCTTCTTCCTAAATAACTCAAGCTATATTATTTGTTGTCGTTTCTTTTAAGCCCCCAAAAATATGAATCGGAAGTAACTGATAGTTCTCGCCTGAAGTGCATAATCTGTTAGTGTTTTCAAATCCAGCACTTGGTAATTCAGAATCGGCTCCATAAATAAAAACTTTGTCAGCTACCTGACAAAGCGCACTTGTTTACGCTGGACCCTCCTGCATCCTCACTGCCGCTGTGTAAGTGAAAAAGAATGCACGGCATAGAACAACAATAAAAGAAAACCAATAAAACAATGATATTCTCATATCTCCCTTTATAGGTTACAAGTATATGAAACAATTATCGAAACGTATTAAACAAAAATAAGTTTTCCGTGAAACTAGTTGACTACCTACCGCGCTCCCCGTTTTGCCACTACTTGATTATCTCCCTTGGAGTAGGTCTGGTAGAAGTCGGTGACTGCCCATTCTGGCGGGTATATTATGGGAGGTATCCACAATATCTCATACCACGCGCCCATGTACTGTAAACACAAGGGCGTAAACTCAGGTATCAACTTGTCACCAAATGTGTATCTATTAAACACTTTCACAGTATATTCTAAGAAATCCTCTCTTACAATCATATTATCTATAATATCAATAATGTGGATGATGAAGATTTATCGTTCCATTGTTAAGAAACACGGAATGCCGGGTTCAATCCCGACCTGAGACCCCGCTCTCACAATTTTAAGGCCTTGTTGATTAGCGTTTGACGACTCTTGTGTTTTGTCTTGCGTTGGCTGAAAAGAACTTGTCTTTTAGCAAAATGGGGTGCACAAGTAGTCCAAATATGACGGAAACTTGCCAAAGATCGGCGCTTTGGCTTCAGCACTCAGGATTTCTCCTGCCTGTCACCTGCGACACTGTCCTGAAGTATTTAAAGAATGAATGAACGAATGCTTGGGGTTTAGCGTCGTATTAACAATTTTTCAGTAACCCCACCCAGTCACATTATATTGACATTAGGCGAACCAGTCCTGAAGAAGACTTTCATTAAGAAGACCACGATGCAATATCTGGCTGGTTCCCTCCGCCTGACAGCAATTGGAGCTTCTCATACGGTTTAGACACGTCCATGCTACAACATGGCTGGAATCACTGCTAATTTGTCGTTTGGCTATTATCATACACTCATCCTCAACTTTTTCGAGTAGGGTCAACACAAATGACTTTAAAAGTGAGTTTTGCTCCTCTCTTTCTCACTCAGCTCGGGGACAGGAGAGGGAGGAGAGGGATAGTGAAAGAAGCAATGTTTGCAAACTGTTTCTGGATGGGTCGTGTCTGGTCACGTCAATATTATGATTGAAAAAGTGTTGACAGGAGCAATAAACTCTGAGTAAAGCGACGAAAAAAAAAACCGAAAGCAAACAAGCAAGTGCGGGAAACCATTGAAAGTTTAGCTAATACTTACCTGATTAATGTCAAAGTTTCCCTGAACAGTCCACTGACTTGGTTTGCATTGTCTGCACCCTGAAACGTAAAAGTAATTCTTGATAGTCAAGACAATTATGTTAAGAAAAAAAAATAACAGTTTCTTTTTAATATTTTTGTTCGTTATGTTAAGCTATATTGTAAGATGAACCTGATGCAGTTATAGTTTGTTATATGCTTTATTGCTAATTAGTTCAATATTTAAAGTGGAAACTAGATAACAAAAATGAAGAAAGCTTAAGTGGAAAGAATAAAACTATATCAAAAACTGCCTTTATTCATTTTTTTTTAAATTTTCGCCCTAAAATGTGAGGTGAAATTTGTTGAATTCTAAAGTAAAAAAACATGTTTTCACAAGGTGAAAATAAAAGTACAAAACTTGATGTTACGTCACATGTAACGTTCTGCCAATGAATAGGATTGGCTTCATTAAAGGTAGTAAATTCAAATTCAAAATGTAGCAGGTAAAACATTAATTTCTAATATAGTTTTCATTTGTTTTTCTGTTCGACTTAGACATATTTCTTGCTTTTCACTGTACAATAAAGATGACTGTTTACCACGTACCCTGTTTGCTGTGTGTAATCTGTTGGTAGTTGCTGGGGTCGGTGCAGAGGGAGGTGAGGGTGGTGTTAATGATTGACCAGGTGATGTCAGGGAGAGGCAGCCTCACCTGGCGTACCCACACCCAGCTGCTGACGTTCCCTGATCCACACGCTCCCGTGGGACTCAAGGCCACACGGCAACCGTACACGACAGCGTAAGATATGTAGTCCGTGGACATCACCCAGAATGGCCTCCTCAAGTCTGGATAAAGAGCGAAATGACAGAATCACCTTTTTCTTTATTCTCTAGTGAAATAGTTATGCTATACTCGATTAAAGTGAAAGACAGCACCTGATTAATGTTTATGTTCGCCGAGAGACTATCATTCAAATATCTTAAACCAGCATTAAATACTTTTAAAGATTTCTTTTAACTCAGTAAAAGTTTAGTGACTCTTCGTCATATCACAACTTCCGCGCGCGTCTCCATTATAGACGGCGAAGTGACGTAACATTTATTCTAGCTCTTTAACGTCGAAGGTGTTTTCCGTATAATAGTCCAAGAGGTAGCCTATGGCAGATAAAAGTTGTGGGCCTCGGAGATGAAGTCCGAAGTGATAAATATAGTTTTCTCAGAAACATACTGGAAGAGCATTTCTTTCACTGCTTGAACTGTTGATACAGTAGGCCTACTTTATCATTTACAAGGAACTCCAGCGATCCTGCTTGAACAACCTAACTGCAGATACACGGCAGGGCATTCCTGGTTCAGGTCGTAGCCCCAATTAAATTTTTACAAAATTACAATAGGATTGTTGTACAACTAGATTCATGCTCAATTCTGAAAGAAATGGACATAAATCTAAGTACCACTGAGGCTGATCTAGGCATTCGACTGTTGCTGGATTTTATGCTTAAATTTTGTAGCTCAGGCTTCTAAGATGAGAGCAGTGCTAACCTGGTTATCGCGGACGTCAAAGAAAAGCCCCTCGGCTTGAACACGGTGTTTAAATAACTTTACTATATTTTGTAAAGCAAACAGAAAAAACATCCCTTGTATGCCAGAAAGTCTTAAGTACCTTGCCGATGTATTAAGCCACAAGAACGGTCTAATTAACGCTAATTATGACTTTTATCGGTCATGTCGCGTACGAGGAAATATTCTTTACCAAAAGATACCTTCAGATGTGCTAATTATAAAATGGTAATTATTAAGTTCCAACTCCATGCTGAAAACCATTTAAGAACGGATCAAAAGTCAATATTTGGGCTAAATTACCTTAAAACCAGGGTAAACATATCGGTCGCAACTGAGTACGAGTCAAGGCAACCTGATCATTTAAAACCAAAAAGTCCTTTGAGATACAGTGATTTTCCAGCATGTACATGTACACTTAAGAACAGATGAATAGTTATCTACCGACCAAGACAGCAGGAGTGCCGTGCTAAAGTTTGCAGCTAATGGACTAGATTTTTAAATTCATGCATTTGGTTTTCAAAGGTTACCTGTCACCATTTGCCAATTGTCATACTAAAGTTTTCGATTTAATAAACTTTAGGGATTGTAAAATGATAGTGCATTATAAGTGTTTCAAACAATAGAAACTGTCGCTTCGCTACGAGAAACTGTAAACAATATAGGAGATGTAAGTGACTCGTAGGATGAGTGATTGCATAGCACAGAATGATGAAGGTGATCTTACCACCTGGTAAAACCTGCGTCATCTTGGCGTTCACCACAGTATCAGCATTGGGCTGCTCCAGTTTCAACGTGTCGTACGTGCACTCCCTGCCTGGAATCCTTGAAGACAAAACATTTGCAAACACGGGTATTTATAAAGAATACATGCGAAGAAACAGACATTCGTTTACTAGCCGTCAACCAAGATGGACTTTCCAGGCCAATAATCACAAGAGCAATTTCCAAAACAACGTTTAACGCAAACCACCCCCAAAAAACTAAGAAAGTATATGAAGCACGAAAATCAAATCAGGACGGAATCACGCAGACAGAAGCAGTCAGCTGTTTCTAATGATGTTGAAAAGACGCAAGGTATATGTTCCAGGCGAATGAGTAAAATCAGTACTTAAGTTGTGTACCATGCTGGTATATAAGTCGTCGATAATGAAATATCTGTCTCAGTTGTGTTTTAGTTGCACAAAATAAAGAAAACACAAAACACAAGACAATGCATGTTGGAGATTCATTCGCTCTGCGTGCAGGGCACATACTGGAGATCTTGGACGCTGCAATGAACTGACATTGCACCAACGGCCTCTGAATAGTGTGGGACAAAGTATGTGGAACGTTCACTCCGGAACAATGATACTGAGCTGAGTGGATTCCGCAAAGTAATTCTGACTTCAGTCAAATTTTCTAAACTCATAATGCTTAGTTTTTGATACTGAAAGTTGAAATTTTAATACATTTGCCTTGAAGTACAGTTAATGAGGAGATCAAAATTCGAATGTTTAGGACTCAAAAGTAGCCTCTGTTAGCATTCTTCAAATTCTGACTTAGGTCTGAACTAGCTTCGTGAAATCGGCAGCTGATTTGTTTCCAGTTGTTAGCAATAGACAGTCACATACAAATGGTGAATTACAAGTATCTTCTTCAGTTTCAGATTTAACATCGCTTTCAACAGTATTTTAGTCATACCATGCACGACGGTGTCTCTTTGTAACAGATATGTCCCAACTATGCCACCGGGCCAGGCCGCCCAGCGCTTGTCCTATATAAAGCACACGAATGCTGCGGTGTCAACATCATATCTGTGACACCGGCTTACCTTTCTCTGAGGTAGATGTCCAAATTGCCCCGTCCATCTTTCAGGTATGTGTGAGTTATATCTTGCAAAACAGTGTCCGTTAACGTCATTTGGGCAAACCACTGTCCTTCAAACTGTGGAATGATTAAATCAAACATATATGTTAGAAACAGTAAATAGCTTCGTGTACATTAAAAATTGTTCATGTCAGGAGCTTAACCGGTTAAAAAACATCTTTCATATGCTGTAAAGTTTCGTCTCCAATTGTTGAGTATATACTCTTTGACAATGAACATTATAAAAAGGATGTAGCCACCTTGCCCGAAGGGTTAAGGTGCCAGAGCGGCGCAATAACTCAGGAGCCTCTCATCAATGCGGTCGCTTTGAGTTCAAGTCCAGGCCGTACTGTCTTCCTCTCCAGCCGCACGTGGGAATGTCTACCAGTAGCCTGCGGGGTGTTGTGGGTTTCCTCCAGGCAGTGGCAGCTTTCTTCCCATCATAATACTGACCGCTGTCGTGTAAATGAAATATTCTTGAGTACGGCGTAAAACGCCAATCAAATAAATATGTTACTGAATTCCATAATTTACGGCTTGAAACAATCGACAGACCGCATTTCAATGCCTGCGTAGTTTGATTTCTCTTTTCCATGCTTTCACTCAGAAAAGCTCAAAATCATAATCGCTACAAGATAAATACTGTAAAAGCAACTGTCAGAAAATGTCCCAGTCAACCCTCAGCACCACCACCAATTTTGTCATTAAAATTTATGCATTTAAATGTTCGAGTCCATGCAGTGTTATATTTCATGGGCCGTATAATTGGAATGACGCACATTGCGGCAGGTGCATATTTTGTTCTTATATAGACATACACAGACGGAAGCGAGAAATGTATTTGACAGTCATAGTGCTTAGCGCTATTGGCGTGGTGCGCATATGCTGATTCCGACATAGCGGTCTTGAACTTCTTTTGACATTGTCATTGACATTTAAAGACTGTACTAACAGCCAACATGTACATGTATCATTATATCTGAGTACTACTTCATAGAATCTTGCAGAATGACAATTTCCTATACATTATAATGGCGACCTGTACACTAATATATATATATATATATATATATATATATATATATATATATATATATATATATATATGAACAACTGCCGTCAGCTTCTAAATTTAGCTTGCCACTGTTTACATATGCTGAGTTCAGCGCCTGCTGTCTGCCTCTGCCTTAGAATGTTCCAGAATACCCTCAGTTCGGGGCCTGTTTGTTTACCGAAAGTGTTCAGGAATTTTCTTATTCTAGAAAATTCCACCAGTCTATATAAGACCTATGAAAGCAGGTCAAAGGAGGAGAAAGGAGAATCATCAAGGGTTTTGGATGCTTTCGCTGTGTTTTACTTTAGTAGGCCTTTTATGCTGAATTTTGGTGTCTTTATAGCCCCTGACTTTGTTATATCCTATCTCCACCGAGTACTTGTTCAGTCTGAACTTGTATATTTAATTTGTGCTCTTGTGTACACAATGCTTATTAGTATACGGACCCTGTCTGTGGAATTTTGTGTATATTTCGTCATACACTCAGTTATACTGTGGATTTTCCCTCTTATTTGTGCATTTATGCCTGTATGTGGATTGTATGTCAGCATTGTGGAATATATCCGTCCGTTTGGACTTGACACCGTTGTACATGTAATATATATATATATATATATATATATATATATATATATATATAATATATATATATATATGCTAAGTTTAAAATAAATTTAAAAGTCTGTTTTCTGAGTGATGCTAGAATGTATTCTGTAATTATAACACAAAATTGTGTCATATTCAACGTAATATCCTGTTAGTTTAACAGAATCGTTATGTTGACTTAATAGAACACGAGTGTTACATCAAACAGAACATATTCTAGCATCACTGGGGTAATAGGTTTTCTGTTAAATTTAATAGAGAGAAATTTTGCTATTTATACAATGCTAAAGAGTATGTAAATTGTATGTGGGGAAAAGGTCGTGTTTGTTGATGCATATATATATTCACAAATACCTTGTACTTTAAAGGAGTGCTGCACATGAAAAGTCATTAAATATACTTTAAACAAGGAGGCGATACGCTCTGATTGTCTTTAATTTTTTCGGGTATACAGCATATCCGCTTTCCTCCACGTTTTATACAGGAAACGATGACTTAATAGTACACTCGCAAATATACTTGTATAGTTCCACGAAGTTTCTTTACACAAATGACTTAGCATTTCTCACAGGATGTAAACTTACCTTGTTTGGATCGAAGTTCTCTTGCGCTTTAAAGTCGTTCATGTTGCAGTTTGTACTCTGTGAAAACGCTCTCCAGCACGTCAGTAAAATCACAGATAATGACCTAATGAGACCCATAATTGTGGGATTAGGAAAACGGGCGCGGCATAACATACACACACACTGTACAAAACCCATATGTTGAAGGGACCAAGGCTAGCACAGACCAGCAGACCTCTTCTTTGTTCCACCTGCCCTCGTCTAACAAGGTGGGTATGTGTGTCCCTGAATAGCTGACATGCGAGGGTCAGGTGAGAGTCAATATAAGAACGAAAAGTAATGATGAGGCTTGAGAGACGCTGCAAAACAGGGGAGGCTATCCATAATAGTACAATCAGTCATCTGGAACATACCTTGCGTCTTTCCAACATCATTAAAAACTGTCTGTCTTAGTTTTTTGGTGGTTCGTGTTAAATGTTGTTTTGGGAATTGGACTTGTGATTATTTACCTGGGACGTCCTGATTGGTTGACGGCTGGTATATGAAGGTCTGTTTCGACACATAGATCCAGGGTATGCATAAGGGAGGTAATATTCTCATGCACGTGTAGATGCTATAGTAAAAGATATAAAAACACAGAGATTGACATTTTTTCCTCATCTGCTGCAACAGGATCGAAACTTTGATCGAAGTTCAAGTTTCAGTTCATTTGCTTTAATGTCTGGCTTTACACAACACTGAGGTCGTGAATCATGTCTCTGACGAACATGGACTCGCAACTGAAGAAAGTTCTCACTGCTTCGGATGTAGCTTTAAGTCAGGATGTTTGCCACGTATCTTACGAAGGGTGGTGGTTAAATTATCTGGACAAACCTCTTTATTTAAGGCCTCTAGCGAACCAGTTAGATTTGAATTCGAGCTTTAAATTTAAACTAAAATAAAAGAGGATATAGAACATGTTTTCTTGGCTTCTTTATAATTCTTTTCACCGGCGGGTCGTATATAGTTCTCAGTCGTTTTGGTACTGTTGATACTTCCATTCACAGATATAATTTATGCAGTATCTTTGAATGAATAATCTATACATTTTCGTACCGCTTCGGTGACTGGACTGGTTGACCAAGTGTCGTATAATGTGACTGGGTGATATATTTTTAAGCACGGGGTAAAACCCTAAGCATTTATACATACATATACATTTTCTAGAATGCCATCGAGTTCCTGTGTGCAAAGTAGAAGTTGAGATTTGAATTCGGCTCTAATTTAGTCTAGTCTACAGCATGATTTACGATCACTTTTAAATACTAGGTTTATGTGTTTTTATGGAGAGGTTATGTTTACAAGACATGTGGAAGTGAATTGATGGGGCTACAGGCTATCTAGTTATAGCACATAACCCTAGCTAAGTTGTAAGAAAAAAATCACCATCTGATAATAAACTTCGTCTTGTACGAGTGAGTGCGAGATGCTTACCTGAAGAGAGAGACAGGATATGCTGCATTTAAATTTAATGATGTGTGAAGAAGCTAGGTTTCAATTCGAATTGCTAGGTCAATGGTCAAAGGCCGATCAGATGCCATGAGATCGGATAGCATGGTGTAAAGCTAATCAGTTAGTACCCGAGGTTGTGTAGCCGATTTGCCGCTGTAAGGCTGTGAGACTGTTTAAGTACACTCAGGTTATAAAAAGCTAATCAGCTAGCGCTCCAGGTTATGTGGCCGACGTGTTGCTGTATGGCTGCGAGGCTGTATAAGTAAACTCAGGTAGTATAACGGTAATTAGTATTTATGCGTTAAACACTTCATTGTGTTTTTTGTAAGTATACAGATGTTGTATAAGGGCAATCAACGACTGTGTGCCAGATTGCTTGACTGATCAGATGCTGCATAGCTATCAGTTGGCATAATTATACTAAGAAATTTGCTTGAACATTATAGTAATTAGCTGGCATGCCAGGTACCTGAAATAAGCTTCGGTTCCTTTACAGGCAAGCAATGGGTTGTTGAATGATACTTATTACTTAACTATTGCTTAGGAGTAAAAAAAATATATATATATACTAGTACCACATATAGATATATAATATGTGATTAAGACATACATCGTAGGGAGAAAAACTAGAGCAGCTACTGATCACACGTAACCGGTGATATACAGCCTCTTCTCAGTTTACCTCAGTTAGGGTTGTGTTCTAACTGTTCATGTAATTGCATAAATAGTAGCAAAAAACCGCTGTAAGCTCATTGGCGATATATATTATGAATATGTTCAATAAAGTCCACCATACAATCAAACAGTTTACTGCGTTTAACTCAGTGGAAAAATCAAAAGAAAATAAGTTTTCAATTTACTTTCTACTTGTATTTACTTTCTTTTTATGGTTTCGCACCCTGTAAAGGATAATTGAATATTAGCTTAAGTAAAAAGAAAGCTAAAATATGAAGTAAGATTCATATTACAGACAACTGTAAGTTATGCGTAAAAATACTTTCATTTATTTTTTAGTTTGTTTTTAAGAGTGTTCAAAGGTATTCATAAATTTGAAAACTATGGTGGGCTTTATGAGGCACACTAACGGTATCTAGGAACTCAGTAATTTCAGTAATCATTCACTCATAGGTAAAGTTATTCCAACATTGTGTGTCGTGATATAGTTAAAAAAGACTTCTTGTGCCGTCAGAGTTCTTAACCCAAGATAGTATGGTTTATAAAGCCCACCTTATAATTCAAATATTTGAGCGCCTTTAACTCTTTTCACAAAAATCGAAAAAAAATAATGAAAGTATGTTTATGTGTAGTTTTAAATGGTCTGTTTAGTGATGCCTTCTTCGATTTTAGAAGTCTTTCCCCTTTAAGCTCCGTTTTTAATTGTGTCTAAACTACCAGCGTGGTACAGCCTCTCTATGCAAAGTTTACACCTTAATACTTCCTTACACAAAGAAAGTTAGATGATCCTCGAAGTTCATGTTTACCCAAGGGTTTAATTTCCTCATTTGAAATTCTACTTACATAATAGATAAAGCTATGTACATATTGTGCTCCTGACTAATTATGCGTCTGTATATACGAACAGGAAACCTAAGATAAATACTTTGCAGCGTCTCCTTTCTTGGGCACGTCGACCTCATTGTTTTCTAACATGTGATACCCCGTGTCTGATTCCATCACTGTCTCCACCACAATGAGAATGTGAGCATGTTCAACGCTCGCCTCTTATAATGTACAGCATTAAAGCATGGAAACTCTATCACCCTATATTCATGCAGCAAGGCTCGTTCCCACACAATTAGATTACTTCGACGGTCACTTCCGCTTGTTCTTCATATCGCAGAGCGTAAATTGGTCCTTACAACGGGTAATACGAAATTATAGTGAGTCAGTCAACTTTTTAAAAAAAGTTTTTATTTATAGTTTATCTAGAGCGAAAATAGTAGGAAGAACGATTAATATTATCACTGTGCGTTTTTCAAAACAAAATTGTCTAATTTAGTATTACAAAAAAGAGAATTTGCGTAAGACTTAAAAGATGCAGACGACACGACCGTGTATTGTCAGCTGTTGTGTGGTAGCTGCCATCGGTTTTGTAACGGGCGCGCTAATTGGTCACTTTGCGACTTCGACACGCAATGACTCCACAAAGACACCCAAGGAACAGAAAGGCAGGGATGGTATCGATCCATCAGTAAAGGCTGACATACTGAATGAGATTAACGCAGAAAGCATTAAGGAAAACCTAAGGTAAGATAATGTGGTTGGCCAGAAATACCATGGATTCGTTACATCTTCATATAGTGGCTCTGTAAGCTGTATTACATACAACTATTAAAAATGTCGGTTACAACAGGAAAGTTTAACAGTGAAGCAACACTCTAAAAGTGTACGTACAGACGTGTGCAATATTTTTCTGCATTTTACGATATATAAAAGTACAGTAAAGAATTTACGAAGATAAAGCAAGCAGGCCTAAAAATTACAAGAAAAGTATACATTGTAACTTTGGACATTACAGTCATGATGGACCATGGAATCATGTATGTATGTATGTATACTTGGGTTTTAAGGTCGTACAAAACAATTTTTCACTCATATGACGACGAGGAGATATTAGGTGTGTGCACATATATTGTGTCTTCTTGTGACAGGGCGAGTCCATGCCGCCAAAGTGATGCCGCCACTGAATTAAGTATCATGCCGAAGACACCGGATATGACACCCCACCCAGTCACATTATGCTGACACTGGGCCAACCAGTCATGTTTCCTTGCTCAAGCCTCTTAGTAATGAGCATTTTGAAAGCGAGGCAGTGCCAAGCACCATTTTAAAAGCCTTTAGTATGACCCAATCGCGGATTTGATCCCGAGGTCTCCCGACTTCGAGACGAATGGTCTAACTATTAAGCCACAGAAGCGAAGGCATGGAATTACATTCATCCATTCTAGCTGTATCTTTAAATTACGCATTGGTATATTTTATTGGTGTTCATATCTTCACACCATTTCTACTGTAAAAAAGCATGAGGCGATGGTATACCATTACGTCACCCTGAAATGCTTATATTACCACTCAGAAACGTGCGGATAATCGTGGGTTCCACTATAATGCTGGCCCTTGTTACATAAGTGAAATATTCTTAAGTACGGCGTAATACTCCAATAATATGAAAAAATAAACAAATAGCTTGCCCGCTTAAAGCTGTTGTTACTTTTTAACGTGATGGAGGTAATAACAGCCATTTAGAAATAAATTATAAATTAAGAAGTTGACTAATCCTTTAAGCAAAAAAAATTTGTAGTAACTTTATCACAGTGACATTATAGCGGACATTTTGTTATTCTTAAAACTCAGCGTCACATAAGGGCGGTATAAACAATGTTTGGTGGTTAGATATTACAGCAGTTTGTAGATGGTGTAATTGTAGATTGATGGTAATTTATAATTGACGTTTGATGCAAACGTGTGACTGCTGTCTGATGGTGAGGTATAAATGTAAATTGATGGTAAGGCATAGCTGCAGTTTGATGGAAGGCATGACTACGGTTTGATGGTAAGGTATATCTGCAGTTTGATGGAAGGCATGACTACGGTTTGATGGTAAAGTATAATCACAGATCGATGGAAAGGTATAGCTGCAGTTTGATGGGAATGTATGACTGCTGTCTGATGTTCAGGTATAATTGGAAATTGATGGTAAGGTATATCTGCAGTTTGATGGAAGGCATAACTACGGTTTGATGGTAAGGTATAATCACAGATCGATGGAAAGGTATAGCTGCAGTTTGATGGGAATATATGACTGCTGTCTGATGGTGAGGTATAATTGGAAATTGATGGTAAGGTATATCTGCAGATTGATGGAAGGCATGACTACGGTTCGATGGTAAGGTATAATCACAGATCGATAGAAAGGTATAGCTGCAGTTTGATGGGAATGTATGACTGCTGTCTGATGGTGAGGTATAATTGGAAATTGATGGTAAGGTATAGCTGCAGTTTGATGGAAGGCATGACTACGGTTTGATGGTAAGGTATATCTGCAGTTTGATGGAAGGCATGACTACGGTTTGATGATAAGGTATAATCACAGATCTATTAAAAGGTATAGCTGCAGTTTGATGGGAATGTATGACTGCTGTCTGATGGTGAGGTATCATTGGAAAATGATGATAAGGTATAGCTGGAGTTTGATGGAAGGCATGACTACGGTTTGATGGTAAGGTATAATCACAGATCGTTGGAAAGGTATAGCTGCAGGTTGATGGGAATGTATGAATGCTGTCTGCTGGTGAGGTATAATTGGAAATTAATGGTAAGGTATAGCTGCAGTTTGATGGAAGGCATGACTACGGTTTGATGGTAAGGTATAATCACAGATCGATGGAAAGGTATAGCTGCAGTTTGATGGGAATGTATGACTGCTGTCTGATGGTGAGGTATAATTGGAAATTGATGGTAAGGTATATCTGCAGTTTGATGGAAGGCATGACTACGGTTTGATGGTAAGGTATAATCACAGATCGATGGAAAGGTATAGCTGCAGGTTGATGGAAATGTATGACTGCTGTCTGATGGGGAGGTATAATTGGAAATTGATGTAAGGTATATCTGCAGATTGATGGAAGGCATGACTACGGTTTGATGGTAAGGTATAATGACAGATCGATGGAAAGGTATAGCTACAGCTTGATGGGAATGTATGACTGCTGTCTGATGGGGAGGTATAATTGGAAATTGATGGTAAGGTATATCTGCAGTTTGATGGAAGGCACGACTACGATTTGATGGTAAGGTATAGCTGCAGTTTGATGGAAGGCACGACTACGATTTGATGGTAAGGTATAGCTGCAGTTTGATGGAAGGCATGACTACGGTTTGATGGTAAGGTATAATCACAGATCGATGGAAAGGTATAGCTGCAGTTTGATGGGAATGTATGACTGCTGTCTGATGGTGAGGTATAATTGGAAATTGATGGTAAGGTATATCTGCAGATTAATGGAAGGGATGACTACGGTTTGATGGTAAGGTATAATCACAGATCGATGGAAAGGTATAGCTGCAGTTTGATGGGAATGTATGACTGCTGTCTGATGTTGAGGTATAATTGGAAATTGATGGTAAGGTATATCTTCAGTTTGATGGAAGGCATGACTATGGTTTGATGGTAAGGTATAATGACAGATCGATGGAAAGGTATAGCTACAGCTTGATGGGAATATATGACTGCTGTCTGATGGTGAGGTATAATTGGAAATTGATGGTAAGGTATATCTGCAGATTGATGGAAGGCATGACTACGGTTTGATGGTAAGGTATAATGACAGATCGATGGAAAGGTATAGCTACAGCTTGATGGGAATGTATGACTGCTGTCTGATGGGGAGGTATAATTGGAAATTGATGGTAAGGTATATCTGCAGTTTGATGGAAGGCATGACTACGGTTTGATGGTAAGGTATAATGACAGATCGATGGAAAGGTATAGCTACAGCTTGATGGGAATGTATGACTGCTGTCTGATGGGGAGGTATAATTGGAAATTGATGGTAAGGTATATCTGCAGTTTGATGGAAGGCACGACTACGATTTGATGGTAAGGTATAGCTGCAGTTTGATGGAAGGCACGACTACGATTTGATGGTAAGGTATAGCTGCAGTTTGATGGAAGGCATGACTACGGTTTGATGGTAAGGTATAATCACAGATCGATGGAAAGGTATAGCTGCAGTTTGATGGGAATGTATGACTGCTGTCTGATGGTGAGGTATAATTGGAAATTGATGGTAAGGTATATCTGCAGATTGATGGAAGGGATGACTACGGTTTGATGGTAAGGTATAATCACAGATCGATGGAAAGGTATAGCTGCAGTTTGATGGGAATGTATGACTGCTGTCTGATGTTGAGGTATAATTGGAAATTGATGGTAAGGTATATCTTCAGTTTGATGGAAGGCATGACTATGGTTTGATGGTAAGGTATAATGACAGATCGATGGAAAGGTATAGCTACAGCTTGATGGGAATATATGACTGCTGTCTGATGGTGAGGTATAATTGGAAATTGATGGTAAGGTATATCTGCAGATTGATGGAAGGCATGACTACGGTTTGATGGTAAGGTATAATGACAGATCGATGGAAAGGTATAGCTACAGCTTGATGGGAATGTATGACTGCTGTCTGATGGGGAGGTATAATTGGAAATTGATGGTAAGGTATATCTGCAGTTTGATGGAAGGCATGACTACGGTTTGATGGTAAGGTATAATCACAGATCGATGGAAAGGTATAGCTACAGTTTGATGGGAATGTATGACTGCTGTCTGATGGGGAGGTATAACTGCAATTTTAGTGGAAGGCACGACTGCAGTTCGATGGATATAATCACATATTTATGGTAAGGTATAATTACAGGTTTTTGACTAGAAGCGCTCATCTGGCGGGAACCCCAGCCGACCTGGAGATTGCGCAATATGTCAGAGAACTCTGGAAGCTGTACGGACTGGACGTGGAGATCGTCCCTTACGAAGTGCTTCTATCTTACCCACGGGACGATCACATCAACACGGTTAGCTGTGTCCCTACTTCACTCTATTTTGCTTGCTGCTTCGAAATAACCTCGAATTACCTTTAGATATACATTGACATGACACGAAGGCGTGTTTCCTCCCTCCACAATGCCGGCTGGTGTCGTAAAATACCAATCAAAGTACGGTTAGGTCTATAGTCGCGAACCACGCGTCCCTCTGGCTGTATTCCAACTTTATGAGTTCACTTCCATATCAGACTTACTACGTTTCTGCTCAACATTTGTCTGGTGGTCCTGCGCCATGGTGTTTTAGTCGGCATTTACAGCTCAGTGCTTTTTGTAATTCACAACGTTAAATCCCATTAGTTTGTTTCCGGACGAAGACAGTGCTTCGTTTGACGTTATAATTATTCAAAAACAACTGGCATGCTAAATAATTGGCGGAGTTTATTATATTTTGGCGAAGAGGGACATCAATTTCCTAAACGTTGAGTTTCCCCGGGGCTCTGCCCGATTTCCTCTCACCATAATGCTGGCCGCCGTCATATAAGTTAAATATTCTTAAGCGCTAGAGCGCTAAGCAACTGAGCCACGGAGGCCAGCTGTTTGATATTGTTGTCATGTTTTAGTACAACATTATCTTAATTAATGCAATTTATTTTATCTTTTGTAATTATATGACTTTACGGAAGTATGGCTTCAGGCATCGATGTTTAAAAATTCTAGTCTCTTCGATAACTTCTTGACGAAAACAAGTTTACGGAGTGTAACGTTATGAATATTATAACTACACATTCTTTACAATAATATAGACTTCCAAGACATCAATGTGCACAGCTTGTGGTGTTATCACTGATTAAAGGCAATTTTCCCAGTGATAATTATTAACTGCACAGAGTGCTGAATATAACCAAAAAGAAACAGACTAAAAATACTGTTAAAGGCAAAGACAACACTAAAATAAAGTATACATCAGCTGAAAGACCATTAAAAACTGTCCAGGAAAACAGAGTAAAATGGTGTTAAAACATAACTTCTACGTCGATCTGTTGTGACACAGAGGGTATCAATATCGTCACTTTCATTTCATTTTGGCCGAAATAATTTTCCAGATCAAATCGGCGAATGCATTCACAGATCTATATGTTTATGCATTTTGAATGATACAATGTAGCAGTCATGTGCGTGTTAAGTTGCAGAACCCTTATGTGACGTCACTGGTTCCAATGGTGCTCAGAAAAGGCTATCATAGAATAAAATGTCCCAATGTATTTTACTAAGTTGAACATATAAAAAATTAATCCAACTATTTTCCCAGAGATTTTTAATGGTCTTTCATCTGACATATACTTCATTTTAGTGTTGTCATTGCCTTTAATAGTGATGGGGCCTCCGTGGCTCAGTTGGTTAGCGAGCTAGCGCAGCGTAATGATCGCTGTGAGTTCAAGTCCAGCTCATACTCGCTTCCTCTCCGGTCGTACGTGGGAAGGTCTCCCAGCAACCTGCGGATGGTCGTGGGTTTCCCCCGGGCTCTGCCCGGTTTCCACCCACCATAATGCTGGGCTACCGTCGCATAAGTGAAATATTCTTGAGTACGGCGTAAAACACCAATCAAATAAATAAATGAATTTAATAGTGATGTTTTTTTTACACTGCAAACAAAACGAAATCTTGATCGGTTTGTTTTCTTTACCACGTTTTGTCCTGCTGTTTGGAAAATGTAATCGATTTTCTATTTTATATAAATGAACTGTAGGTCAGCCTTGTCGAGTCGAACGGCACGACCACATACACAACCTCTGCCGGGGATGTGGCCATCAGACTGGTTGCGGACCAGGCAGACGGAGTACAGCCCTTCAATGGCTTCTCTGGCAGTGGAAACGCCACGGGTAATGCTACATCCCATTTATATTTTTTGGCGTCTATCTGTGTGTCTGTGTGTCTCTCTGTAACTTTATGGAAGACGTTAGCCGCCGATTTGTTTAAGATATTGTTTACAAGCCTTACCTCGGCCTATCCCGATTCACTAATATTTCTAAACAGTTCTTATTCATTGTCAGATGTTGTGTTTTTTGTTTTGTTTTTGTTTGATTGGTGTTTTACGCCGTGCTCAAGAATATTTCACTTATACGACGGCGGCCAGCATTATGGTGGGCGGAAACCGGGCAGAGCCCGGGGGAAACCCACGACCATCCGCAGGTTGCTGACACACCTTCCCACATACGGCCAGAGGTCAGATGTTGTGAGGACACAAATGCACATTTTTTTATGCCTTGTAATATACTAGCTCGTGTATGGTTCTATTGTTTGAATTCATCATGCGATAAGAAAATCTGCTTGAAGAACACAACCTAAAAAAACGTTGAGCTAGAAAACTGTGGTAACATTTTTCCAGTGAAGAATCTTTGAGACATTCTAGT
Organism: Liolophura sinensis; assembly: GCF_032854445.1. Classification (NCBI taxonomy): domain Eukaryota; kingdom Metazoa; phylum Mollusca; class Polyplacophora; order Chitonida; family Chitonidae; genus Liolophura; species Liolophura sinensis. The sequence continues at coordinate 30,995,949 of NC_088300.1, forward strand.
ATGGCAGCGAAGTGATGAGGGAGTCAGAGAGGTATAGGAGCATGCCACCCTGGTGTGGCCAACCTAAATCAGCCGGACACCTTCTGTGATGGATTCGCGGGTGTATAACAAAACAAATAACAAACCAAAGACATGACATAATAATGAAGAATTGATGAATAAGGACACGTTTTGCCTTCAATGCTCTCAATCTTTTACATTAACTATATCACAATTTAATAATGTCGTTTAGTGTAGAACGGCTTTACAGCTTACATTATTTATTTATTTATTTATTTGATTGTACTCAAGAATATTTCACTTACACGATGGCGGCCAGCATTACAGCTTAAATTATAAAATGTGTTTGACGTTTAGTCATGCATTTAAATCAGATTTATTTGATTGTTATTGAGCGTTATACATAAGAATCTTGAGTTTTACATGAAAGATCTAAGGAAGTGGACAAACCGGCATAAACTACCAGCCATTGGCAATTTACCTGCAAACTTTCACATGCGTGTCATGCACACGTCATATTGGTGAAAGACTACAGCAGTCTGCAGTGAACTTTATGTAAAACCAAACGAAATGGAGAGTCCCCCTGGATTGGTATTACCACCAACGCCAAGAGAACAGTCAAAGTTAAAGGTAACTTCAAAATGCCGCCAGTCATTGGGATTGAGTTGACAAGTCAGGGGCATTGTGATTCAAAAGGTTTGTTTTTTTCTACAGGGAGAACTTGTCTACGCTAACTATGGACAAGAGTCAGACTTTGCTAAATTGAAGTCACAAGGGATTAACTGCACAGGAAGGATTGTTATTGCCAGATACGGAAAGATCTTCAGAGGAAATAAAGTGAGTTGATCGGACTGACTCTCCGCTCGTGGTAATCCTTTGATGGTTAAATTATAACTATGGTTTAATGGTAAGGTTTAACATGCGTTTTGATGATAACTATGTATCATCAAACTATGTAATTATATTTTGGTTCAGATTAGAAACGGCAATAACGTTGCTGAATGAAAAACTTTGAAGACTCCTTCTAGAGTGGTTCTAATTCCTCAAAGCGACTGAATACTTTGTTTTTCACTCAGCAATTCTGTCCCTGATTATTCATCGGTCTGGTCATTACGCCCAAAAGCCTGTGACAATCCATGACGGGTAAAGGTAAAATTCAGCCATTAAGCCAGATATCTTGCCAAATCATCCATATTGTACAAAGATACAATTCACTCACCAGTGACAGCATTTCTGTGATTGAATTTTTGCAGGCCCTTTCAGCCCAGAAAGCTGGGGCGATAGGTCTAATACTGTACTCTGATCCCGCCGATTATAATCCTCTAGCCAACAACACGAGCGTGTTCCCCAACAGCTGGTGGATGCCCGGAAGTGGGGTGCAGAGGGGTGGGCTAGCAATCAACAAGGGTGACCAATACACGCCCGGATATCCGTCTACATGTGAGTGAGTCACTTGTCACCACTCAGAGCCATTCTGACTTATATGCTCACACTTTTTTGTAGTCGATTCCACCGTGCAGCGAATACTGTACCCACAATGCTAAAGCCATGTCTTGCGGGTCTTCCAGCGATCACGATTGATAATGTAAGGAATCTTTATCTGTCTGTCCTCCGATTTTCTCCACAATTCAATGGTTCCTTGGATGAACTTCACAATTCAATGGTTCCTTGGATGAACTTCACAATTCAATGGTTCCTTGGATGAACTTCACAATTCACCGGCATGATGATGATGACCCAAGGAAGTTGTGCCCAGTGTCAAAGAACTGAATATTAAAATTTGGCAATGATGACTTCATAAATCTTTTCAACTGGCTCTACCCTCGACATGCTGGATTGGCGCACAAAGCTTACAATCCTCATATCTCTAAAATGACGAGGCCTCATGTTTAAAGCGCAGAGTTCTTGTATGTTTACTGATTACTTCAGAAATGGATCATTAAAAGAGAGTCGAAAGTGATTTCAACTTGTATATTTCCAAATCTCGATGTTGACAAAAAATAACTCACCGTTTTAAGACTACTTTCTTTCCCTATATACAGGGTATGCATACCGCTTACGGGACGTAGAGTTAAACGAAAGACTACACAGATCCCAGTTCATCAGTCAGCTACAACGATGCTCTGCCTTTGCTCAGGTACGCCAATCATCATTCCGTTGCTTATATCTACACATATATCTGAAAACAACAAATCGCATCATTTGGAACACCAACTCAAAAGCAGTTCTAGCAATACATTCTTAGAGAAGACATTACATTTTCAGTAGTCTACATAATAAACATACGACAAGTTTGCTTTCCTTTACTTGGGATTTGCTTTCAATTCAACATGATTTGTGTTATGCCAAGACGGTGTCTCCTTCTACCTACCAGTAGCAGTGCAGACCTATTTATCGTACACATAATGTCGACACATTATGCTGTCTAACTGTAACGCCTTGTTGGAGACACCAAATATGACGTTCTTGCGAGACAAGTGGATGCATGGCCTATATCCTTTAAGGTTGAGTGCAAAGTGAAGAAGGGGCGACATTTTCAAAAGTGACTGCATAATTTTAAACAACTCAAATTCACATCACCGTTTGCAAAAGGATTTCTGATAAGATGCATTAATAAGTATACATTACGCTGGTAATTATTAGTATCTTTCCACGCGTATGTCGACAAAAATCGTGCAAATCAAGTGTAAACTTTTTGTCTAAATTTAATTTCCAGAACGAGCTGTACCGCACAGTTGCTGTTAGTCTGACAAGATGTGTCTTTTTCTAGATCAATGGCTGGACCGGTAGCACCCCCTTCATTTCGCGGAGGCTTGCCAGTTACATACAGATTAGGTCCACAGCTCACCAATAACAGGTAAGTTTATTCTAGTGTTTTGGAGGCTCAACCAGACCATACAATTTTATTTCACGATACCTGACTATTTTTCCGCGTGACTATTTTGCTAGTTATTGTATGTTAAATGTGTTGACAGTAAAAGCGTTTTGAATAATTCTACACCGGTGACGTCTAATAAATTGCAATTAACATCAAAGCATTTTTTCACCTAATTCTGTCTAAACCATGGTGATAGGGGGCGTGTAATTTGCTACTATTTATGCATTTACATGAACAGTCAGGATAAAACCCTGACTGAGATAAAGGCTGCTCAGGTTTTACTCTCTCTGCTGTACGTTTTTTAATTATCTGTGGTTGGATGTGAGCTTACATATAAATGTGCTCTGTATTGTTTACACCTTTATCCAAAGACTGCAAAAACTTGGGATTTGAAGACGCCATTATTCAAAGATTCTTAATTCAAAAGATTCTTCAAAGATTATAGTTGTCTTCATTGAACGATTTACACGGTATGGTAAACAGACGCTCTAATTCCACAACAAACCTAATTCAAATATAGTATTTTGGTTTGTTTAGGATCGTGAAGATGGATATCCAGAATTACCGTACAAACAGAACAGTGTACAACGTGATTGGCAAAATAAATGGCGCAGTAGAAAAAGGTAATTCATTTCCTTAAACAAGACTTAATCGAAGAAGCGGTGTCTGAGGAGATGCGTGGCTCATAAAACGCTGCAGTCAGCCCTCTGTGGGAAGAGAGATATTTTCTTTTCGAGACTTTGGTGAAGAAGAACGTGTGAAGGAGGGATACACGTAGACAACTCTTGGGAGGAGGAAATTTGTTTGGACACTTGCACGGTCGTGTGTATGAAGATGGATATCTGGGACTTTTTGACGAAGTTTTTTTTTTGTGGGGTTGTGGATATGATATCTGGTAAGAGGCTCGTACGAAGTCATATGTGTGGACATGGATATCTCAGAAGACACTTGGGTGAAGTTGTCTGTGAAGAATTCTTATACCTTACATGTGCTAAAAGATGAGAAAACATAAAAATGCCATAAAGTATAGACGCAAATGTTTGAAAAGTTAGCCATAAATATGGATTCTTTATTGTTTTTCATTTTTTTTAATGTGTAGTGGGTATTTTGAGCCATTTTTTGGTATATATTGTCTTTACATAATAATGTTCTAAATGAAGATGAAACACATGTTTAATAAATATATTCGCGCTAGAAGTTTGTCTTTTCAGCTAACAAGATGTCAGCCGTCAGTTTTAATCATATTTTTATATTTAATATTATCATAATTCAAATTATAATTCATAATTAAATGCATGCGTTTGGATAAAAACAACAAATTAGCATTCGAATAAGTTTATTAGGCATGCATCACATCGTTTTAAAAACATTATTATACAAAGATGATAAATACTAAGAGGTGGTCCGAAAATATCCACCATACAAAAATATTTTCATTTACCCTTTTGCCTCGAAAGAAAAAAATCAAAAATTATAGCAAAAAAACACATTTTCCAATAATTGTTAGCACTCTTTCATTTGTAATTTGCATCATTTTTATGTTTTCTTCTCTTTTAATTGCCTCCCATTGCATTGGACCCTCTGAAGCGCCTAAGATTAATGACCTCTGAAAAGAGGTTGTGGCTGCTCTTGAATTGGGATATAGCTTAGCAAGCAACTCACGAATGTTCCCACAAGAATGCCCTCGGTTCAGACCGGTACGTTTTAATTCGGAAACCATCTAGATGCATGGATACAAGGAGCGGTTGACCCCTCTAGTGGAACCCGCAACATTACTGGAAATAGCTAGAGTGTTCGGACGGCAACTCGAGAAAGGTAAATCTTTTTGTCGTTTTTGTACATATATATTTAATTATTTTCATTGTTGCTTTAATATGTTGTTCTCAAGAATATTGACCATGCATCCGAATCATTTAATGTTTTAAAAAATTACATAACAGGATCCAGCCGTACCTGGATAATTTACCCAGCACTAAATATATTGTTAAGCTAAATGAAAATCATTATATGTGATAAATCCTCAAAAGAATTAACCTGTTTCTTATACAGATAATTAACCCAGTCCACCAATCACAACGTCACTGATTTGTGCTGTCTGAAACAACGCTTGTTTTCCGGACGTAACCTCTGTCATAAGATGATTTGTATTTGCAGGTTGGGTACCCCGTCGTACTTTGGTGTTCTGTAGCTGGGCGGCTGAAGAATACGGAATGGTCGGTTCCACAGAATGGGTGGAGGTAATCAGCTGCTTTTCTCAGAATCTGTCATAAAACTTCCCGTAAAATCACCTTTAAGAGCCATGAGGCACATTCTTCAATTTGCACAAGCGTAACTATCAAAATAAGACATACTTAAATTATACTTTTCCATAATAGATTTGCCCGTCGCAAAGATACGCACGCTTTGAAGAACGGACCACTGCCAACAAGCTGTCCTTACTTCCACTGTAATATAACAGTCGTAAATGACACTTAGGAGAACTTTGGACATGGTGTAAAATCATTTGTGAACCACGCGTAGATCAAGCGGTTCTCGTATTAGAGGTGTTTAACCACTAAAGCGACATGCAGTAGTTGTAAAACCCTCGTAGAAAATACTGAAGTTGGTGTGGTAAATATACAAACTTTTCTAAAAGTAAACGATGTTCTCGTGCATGTATCAGCCTTCTAAACCTTATTGTCTTGAGGTTACTCCGAGATCTGCCAAATGCGGTCTTTCAGTGTGTCCAGGCTATTGTGGAGTTTTTGTTTATACATTTTCATAATGGTATAAATCCGTGCTTAGGTATTCCAAGGTAAAATGTAATCAAACAACTCGCAAAACAGAAACTTTTACTTATGTATATAGAGTGCAACCGAGATAATTGCCTTTCGACAGCTAGGACTCACAAGATATACAGGTTCAATACCCGGCCTTGGACTGGGAATGTGTAGATTTGTGTCTGTTTGTCACATTTGTTCATTCATTTGATTGGTGGTTCATGCTGTACTCAAGAAAATTTCACTTGAGCCAACAGCGGCCAGGATTATGGTGGGAGGAAACAGGGCAGAACCCCGGGGAAACTCACGACCATCGATGTTTGCAGGCAGACCTTCTCAAGAGAGGAAACCAGCATGAGCTGGACCCACACTTTGTCACGCAGGCCTTGGTGACTATGAGCGGTGGGCGCGCTCATGTTGACATACTCTAACGTTCGTTAACTCGATCACTTGTCTTGCACCAATATGGCAACTTACAAAAGGTCTATGATTTTCACAGATCTCTCCAGTTTTCTCCACTCACAAAATTAACCGTGATCAAATAAGTAAAAAAAATTCTTTAGTATGCATTACGTTAAACAGCAACAACATTTATTTCTTTGATCACTGTTTTACGCCGTACTCAAAATGTTGATAGCGGTTCTGCGTAGACGGCCGGGTGTATGGTTGAGAGAACTAACGCTTTAATTCACCAGGTACCTAAACAAACCTGTCCGGCCACGATATGCTTGCAATATAGTGTGGCGTCAAGGCATAATCTTTCATTCATTCTGGCCTAATGGTTAGAGCGTTCGCTTCGTTCGCACTAAGAGGTTAGAGTAAGGAAACAGGACTAGCTCAGTGTCAGTATAATGTGACTGGGTGGGATGTCATGTCTAGTGTCTTATGCATGATATTTCAGTGGCGGCATCAGTTTTGTGGCACGGTCTGGCCACACCACAGGAGGACACAGTATATATCCACACTGTCGTCATAAGATTGAAAACTTGTTAAGTACGACTTTAAACCCTCAAGCATACAGTTTTGATGTGAGGTCCTAGCCGATCCAACGAGAACTAGTTTGGAAACACGGGACCCATTGGTCAAGGACTTCTGCATGGAAAGCTAGCGACGCTGTCTTGTGACAGTGACAGTCACAACAGGCAGGTAAGAAAACGCACAAGTACTCAATAGTCACCACCTGCGGCATTAGAGCCTATAATCTGTAAATTTTTGACAATTATTTTCAAACTCTGTTCACCTTCTGTTTTACCAGGAACATCTGAGAATATTAGACAAGCGAGCCGTGGCCTATTTAAATGTGGACATTGCAGTACAAGGTAAAAAAGAACCAATTACAACATCACTTTTATTAGATGGATTTGCAAGTGTTTAGTACTAAGTGACTCTGTCTTCTGTCAAACGTTTAATTTAACTATTAGTTCAATGCTAAGGTAAATAAACTCTTGCCAAATCGTAACATTCTTATATAAATTATATCGATCGAACACTATTCCTCGTTGTTGTTATGCATAGGACTCAAAACTTTAACATGCGGTTTTGTGTTAAGTTTAACACTGGGTAAGACGTCAGAGTTCAGTTTATGCGATCTGCCTCTGTATTACAGACGTAGCAATATTTCCGTATGCCCATATGCGCTGCATATATGTTGGGATAAATGTAGGACTCCCGCCACATGTAGGCCTATAACCAAATACGGAAGTACTGAGCTGGCAATAAGAACGTGAAGACACAAACAAACGACCGTGCGTTCCTCTGTTCAGGTGTTAAACTATTGTCACCTGTTGTTAGCAGGCAGGTGAAGATTATGTGATCTGTTGTTAATTCATAAATGGCCTATCTGAAACCATTGTACTCATTACCGTTCCTAGTCACTTTGTACCCGTTGCGATCTTTTTTCATATACCAATAGTGAAAAGCCATACATTTCTTTATTGTTTTACCAGGAAATACATCTTTTTCCGGGAAAGCCGTTCCTCTGTTGCGCTCATTGATGCTGGAGGCAACCAAACAGGTATATCGCATATAATATAGACCACATGCATATACATGTAGACATAAAACAGTACTAAATTTTCACTCAATAAACTTTCGTCTTCATATTTATTGTCCACGTATTCGGTGGCTTGGGTTGTCTAAAGGTATTCTTTTATTACAACTGCCTAACTTCCTGTGGAAATCGAGGTATCACTATCTTGTGCTGTTTTGGTGGCTGTTTTTTTCTTTGTAATAAAAACTTTCAAGCTTGCAAACCTGTGCTAGCAGATTTTTTTCATAAAAGTCCGGTTTTAGCTTGAAGTAGTGGGGAGTCCATTCCATTGGGAAAACTCTCTTTACGTGCATGAGTGTCCAATCAAATGCAGGATCGTGCGATTCGAATCTGAAATTATTGATGGGAATTGCTTTCATCGGGAAACACGATGGCTAAGTAAAATACTTCATTTTTTTCATATATCCCCTGAATACGTTAATGAAATAAATGCATTCATCAACCAATTATCTTATAAACTTTATGTGTTAATAATGTATTTTTATCAATTTACTTTCAATTCATTGTCTTCACGAGGAGTAGTAGAATGATGTCAACGTGGTGTATATATGCCATGTTTTGTTGACGTTATATGTAGGTGACAGACCCGAGAAACCCCCGCCAGACTGTGTACGATGCCTGGGTGGGGAACATACCTGACGGTGACACCGGAGATCCCGTGTAAGGACCGGCTGAAATGAAAGATTGCTTTTGAAGATTCCACAGAGCCTGCATGACTGGACTCACCAACACTGAAACACTTTTTCGCATTTCGCAAAACAGGATCGTGAAGAGCGCTTTATTGAATCGGAAAAATCTGCATATAGCTTGGCAAAATGGACCATAACTTTAAACGCTGTTTTGCCGATTTACTGAATGATGTTCAAACCTGGCTTTTTTGCAAGGAATTTTTACATTCCTCGGCTCTCACTTTGTTTTTTTGTCATTGTGACAATAAGTGTTCGTCGACGCTAGATCGAGTGCCCTTTGAAATCACTTGTCATCGATCAACATGGTGCACATATGACATAACATGTCGGAAAGTTCGTCACTAACTTGCCAAAGGTCGGTTGCTTACCACGGGTTCTTTGGTTTTCTCCACGCATAGAACCGACAGCTATCGTGTAAGTGAAAAACTCTTTATTGTGGCGTTAAACTGCAAAATTAAAGACCATGTTTAAAATGTCAGGGCCGTCGTCTCAATTAAAAACAGTATGGGGATGGTTAGGTTTTACGATTAGAGAGAGTATCTGAACCATGCATTGGTACGCTACCAAGTCAATGCACAATTATCGCCACGATATGGCTGGGATATTGCCGATGTGGCGTTAAGCCATAATCATTCATTCAATGCACAGTTCCATAATTTATTTATTTATTTATTTATTTGATTTGTTGTTTAACGCCATACTCAAGAATTTTGCACTTATACAATGGCTGTCAATTTTATGGGTGGAGGAAAACGGAGTGTCCAGGGTATAAACCACCAACTTTTGGCAAGTTACTGACGAACGTTCTTACATGTGGTGTAAGCTTACAGATATGCACACCATATATTGGTGGAAGATGCGTGGTTGTCGACGAACGTTACCATTGTTGACGGCTTATTGCCGCCAAGGCCCCACAGGTATTGAGAAAGGGGAGGGGGAGGGATCTACCAATTCCTGTCCAATTAATCCTTGGCTGACAAATTGTAGAATTCACTGTCTCAGCTTATTTACGTTTCTGTTCACCTTTTTGTCTTGTTTTGTTTTTCAGAGTAACTATTCCGGGATCTGGAAGTGACTTTCATGGGTTTATTCTACTAGCTGGAGTTCCGGTGGCAGATAGCAGATATACCTGGGATGTACGTTAACACGTCCACCTGTGGGCCAATATAGATTTGCCTCAATTAACAACTCGGCTTGTCAGGATGTCGTTATTCTGTTATACATTCATGCAATACACTCTTTAAGACAACTTTTCCTTTTTCTCCGTGGCTGGTTTCAGATGGTTGAAGCGCTGGCTCTCGACGGTAATCAGGTCTTTGGTAACGAGGTTCGAATCCAGCTCTCGCAACTTAAGTCGTTAGGTTTGTTAGATACCTGATGAAAATTGTTTAATCCGGACACTCCGGTTTCCTCCACCCATAAGCCTAACTGCTTTCATATAGGTGGGAAATTCTTTAGTATGGTGCCAAACACCAACAGTCAGTCAACTTCGTTATGATGCGTTCTCGAATCCGCTAGTTCGGCTATAGGTACAGACTCAGTCTGCACGTTTTAATCTACCCATAAAATCAACAGGCTGTTGTCGCACGTGTTACAATATCATTGAGTAGGGCCCTAAACCACTGAATAAAGTATTTTCTCTTGCCCCACCCCCATTTATCTTATAATGTTAAAATAAACAAGAAATTTTACAATCGGCATATTTCAAAGATCACCATTGAAACCTGCTGAAACCTGCAAGTTAGACAGCCACGATATGGCTACATTGAGCTTTAATCATCCATTCAAAAGCTAGTCTATCGCTAATATTACTTCTGATCTTGATGTGCTTTTATATCCGTCCCACTTTATCAAAACCTTATCTGTCAAGAAGGCACCATGTAACATTATTGTGCTAATTATTTTAGCATCGACGTTGGAGACTCCCCAGCTACCCTCTGTACCACACGGCTTACGACCTCTTCGATCAGATGCTGCTGATCGACCCATACTTCCGGTCCCACCAGGCAGTGGCCCGCGTCAATGCATACATGTTGCTGAAGCTTCTAGATGCCCGGATACTGCCGCTGGACGTACAGCAGTATGCCCTTGCCGTGACGAAGAATGTGGACAAGCTACAGGACAGAATCTCCTCGCAGCTGCAACAGGGGAACATAAATATTGGTATATAAACATATGTATCCGCCCGAGAAAGCCCGTGTGTGGGAATATTCAGATATAGGCCTACATAATTTCATTTAATTCTTTATTTCTTTAAACAGGATTTCTAAAGCGTAACAGCCGCTAGGGAGATCTCCTCTACACAACAATATATGTATACACTTAGATATAAAGGGAGACGGAAAGATGGTGGGCGCGAGCCTCGTTTGACCTCTGTCCTTGGATTCACTTCCGGAACCATTATCGTTTGCGAGATACGTGTGCCTAATTCGCGCTTAGACAGCGAGATGGACAGATATATCATCGTCTAGACAGTCAGATGGACAGATTGACGCGGAGACGCAGACAGACATATGTAATGTAAGTTATCGACAGATGGGCCAATACATATCAAAGTCTAGATAGACAGACGGAGATGTTTATATGGACACGCGTGCAGGCAGACGGGTAGTTACACGTTCGAGAGAGAGATATGGACGTCTTGACAAGACAGACGACCAGAGAGTTATACTATGAGACATCTACATGTACTCGCTAAAAACGATTGTGTGCAAAAAATACTCAAGATGTGTACCACAAGCAAACATTAATCGTAACAAATTTGCACAGGAACACTAATGTGTATCTTGCATACATCATATTTTTGTGTACCTACACTTTCAGTGTGTGCCAAATTGTGTATTTGTGATACACATTTTGTTTACATCGCGAGCTACACTAAAACATGTGTACAAAACACTACACAATGGGTTTCTGAAAGAAGTACGACAGATTGGCGTATAGATTGTGGCATCTAGTGAAGCGATCGAGAGTCAAATTTAATTTAGAGTCGGCATACTGCGATTAATCCATATAAGACAAATTGACATGTACAGATTGGAAAATGAACAAGAGGTGTGAAAAACGAGATCAACAGTGAACAGCCCACCTGGTTGTATACTAGTGTGTAGTTCATTCTTTCCAGTGCTTTTTCTTTCTTTTCTTTTTTCTTTCTTTTTGTAGATTCTGTGATGTCGGCTGCAATGAATTTTTCTCGAGCTACAACCAAATTCCAAAAACGCCTTGCAAAGTTGGACCTTTCCAAGTAAGATAAGACAGAGTTTAATACTAAAGTTTAAACTTGCCTTCTGAGAAGTAACTCTAAAAGTGGAGAACGCTTCTCGACTAAAACAAATAGGCCCGAATCTTGTACTGTTTGTAATATAATACGGTTTCTGATTTATTTGATTTATTTTATTGGTAATTTACGCCGTACTGAAGAATATTTCACTTATACGGCGTCCGCCAGCAGTATGGTGGGAGGGAGCCAAGCAGATAAGTATACTTTCTCTGACGTCACTTCCTAATCATTTGATGCAATTTCACTTCTCTGCTGATTATAGCGATCTTCAGGCTCGGATAATCAACGATCAATTGATGGGGGTGGAGAGGGTGTTTATAGAACCACACGGTCTTCCAGGCAGACCGGAAATCAGGTAGCTAATCCTTTAACCATGTACGCAAGACTCGGCTCTTTCTTTGCTTGCTCATCGAAACATTAATCCGAGGAAGTGTAGAATTTTATATTCTCTTTTTGGATTTACAATTGTTTACATATTTTAAGGTTTCCAATCGAGCTGCAAATTTTTAAAACTACATAATATGTAATGTAGTATCAGGTCGAGTTACTAGCAAACACATTTGTCAGCTATATAAGATAGCTTAGAGAATATTTTTTTAAATTATTATCTTAACTCAGATTAATCGTCTGGTTGTTGGAATCAGTCAACCCTTTACAACTATGTTCCATTTCCAGGCATGTCGTTTTTGCACCGTCGCTGACCAATAACTACGCGGGCGTTTCCTTCTCGGGAATTACCGACCTTCTACACAAAATCTCGAGCACCGACGTGAAGAGGTGGGAAGAAGTCAAGAAACAGATTTCTGTGATAACGTACGCCATTCAAAGTGCTGCAAATCTCCTGGCTCCAGTATTATGATTAATAAGTTGGATTTCAATAAACTTTGATCAGTTTTTGTGGCTGATCAAATGTTATAAATTAAGTATCTAGTTAAGAGATCCAATAAAGATGTAAGTCAATAAAACTAGAGAAATAACGGAATAAGATAATTGAAATACGTAACAAAAGAAATATGTGTGTAGGCTTATATGCATGATTAATTCGCAGAGTTTTCAAAAGTAGGCGGCTGAATTGAAAGTAATTATGTCACTATTACTATTGATTTAAATAGTAAGAATATTCAAAGTAGGCGACTACTGGGACGGCAGTAGACAGTTGTCTGCAGCCTGCTACTGGGACGGCAGTAGACAGTTGTCTGCAGCCTGCTACAGGGACGGCAGTAGACAGCTGTCTGCAGCCTGCTACAGGGACGGCAGTAGACAGCTGTCTGCAGCCTGCTACTGGGACGGCAGTAGACAGTTGTCTGCAGCCTGCTACAGGGACGGCAGTAGACAGCTGTCTGCAGCCTGCTACAGGGACGGCAGTAGACAGTTGTCTGCAGCCTGCTACTGGGACGGCAGTAGACAGCTGTTTGCAGCCTGCTACAGGGACAGCAGTAGACAGCTGTCTGCAGCCTGCTACAGGGACGGCAGTAGACAGCTGTTTGCAGCCTGCTACAGGGACGGCAGTAGACAGCTGTCTGCAGCCTGCTGCTTGCCCTTTATGAACATCCTGAATTCGGAGTTATCATTAACCTTACCTTGTCAACACATGTTAAACATTGCTGGAAAGCAGTTATGGGAACATATTTTCAGAAATATACATTTCGGTCTTTTTATTGTGTTTTGTATTAATACTGCAGTCATTTATAAATATAATATAATATATACAACTTTGTGCTGAAAAAAACTAATTTTATTCATGTATTTATTTGATTGTTGTTAAACACAATAAGCTGTTTTTCACTTATTCGCTGGCGATTAGTTGTATGAATGGAGGAAACCAGAGTGCCCGTTTCAAACCACCGACTTTTGGCAAGTTACTGAGGAAATTTCCCACATTTGGCACACCTATATGAACACCATGTATTGGTGAAAGACGAGTAACATACCCGGACTGTGCAAACGGCAACTGGAGCCTCGTCAGTTACATGTTGTCACCAAAGCCCCATACACAGTGAGAAGAGAGGCCAACAAGTTCCCTACCCAAGGCCGGGGTTGAACCCCCACGTTGTGTACCCTAGCAATTGCAAAATAATCACGTTGACCACTCGTTCACGCCCCAGTGATGTACAACAATTGTGCATACACATCTGGAAAACGCGCGGCACAATGCGGCAGCTGTGAGTTCTAGTACAATACAGGCTGGCTTCCTCTCCGGTCGTGCGTGTTAAGGTCTTCCAGCAACCTACGGATGGTCGTGTGTCCCCCCCACCCCCGGTCCCCGGTTACTGGCCGCCGTCTTATAGGTGAAATATTCTTGAGTACGACGTAAACACAATCAAACAAATAAATAAATATGTTGGCACATTTCTCCTGCAAAGAAAAGCCTGACTTGGTACATGTACCAACATACGAAAGTTTGCAGGGATATTTATATGACTAGTTTATTTTTATGTTACATGGTGTCGTGATGTACAAAAAAAGTCATAAAAAACTTGTTCACAAATGATAAGTTAAAGGCGATCCGAATTAACGAATCGTTGAGGCATAGCCAGCCGATAGACATGAATCAAGGGAAATAACTTGGTATATAGCTTAACAATGTAGTTGTCTCCCTTCAACCCAAGTCGAACAGGTGCTAGGCCAGGAAGGCCTGTATCAAGTCGGTCTGTTCTCCTCCACCCAGCTTGCACTGTATGGTATACACCTAATCATGAATATTAATACTTGTATTTATTTAACAATTGAGAAAATGTTATGGGAGGGTCTGAACAAACCACACTGGCGGTGGGTATTTAGCTACTGGGTCTATAACAAGAAAGTATTTAAAATACACTTCAAGGAACTTTTCAAAACTACCCAGTTGAAGACGTTCATGAGGAAGAAAAGCGTACTAATGAAAATGTCGGAAAGAAAGGCAAATGAATATTGTGATGAAGACAAACTAGGCTAAATCAAGCCCTTAATTATTTGGTGTAAAACTGCTTGGTTGTAACGAGGATACGTGTATCGACATGCCATTCAAACATTCCATACTTCATGGTATCCAAAACAAAGTAGGGGATATAGATCCAGTTCGTGTTGATTTCTCGAAAGTACTGTTATACAAATCAGAATGAAGAAGGACTACAACTATAGGACTTTCTGGAGGTATGACGTTAACCGTTATACAAATCAGAATGAAGAAGGACTACAACTGTAGGACTTTTGGGGGTGTCACTCTAACCGTTAGACAAATAAGAATGAAGGAGGACTATAACTATAGGACTTTTTGGGGGTGTCACGTTAACCGTTATAACAAACCAAAACAAGCCTCCTGATGAAGCCTTTTAGTTAGCAAGCTCTTATGTGAATGTGGTTTGGTTGAATTTTGATATTTGCTTTCAGAATAGTCAGTCAGTTTCCACACACTTGTCTTATTAAATCAGGACTGCAAATAATTGTTCGAAAATCGTTTCCTTCGTAAGATGTGTCAGCGTTATTGAAATAAAATCTTCAGTGTTATCCCTTTGATACCATCCTCAAGATCATGTATTTACATGGAAAATAAAAATGATGACAACCACGACAATTGTTTTGCACCCGTATGACAAAAATGTGCAATTGTTGTATTCGATTCGTATTTAAGCGTATAGATGTATACATGCGAACAATAATGTCACACATTTTCCTACCTAATTTAATTATCAATAATGTGTGCAAAAAATTCCTCTGTATATAGAACTTGTTCTTTTAATCTATCACAATACTAAAGTTTGTTCAACAGAGTATTGTTTATTTAATTAAAGATAATGAATAATAATGACTGGGGCGAATTATGTATAAAATGTTTTCTTGAATAGACCGAAAACACTGTCATATCTTATTTATGGTGAAAACACCATTGTGAGGAATGTACAGGAAACAATCTTTAATACCAAGCAATTGTATAGCCCTGGGCAACCAATGGTATATACATGGTAAACACTAGGATATTATGGTACCCATAGATAAAACTATGGGTAAAACTACATGTGGGGAAAGTGAACGGGTGCTGCTACCACGTGAATGTATGGTGGATATCCGGGCGACTTCACGGTTGAAGGAAGCTGCACCTGACTTCATGAATACAGACATATTCGAAGCTTTACGCCCATTGGTCTTTGTCGTTTATGCCATGACCGAAAGCAAAGTCATCCATCATTGGTTATCTGTATGACGGAGAGTCATGAGAGATGCAGTTAATTCTGAGAGGCTGCTTAAAGCCAACAAGCTTCTAATTTATTGTGATCGTAGCAAATGAGCGTCCTCCGAGGACTGGGTCTGAGCATAGCTAGCCTGGGTAAGTCCTGCCCGTGGAAATATCTCTCCAAGATCACTATCTCTGTCCGAGTGTCGACCTCTGGTAGTGAAAACACTCGGATGTCACGCGAGAAGGGAATGAATAAGGATCAACTGACAATGCAGAACTTTGGCCACATTCTATACATCTCCAATAAAGGCAGACGAACCCTTCCTTCTGGGGGCATCAAAATCCACTCATTTTGATTAATGGCTTACTTTTTACTCCCTGGTGACCGCTGGCGAATATGATGTATCTTTGCGTGGTTTGGTTTGGGAAGCCTTGACGACCGCCAGGTATATCGTGTGCTGATTACCTGGAAACCCCTTTGGTACATTACCCGTTCTGGTCGACCGAGCCTCGGGAACTTAAGATACCGAGCAGAAATCAGAAACTGCTCACAGCCAACGATTTTATTCTTTGCTCCATTCCATTTCCGGTGTAGTTTGGATGAGGCCTGTCACAGCAGATCAGACTCCAGACAAGAGCTCCGGTGCGGCGCTGCCCACCTAGATTCGCTTACCGGCTTGTGATAAGATTAAAACAGCTCACCTGCACAGGTGAAATAAAGACATGAAGTAGTGCGTAACCATCTTAACTACCCACTCACGCGACAGTTCGGCTGGAGTCTTGGCGGAATGATCTCCGCATCAACCATCTCACATCCGGTTGTAGCGGAGCAAATTGCTAAAGCTCTCTCTCTTTCAAATCGATAGAAACTTCCTCCACAAATTTATAGCGATTTAGAAGAAAAGGCCAGGCTGGATTGTTTCGGATATCGCGCACAGCATAAATAGGCAAATTATAGCACATTGATTCAACCTCACCTGACAAACAGTATATTTCTTCAATAATTGTAGACACTCACGAAAGTCTGCAATATTTTCTCAGCCGCCTTCGGGGTTTATTGACTCTGTATATACGGTTTAGCATCCTTATTATCATGAGAGAGGAAGCAGGGTGGTTCACAAAAAGGAGCTAAATGCGTAGTATTGAATATCTTTGTGACATAAATGTTGGTTTTAGCATTAACGTAAATATACTGAACAATGAGTTCAGTTCTTATACGGACCACTTTCTCCGTATCTTGAAAATGCTGAATACTGATGCGCGTCCTCTCCTTCAACAAAGTCCAATAAAGTAGGAAATAGAGCTGAAGATGTGCGGTATTTAGAAGTACTACGTAAGGGCTAAACGTGGCTTACATCTGAATTTGAAGTGCAGAATTACACTGAAGTGATCCTACAGAAAAGCCTGATCAGCGAAGAAATCCTATCAGCTATAATTGCTTTACTTATGATCCACTAAATCGTTCCTTCTCATCAATGCCGCGCAGTGAAGGTGCAATCCGATTACAGGTTTCTACAGCCCACCTTAAGCTTCGCTATATCGCTGACGTGAGAGGACGTCAGGTCTAGTCGGTCAAACCGCATTAAGTCAATCGGATAAGAAAAGAGCATACGTTAAAAAGTCTGCCGGGTTTAACGTCACGGTGGCATTAGCCAGGGAGACGCGCTCGCCCTCCATCAATATCCCAGACAAAGGTATATCGCCCTAGGAGGATTGGAATACCTATATGAGCGACTGCGTATAGGTAGGAGGGCTCGTGCCCCCGCCGCCCAGATCGATGTCTGAGAACATTAAACTGGGATTAGTCTCTCGGTAATTAAGGCGTGATTAGACCAGCTCAAGATTAACTCAGACGGAACAATCGAGAATGTCAAAGGACAAAGTCTTAGTGGTTTCAACTGTCAGAGAACGGGTATTTGTCATCGAATCTTGTCGTGTGTTGACTAACTAGGACTTTATTCGATGCTTTGAGAGAGTGTTAGTCTCTTGAAAGGCATTTGCACATAATTTGATTTAATATAATACCAGTACAAATAATGTTTTAAAAATTAGTATTATCTTAATATTAGAGTATAAATCTTATAATGGAGACCCTCGGCATCGGTTTAATTAAAGCATAACACTGTATATAGCTATATACGGCCCCTTTTTGTTCAATACTTGGCTTTTAACTCAGCTTTAATAGAGGAATACTGTGAATTATTGATTGATTTATGGATTTATTTGTGTATAACCATATTCAAGAATACGTAATACGACCGAACTTAAAATTTGCAGCGCTCGGACATCAAACCTTGCAAAACAATGCCTATATTTGCAACATCTCTACTTGACTTCGTTGTGTCTGATGTAGGTGTGAACCACCAGTATCTTCTGTCTTGATTTTGATAACACTATATTTCACCTATAAAGTTTGGCATGTAAAATTGTACTCTCAGAAGCACACCAAGGCCTTTAAGTGGTTCTTTTGATGCGAATACCTGATGTTATCCATAAAAAAAACTTTGTGATGTTGATTTTCTCTGATAAGAAATTAATCAAACTTCACAAAAAATCTTAAGTGGTCCCATATGGTGTATGAATAAAGCAGAATCACGGAAAATGTGGTTGTTGAAAAATGCCAAACTTAAGGTGGAATGCAGTGTGTTTATTTCATGCGCAGTGTTTTGTGAAAGAAACAACTAGAACCTGGTATTTTGCTGCGATATATACCTGTTCAGCATTAGACAAACAGATTTTATGAACAAATGTTTATGTTTTTGAATTATTTAAAACAAATCTTTTCAATTTTTTCTCAACCTTTGCGACTTATATGATGATAAACTAGGGCGCCCCAAACCCCACCCCCACCCTCAACTCCGGCTCCTGAACTGACCAGTGAACCAATACCATGCCAAGTTCCTCGGAGAATTGACAAGTGAATCATCTTTTGAGTAACCGGTAACCACGCCCCTTTTTAACATTCACAGTCAGGTGGAAATCACCTGTACCTTTTATATGATTCATCTGTTCTCACAGAGAGAAGCTGATGCCAGTTAACATGGCCCGAGCCAATGGCTCACAGCTTCTGCAACTTGTCTGTAAGCAATCTGGGCGATTTATCCACGAGAATAGCGTATGAGCTGTCCACATATATTCACAATTACCGTTATAATCCTTATAATCCGGCCTACAGGATTAGACCAATCCCAACTGTTCTCAGAACCCTCACAATCATAAATAAAGGTAATTAAGAAAATGATTATAAGAGTGTGTCGGACTATTCACGTAACAAAATCCAGCGTGTACCCGGACTACAATTCCTACCAATCCTAGATGCCCTCCCCTCCTCACATCACTCTTTTGCATCTCTTCTTGGCCACTATGCACCCGTAACACTGTAACAGTCAGCTGGGCAGACCATCATCCTTTATTATGTATAGTCTTTATGTACTGAGAACAACTTGCCAATAACCAGGAATCCCTCTCGCTCCGCAGATGACTCAACGAGCACTAAGGCCGTCTCCAATCAACCGTGACTGCGAATCTAGGACTCCTTTTAATAACTGTTTACGTTTCCTTGCCGGTCAGGCGCGTACATCAACCTACCCCTTGGGCCATGGTGAGGGTGCGGGCGGGGAGGGCTTAACGCGGTTACAGGTAAATAGACTGCGGGTGGGGCGCGTGCCACCTGCATACGATCTGCCATCTTTGTGTTGCTACCTGCGTGGGGGCAAAATACTTGACAACATCCAGGCGCCATTGGACACGTGACCAAAGAAAAGGCTAATGCATTTCCTGTTATCTTCCCTGAGAAGCTTCCGAACCTTTGGCTGTCCCAATTAAAGCAATCTCATATCTCAAATTAAAACACAAAAAAAAATTATCATGTTCTATTCTAAGAATTAGTCTTGTCATCGGTAAATCT
Source organism: Liolophura sinensis (assembly GCF_032854445.1). Lineage (NCBI taxonomy): Eukaryota > Metazoa > Mollusca > Polyplacophora > Chitonida > Chitonidae > Liolophura > Liolophura sinensis. The sequence goes on from NC_088300.1 coordinate 31,015,665, forward strand.
TCATAAACACACAAGTAATGTGTCAACGATCCGCTCACCAAGCCTGCCGAAGTCGTCACATACAGCATCGTTGTTAGCAGGATTAGATTTAAATGAGACACAGGTGTGTAATTACTGCTACTGCTTCTTTTTATACAACTACGAACTATTATTTACTGTTATTTAAAACCATAATTGTCTATTCAAGTTCTACAGAGCTTTGAGCCCATCTTCACTTTTAACAGACAGAACGCATCTACTAACTATAGATAGAACTGGATTGAAATATATTTAATTGATGTTCGTTATTAGTAGAATATAATTTCTGGTTATGGTTATATAGGATATAAATTTTACTTTACATGTTTTATTTTTTGTTTCATGTTTATATGACGATAGGAGACAGGTGCTTCAAGTGGACCTTCAAGTGGCCTGTATACAGACCCCCCCCCCTCCTACCAAATACGTCATCAACAAAATGAGTTCAATAACATTGCATTGAATCCCATTAAAATTCTCTGGTTTTTATTTATTTTAATAGCCGGTATCACTGTGGAATTGAAATGTACAGGTAAAAGGAAATAAATTTATAATACAGAGAACACCAATTTAAAATGTGACGTGATTTATGCTTGTTGCATACCAGAAAATTAAGTGCAGTACACGTATTATGTAAATGAAGGTCATGTTTAAGTTGAAGTTACAAAGCACTGGGAACAGAATTTGGAATCAAGACAAAAATATAGGATGCTCTGATATTTTGGAAATCATGGTCCAAACAGTTTCTTTATTGATACGCCAAATGCTCACGCTTATGTTCCTATATTTCTGCTTCCGTTTTAGTCTGCTCATTAAAAAAAATAAAATAAAATAAAATACACTCCTTTATTAGCAGTTTCAGTGAGGAGCTAGCAATCCCTATTTTCATCTGGAGAGTAAATGATGCGACATTAGCTAAAGACAATCTCTTAAGCTAAAGTTTAAGGAATTGGATCTTTCTGTAAACTGTATATAGTTTTAACAACTAGCCTTTTTAAACAAAGACAATGACATACAGGCATATACATGCATGACCAGGTCAAGGAAGTTATCATAGAGAATACGTGTTGTATGTGTATCGATTGCTGGCTATAGTGCCCAGGTGTATAGTACTGAAGTAGAACAGTGTTGAACGTCTAAGTACTTTGAGGATTTCGAGCTGCTACATACGCATTTGTGATAATTTCCAGAGCATTTACCTGCAAGGACAAAGTCAACTGATTAATGCAAGATAATTACTGTCAGCGTCAAAGCAGGATCCCCGCCCCTAAAGTAGGCAGGGCGGCGTATCGCGTTTGACGCGCGGGCTAGTAAACAATATACTGATGATTCTTGGAGTATGATAGGATCTCTGGTTTTCGCCCGTTGATCTGACTGCTATGATATATATACACGGTGACTGGTATTTGAGCGGAGTGTACCCTCAGGCCGACTAAAGCCACTTTCACCTGGGTCCCTCAACTGGTCACACGATAGAGACCTGTTAAAAAGTCCAGGGAGAAAACGAAAGATGTGATGTGTATAATTTCTATAATTACAATTGTATGTTTCTTATGCATAATGGATGGTATTTAATGAGGTAGAGAATGACAGGTGCTTGTCGACATGCCCAGCTTTATTAATTGACTCGGTCAGGGATGGGTAGGGTTGTGACAACTTAAGAGAACGAGGTAATGATAACATCCGTTCTCTAAGCACGGCCCAATTAAAAAAAAATACTAATACTTTTTTACCACAGGCGTTTCTGTAGTCCCGTCCCTCTTTGAACTGGAGAGAAACAAAAACAATGATAAGGGAAGAATCGCTGTGGTATGGCACGCGATGCATGGACCAACTTCTGTCTGAAGAAGTTTTGGGACATGTATAACCCATAACTATCTACAACAGCTATGGTCCACAGCAGTCCGCGATAGCAAACCAGAGATTGTCAAACGTAATGCATTCTTGCAAATCCGCCAGCACAGACTAATATTCCATTTGAACTGTAACATCGTGAAGAAATGCAACACCAGTATAACTGAAGGAATCATGAAAACATAAACAGCAATGGTCAATATAATATCTTTTGTATGGATTAGGAAGTATAGTGAAATTGAACTATCCACGAAAATTTCCATATTCTCAAATTTTGCCCACAGCGATTTGTGCTATAGTGTAGCGTCCCAAACTAAAAGATCTCTGTGTGTGAAGTATAATAGTTGGTGAAGCCAGATGGCTTATATACCCCCAGAGCATGTACTGCCGTCGTATATAAGAGAAATTAAATCATTCAATCAATGAGTCAGCCAATCAGTCATGCAATCAAAGAAGCAATGCAAGCATCACATGTAAACATACATTTTCATTTTTGTTAGAAACCAACCGACATAACATATACACCCTACGCAGAATTATTTTACGCAGTGTTCCTATATATACAGTTATCTTTTCGGTCAGAAAATAAGACTTATTTTCGAACAAACACAGCCAGAATAAATTAAAAATTATACTTTAGATGCATGATGTTTATACCCATAATTCGAAAAATTTCTAATACCTTGGAAATCTTTAAGTCACTGTATTGGTGTCAATATGCAGGTCTTTTGTGGTTGTCACCACATGTACGTGATACGTATTTGACTGCTTCTGATATTGTATAATATTTGTATTTTAGATACCCATGTACCAGGAAATATGACACTGATCAGCAATTCGTGGAAAGCAGGGAAAAGTACAATTCCTTGCTATTTATATGTAACAAACTTTCCAATATAAAGCTAGCCTAAACTAAAAAAAATGAAAATGAAGCAAACAAAAATATAAAAAAAAAACCCAAAACAGACAACGTTGTTATCTCGAAGCTTCTCATTGGCTGGAGCAGACAACCGGGTATGCTGGATTTGCGTCTTACGTACAATTTAACTGGTTATTGGCTGCCCATATGATACATATACAATTCATATGATACTGTGTATCTGAGCTGAGACCCGAATTTAAACAACCCACGATTTGCAACATCAACAGAAAACGGAGAATATGTGAGGCGTGACGTCGTTTGGATTTGAAGAATATGACGTCGTTTGGATTTGAAATGTTTAAAAATTAAGCCATGGAAGCCATGCGTGATTATAATTAAAGAGAAACACTAGGCCATTTCCGCGCACAGTTTTTAAATGTACTATACATCACAGTGAAACCTCTTCTTACACAGTCATCAATTACCGTATACCACACTATGTAAATGTAGGTTTTCTGAAACGTCCGTGTCTCTGGACTCTGTGTATATTGCACTCTATATAGCCCGCTGTTGAATGTTTATTGATGTGTACACAGCATTGTTTTAAAGACAATCCTTACGTAATAGCTATAGCTACATCAAGCGTTTATTGATACATGCCTTGGCGTCTCTTCAAGGGACTACTTCCTGTGTGGTCCAACTACATGACTCGCTAATTTGACGTTTTCCATTACTTGTACTCTGCGTCGTCTCACACGGCTAGCTTTCTGATTATAGGAGAGCAAATATATTGAGACTTGACATGTCGATGTTTGTATATAATGCTGTACGTTATATACATATACAATACTCAAGGAATGTCACGTATACTATATCAGGCCTGTACAGAATTGGATAGACATGCATGTTACAGATTGGCCTTCAAGTATTTGGCAGAGCGAGCTGTTGCCACATGCTTATATAGGTTGCTTGTCTTTCAGTCGCTATAGAACACCCGAGGTCTGGGTTCAATCCGCATGCATTACGGGTAGAAAATTTTCCGACCCACCCCTGCTTCTATTGTTTTCGGGGCATTATATGGTGGCTAGAAACAATCTTGTGTGGTCTTACATGGAGTTCGCCACAGATAACCTTCCATTATGCAATATGTCACACGGGGGCAAGTTCTCCAGTCACGTAGAAAAGTGCTTTACGTCGACCATAATCAGGGTTAAATTGTACCACACATATATATCGAAAATATAAGTAAAAAACTCTCAAGTATGGCGTTAACGCAAATCAAATAGAATATTTTGAATAATACATCTGTCATGTGTTCGGCATGCTATTTCAGTGAGACCACACCACAGATGTTGGGGGCGGCATTCGGATCGTTTTGATATTACAGTATGTAGAGTTCACCGTTCATCTGTAGTCCAATCCTGTATGTGATGAGCAAAGGTATTCAGCCGAGCGTCGGCCCCAGAAACGAACTTCTTAGGAAATTGACTTGTCAATTCCACAGCCGTGACTTGTCACTCAGACAGAAACTTTGCTTTGTAGCTCCGATATGAATAGAACTACTTGATGTAGTTATATATCTTTGAAACATATTTTTTATTGCATCACCTGCTTATAATCAGCTTAAGTAGATGTAAAGTTATATCTTAAATAAAGTAAATACCACTACATCCCTAAATCCTATTTACACGTCAACCTGCGGATAGTCGTGGGTTTTCCCCGGTTTTCTGCCCGGTTTCCTACCACCATAATGCTGATCCCCGTCGAATAAGTGAAATATTCTTGAGTACAGCGTAAAACACCAATCAAATAAATAAATAAATATATACACGTCTTTATGTACATAATTATTTTGCAAGTCACTGGGTAAATATTCTTATTACAACTCATGCTGAGAAATCTAATTTGCAACTGTATATTCAGGTCGGCCTACTACGTTGCACCACACTTTTGCATGGATATGAACTTTGCTACTTTAAATTTATATTCTCTTTGTAATTACCACTACGGATATTTAATTTCCAATTAGCTTCTCAAATATCTGGAAGTAGAGCTAATTATTATGCGAATAACATGTTTGCAATGTGTTTCATAACCATGTCTTAGCTAATGCAGTATTCGGATATCCAAAATTGCACCTTGCTTTGAATCTGATTATGCATTTGTTACAGCTCGCGTCTCCAATAGTAGTTGCATGCAATGAACTCTTTTGCAATGATTCTCTGTAAATATTACTCGCTTTACAGATGTCGTAAATGTACGAGTGTAAACATCTCTAAGTACACAGAAGGCTTAGTTGTTCATTTCAACATATTAATAAACCGGACTGCATGAATGCCAGGAATAACCACTTTAGCCTTTCTAATACACAACTCTCTGTAATCGCCATAAGTGGGTCTTTATTCCGCTGACGTCAACCCGGAATTATATCGAAGACCCTATTTTTGTGATAAATTGCTTGCAACAACACTTCGCCACGGTGATTAAGACGGTCTAGACTACGTCAACGAGAGGTGTAATTAGTGCAGGATCTGATGATATAGGCGTCAGGAGCAGACGGGAGGCGGCGGGGGAGAGAAGAGTGAGACTAGGGGTTGTGCTGGGATGCGGGACTTGAAGGGGGAGGGGGTGGGAAGGATCAGAGTCTCTAACTTATCAGCCATTCTCTCCTAGAACCTGTGACTTTATCCATGGACATATTGCATCAGGGTGGAAACCGGACAATACAATCTGGAAACATATACGCTTTGACAGAAACGCCAACTTTTTTGTCACACACATAAAAAAAGAAAGAAAGAAAAAAAGAACCTTGATTCTGAGATTACAAAGAAAAGTCAGTGAAGTGGAACATGTGTAATAATCACAGTGTTTTATGTTGGTAATTAACCCTGGAGTGGACGCGTCTGTAACGCGTCATTGTCTTGGGGCATATGTAGTTGCTATGGAGGGCTCCAGGCCGGGTGGGTAGAGTTCCGTGTTTTACCATCAGACATATGCCTTCTCCGACACGCTTTCCTGGCCAGTGCCAATTAAGAATATTACTGGTTGTTCCAGTCTTAGGCTCTGGCCATCATAATGTTGATGGATACCCACTGATCACAAAAGGCTCGCGGGCCCTCTCTCTATATATGTTCAGTTTAATTTCCAACAATTATTGCTAAGGTCTCCAACCCTAGTCCCAGACCACCAGGTGGCGTCCGCCGCGGGGCGCACCGTTTTATCATCCACAGGGTCGTTCCCTCACGTTAATCGATAGAGACTTAATTTAAGAAATATTCAATATTAAATTAACATGTGGTACATAAGCCGCTTTCTTTCCGCCAATCACACCTTTAGCTAATCGTTTATTTCAGAAAGAAATTACTTGCTTCACCCCAAGCTTGAATAATTTTCTTAAATACTATATCTGATCCAACACACCTGCGCGGAGAAGTGCTAGTTCTTCTTTGCATTAGTTCAATAGGTAACTTTTCAGCAATATTGTACACAATAGAAAAATGTATAAGTACCATGCTAAAATGCTGTAACTGAGAATTTAAATATATTTTTAAATTTCAAATCGCGAAGACACGACGATATCAACATGTCTGCAAATTCCCTGTTTAAGTTAAATCCGTTCTCTAAATTCACTTTTCTTTTCTTTCTTTTGATTGGTGTTTTACGCCGTACTCAAGAATATTTCACTCTAAATTCACAATGCCATTTATAGCCTTAATGTTCAAAGTATACCACCAGATATTTATGCATACACGATAATTGTCTAATTATTTTAATGAAGGCGTATATATTTAATGGGACGTAGATTTAAGCATATAACATGTACACCCATTTTATCGGACAGAACTCACTTGAAAAGGCTGTGAATAGGGGGGTACAGATTAAGAAACGTGAGGAATTTTAGACACAATTAAAAGATAACATATTGCCTCACATTGTTACGAGCAAGAAGAATAGGTTTAAAATAAATATAAATACTTTCATATGATGTTGACAATTGTTTTAGATTTAATATTGTGGCTAACTGACCAGATAATTTAGTATTTGTAAGGTAAAGTAATTATGGTGATCCACATATCTTATCACTTTATAGAAGCGTACCTAGTTTAGTCTGTCGAGTTTGGTGCATGGACATTGAAATGACTGATGCATAGAAACTTTATCCTTGAAAACATTATGGAACTTCCAGGAAATATACATCTAATGCTAAACTTCCAGGAAATATACATCTAATGCTAAAAATGTAATTGCCTCTTACAAAATTTAGAGAATAATTAAAACATGGAATTATCAGTTGCTTATAGGGCGAGTTGATTGAGATAAATCTCAATAATCATTCGGTGTTTTAACGTGCTGGAAAGAATTTGCATTTTGTACACCGACATGCAAACGTTTGGCATCATCAGACGAATAAAAAATTATCCTTTAAAATAACTATGGAAGACTGATGTGGTCACTCGCGGTGTTTTTGCTTATCTTGAGTTCTCAACTCGAGCGCCCCATCATGAAGTCAACGGGTCGATTCTTGCGCAGTTCTGACAAACTTTTTGAGATTTGTTAATCTCAACTCTCGTGTACGTGATCTCGACACGCGGGTATTTAAAAAAATGCGGCTAGCTCGATCGAGAGCGCGAGTGGTCGCATGTGTCTTCCATGAAATAACAACTACATTAATTAAATCTAGAAAGCTCAAAATAATTAACATTGATATCATCAAAGAGTATTATATCCGTGCCAAGAGTGGTGACATTTTCACCTTTATATCTCTTTTCTTTTTAAGTTAACGTTCTAATTAAACTAATGCACACGACACAGGCTTTAAATAAAGGTATAATATATAAGGTATAGTATTCTTTCTTTATTTGTTTAATTGTTGTATCGCCATACTCAAAAATGTTTGCACAAAATAAAAAATAAAAGCCAAACCAAATAATTTCAGTGTAAAAGCACATTATTCTAAAAGCAAATTTTAAAAACCACATGTTTAGTCTCATGTGGTTTCAAACCTCCGTTATGTACCATGGGCGTTATGTTATAATATAGTTTATATACTGCAAAGACCCCAGGAGCCTCTCACCAATGTCGTCGGTGTCAGTTCTAGTCCAGTTCATTCTGGCTTCCTTTCAGGCTGTATGTGTGGGAAGGTCTGTCGGTAACAGTCGAACGGTCGCGTGTTCTCCCCCGGGCTCTGTCCCGTTTCTCCCCACCTCATACTTGAGAGCGGTGGAAAACAGCAATCAAGTAAATAAAATATAAATATATTGTAAAGAAATCTACAATTTATACAAATAGGCTTTTTGTCAAAGGGTGGATGTTTGTATCATTAGATGGAATGGGTGTATGTTCAGAGCAGTTTTTGGAGTATCCATGATATTGTAATGGATAATCTCCATACCGGCATTTCATTCAAAATGCGACAAGTATATAATACTAAAATGGATGGACAACTATATCGGTCACATGGACTGTTTGTCACCCAAATCGGGGGACAGGTGTATGTAATATTTGAGCGGACAGCAGCCTCTTGCCGCCTGCCGTGTAACGATATATGACAAGCATTCGGCGCAGTCTGAGTCACGGGCGTATTGACAGCAAGAGGTGAGAAAGAATTAATCATACGTCTTACCACCCTCAATTAATTAAGCACCAATCAATAACCACTGTCACCTGGGAGAGAGAAAAACATCGCTCCGTCTAACTGGTCATGCAGAGCTGATGACGAAATGTATATATGTATGCACAATCTGTATAATTGAGTGTCGGCAGTGAGTGACGATAACGTCAGCGTATACATCTAGAAACAATCTGCATAACGTGTTTGTTTGTGTGTCTGCAGTGTGTGATAGCATATAGGAATGGTACGGTCATTCTGTACCACGTGTTTGTTTGTGTGTCTGCAGTGTATGATAGCATATAGGAATGGTACGATCATTCTGTACCACGTGTTTGTTTGTGTGTCTGCAGTGTGTGATAAGATATAGGAACGGTACGGTCACTCTGCATAACGTGTTTGTTTGTGTGTCTGCAGTGTGTGATAGCATATAGGAATGGTACGGTCATTCTGCATAACGTGTTTGTTTGTGTGTCTGCAGTGTGTGATAAGATATAGGAATGGTACGATCATTCTGTACCACGTGTTTGTTTGTGTGTCTGCAGTGTGTGATAAGATATAGGAATTGTACGGTCATTCTGCATAACGTGTTTGTTTGTGTGTCTGCAGTTTGTGATAGCATATAGGAATGGTACGATCATTCTGTATCACGTGTTTGTTTGCGTGTGTCTGCACTGTGTGGTAATATATAGGGATGGTACGATCATTCTGTACCACGTGTTTGTTTGCGTGTGTCTGCACTGTGTGGTAATATATAGGGATGGTACGATCATTCTGTACCACGTGTTTGTTTGCGTGTGTCTACAGTGTGTGGTAACAAATAGGAATGGTAAGATAATTCTGCATAACGTGTTTGTTTGTGTGTCTGCAGTGTGTGATAACATATAGGAATGGTACGATCATTCTGTACCACGTGTTTGTTTGTGTGTCTGTAGTGTGTGATAGCATATAGGAATGGTACGATCACTCCGTATCATGTGTTTGTTTACGTGATAACATATAGGAATGGTGAGATTATTCTGCATCACGTGTTTGTTTGTGTGTGTCCACAGTGCGTGATAACATATATTGATGGTAGGATTAGTCTGTATCACGTGTTTGTTTTTGTCCACAGAGGCTGATAACATATAGGAATGGTAGGATCAGTCTGTATCACGTGTTTGTTTGTGTGTGTCCACAGCTCCTGATAAGATATAGGAATGGTAGGATCAATCTGTATCACGTGTTTGTTTGTGTGTGTCCACAGTGCATGATAACATATAAGAATGGTTGGATCAATATGTTTCACATGTGTATGTTTGTGTGTCCACAGTGCGTGATAACATATATTGATGGTAGGATTAGTCTGTATCACATGTGCATGTGTGTCTGCAGTGCGTGATAACATATAGTCATGTTAGGATCAAAGTTTATCACATACTGTATGTGTGCTGAATGTTTGTGCCATGCTATGATCAGCGTCAATTTGTGTGTGCAGACAATGGTAATGATGTCATCTTAGGATCAATCTGCTCTATATCCCTCATGCATATGTCTGCAGTAAATGTAGACCATGCCGTGGTTGAATCAATATGTACTGAATACATGCGTCATAGTATAAGATTTATTTATTTCATTTGGCTATTGCTTATCGTCATATTCATTTTTCATTTACATGATGGTGGTCAGTTTCATGGGGGTAGGAAACCGGACTGGCCAGCGTAAACCACCAACCGTTGGCAAGTTACTGACCAACTTTTGCACAGTCATGGTAGAATCAGTATGTACTAAATACGTGTATGGTGGGTGGTAGTGCATATCCCATGTATATTTAGAAATAACCCTGTTCGACAGATTCACTGTAGCCCTTCACCAGTAAAGAGGTTTCTCAGATATCTGGTGTGAGCTGAGAAGTCCACCGTACTCCTCACCTCCCACCCACTGGGTTCTGTCTAGTTTCGTCTACCCATAACCCCACCACAATCATCTGAGTAAAACATTCTCCCCTTTCCACTGAATAAATATTTAAACCAAAAATTGTTGAAAAAAGTTTAAAAATTAAGATTCATTTTTTAAAAATTAACTTCCTTCCTATTTTATAAAAGGATATAATTCGTTTTGTATCTCGCAAAAATAAAATTTAAATATCTATCTATTATTATTAAGGAAGCCTGAAAAGAGCAGCACATGAACATTTGCTATGGATGCTTCCACTGTCAATCGATGTCAGAATTTGTTCTTATCTGGTAGATATGATTTTTACGTCTGCTTCCGCCCGGTTTCTTCCACCATAAAGCTGGCCACCGTCGTATAAGTGAAATTATATATGAATATAAGCACGTTGTAAAATACCAATCAAATAAATAAATACATCTGCTTCCGGTACGATGGCTGTAGAAAGGAAGAAGAAAGTAGAATAACACTATTTCCATGGCAATTTCACTCTCATTGGTAAACTCTGGTTACTATGGATGTCAGTATGCTCAATGAGAATATATATACTTTGGCGATTTGTGAAAGACATTGTATTGCTGACGCGTCCGACAAAATATGGTTCCTGGCGTTGTACTGTTGAATGAAACGGTGTCAGGTTGAATTATTGGAAGGAGACACCCTTCCTTCTGGGGATGACTTGCTGTCGAGAAGACATACAGTCATCCTCACGTTTATCTCATTCTTGTTTGTCCTTTTTCCATCAATTTCCCGGCTTGTCTATCCGATTAACCCTAGCCCGCCTGACGTCCGTGCTTGCCAATATCTGGTGGTGCATCGGTGTCGTGTAAGGATAAGACGAGTCGTGTTTGATCTATCTAACACATTGCAGCCAAAACAGGATATTATCATCAGTTGGCCGAGTCGGTTTAATAACAGTGTGATACCCCATTGAGATAGTCGACACCGCCCTCTTGTTTACCAGATGCAAAAAGAAATGGCAATTTGCTAAAGCCGAGCCTCTATCGTCTTTTCCGTTATCATCAATAAAGAAAGCCAGGCGGAATCTCGTGTAACGATTTCTCATTATGTCCTTCGGGACAACTCGCAATTGTTTAACACTGTTCGGCTATTTGGCTTTTAGCTTCTTTATGAGATCTTCATGTCTCAAATAAACACTTAGAGTAGACGGAATGTGAGTGTAGTCTCGTTACACAGGGCCTAGTAATGACCGACCTTCGTTATCTGGAGAAGAGAAGAGCTGCTCGGATGGCAGGAACTGTCAGATCGCGTCTCAGAATGCTTTTCTTTACGAGATCAGCAAAGGGTTTATGTCATGGAGAAGGTAGATTAATGTTAAGGACGAATTCGATCCCAGTTGACAATTAACACCAAGGAAACCTTGTACTGGCACGACTTCAACTGTTATTAAACACAAAGGAGCAGGGCTACACAGCAAAACTTTCAGTAAGCATTATGTGTTTACTGTGTGGTATCATAGTTTCATTTTTTTCATAGCCTTCATTTTCCCCATTCTTTGCAGTTCCATAATATTCATGAACACAAATCAATTTCCAGCTTTAAATTTTTTATGTCGTTTTAGCACTTAAGAGTTTGACTTTCCTCCACGAATGAATTAATTATACAGAGTCGTCTTGTTATTATGCTTATGCTTTTACCTGTTGTGTTTGTCTTCATGCAGTTTTCCTCAGATTCTTCATCGGTGGTTTATTTTCGTTCGCCTTCTTATTTTTAGAAAATGTGTCATGAGGGCTTTTGTCTCAACTGTATTTTTATATGTACAGAATGCATTGGATAACAAATCTATGAAAGCTTCATCCTGAGTTCTGGTATTGGATTTGTCATCCTATATAAATATATGTAATCCGTATCATGCTTGGTGTCTCACCGCGAAGGTGGTCACTTTCTTTGTGTGGTAATTCTGTGGTAATATTCCTTTATGAATAATTAAGAAATAAATAAAAAGCTTAAAAAGAAAAACGTAAATGACAGCATACATGAAAGTACAGTATAGTACTGTTTGTCATATATATATATGTATATATATATATATATATAGTGTTACGCGTGAAAAGCAAACCAGTACGATTTTCATTTTTTTAAAACCCACTTCGCTAATATAACGCCTGTCTTTGGCGCAAGCAAGTGAAACATTTCATCATCAGTTGCATTTACAATAAAAAGCGCTATCTGTTTTACATTAATTGATTAAGTTTGGCTTTGTTAATGCCTAATACCGACTACTATGCAATCAGGGTTTCAGTTATAGGTCGCCGTGTTTCCTTTTATCGCATATGAATTTGAATAGGTGATGTACCGATGATTGATCTCCCACCACAAGCTCGCTCTGAAATATGACTGAGACAGACACAGAAAAACAGAATCGAGGAAACAGATGTATCTATTTCATGCGGGAAAAAGGTGGTCAAATACATATGCAAATTTAAAACCGATGAAAGCGTAATTTTTAAGCTATTTGATTAATTGTGCATGTGAATTTTTTAAAAGTACGTGAAAAGTTGCTATAGAGGAGAAATATAATCAGTTATAGTTTTTCCTGAGCGTTGACTTGCATCTTCCCATGTGACGCCATGATTGTCAATTGGGCCTTATTCTGATCATCATTATTCTAATTGCAACGCCACCTTTGCGTATGCTATCTAATCCTTGATCACTCTTTCGCGAGGCTCCTGTGGGACACATTAAGATGATCGAGTAACACAATATGCTCTTCTAAATTAAATTAGCGAGGTTTCTATCGGGGTTTTTTTTTCCATAGAGAAGACTCGGCTAGGAGAAAGGGGCAGAGGTTTGCCGGAGGCTCCCTCGGAGAGTCGTGTCGAGGGGTGCACATCTTCGTGTTGTTATTGTTTCGGGTTATACTCGCCTTTATTGCCAGCGATCGGGATGGTACAGCCCCACGCCATCGCAGACGGCTGGACTTGATTGGGCCACCGAGGACCCGACCGCGGCGTGATCGCGTTCTAGCAGCGATAGCGGACTGACAGAAGTTCCCAGTAAAAGAGACAAGGCAGCTCCGCAGAAAAAGGCAGGATGTATTGCAATTTCATTGATTGCATATTAGCCTAAAAGCATTAGGGACCAATCAATAGACATCGGTCTTAGTTTCCTTTGATTGCATTAAAAACCTAGCCGAAGGGCACGCGCTCTAGACCCTCCTCATCCAAGTGTCAAAGGTCAAGAAGACTGTGAGTCCATGTAGCGGTGTCGCGCGGAGGGATCTGTTACCCGGACGGAATGCCCGGAGAGACCGGAGTGAACGAGCGAAGAGACTTTTACTTTTAAGGTTCGTCCTAACCGAAATGCCAACCATTTCTCATGGGTACATTTCTCTACCACTTAGTACAATCTGACATTCGTCGTTGGCAAACCTTGGCTGTGTTTGGACAATTGAGGTAATACATTAGCGGGGAAGCCATACCTCTCGGTTTTAGGCATTGACATTTGGGATGGCCTGATAGGCTCGTCTTTTAGGGAATTGCAAACACCACATTTTCCATACGGTCATATTTCCGATCAATAAACCTTAATCGTCTCTGGTTGTACACATCTGTATGGCAAGCTAGAGACAGCTTGCCTCCATTACAATACTCATCCAAAAACTTTTTCTTGTTCCAGAATGAGATTGCAAAACGAAAGGAAACGCCAAAAAATCAGAATCATCTAATTGACAAGAAAAATAAACAAGAAAACTCAGAAGCAACTCTCTAATGACATCCTGCAGTAGCCTTGGCGTAATCAACTTCACATCAAATATCATTCCGGACCACTTACACCGCCAATAACTTGCCGTAACTTCCCGAAGCTGTCTTCGGGTTTCCCATCTGCTGCTCATGTTGCAAGCCCGAGCTCTGAGAAGACAAGCACGATCTCTGATTAGCTCTCTTCCGCTCCTTCACGAAAAACTGTCGCAAATCCCAACACCACAATCGTGGGCTTCATCGGCGTCTCACGTAGCACTGATATTTCCCCGTTTTCATACGTCTTTCGATCCAGGAAAAAAATCAGCAGTTTTAATATTTGCTGGTAACGAAAACGTTAAACAAAAATAGTCACTCGTGCAACAGAGTTCGACTTTTTGTGACATCTAGTCTTGAAAGGTATAAGCACTACTATAACGCATGCATTATTGCGATGATCTCACGACCCTCCGCCAACTGTTCTTCTCCGCCCACAGGCGAGTGGTAAAGTTTTTTTTAGACAGGGTGGTAAATCATGCAGTTTCCTTATACCGTAGTCTAAACGGTCACATCTATAACGTAGAATTACATAATGGGTGCGTATGAGTATATGCAAAAAGCTTAATTTAAGAAAAACGTTCATAAACAAATGATGGTCAGTTGAAGGAAACATTGAACATGTTTGTTTTATGCCGTAGGATTATACTGACAGTGACGAGCTGTGTGTCACGCATAACGGCTTGTCTCATTATGCAAAGGCGAAAGGCTGTGGTTCCCATGAATCCATAAACGCGAAAGCCGTCTCATAGGCCTTAGTGAAATATTCTTGAGTACGTGTAAAACCCCAACCAAACACATAGACGAAATATTTTCACGACAGACGTGTTCCCAGCCACAGAAACGTTGACTTCATCACCACTAAACGGATTTTATACCTGGACGCACATTTCTCCAGACACTAGATTTCGTTTCAGAAACCTGAACACGTTTAGGATAAATATGACATCCTAGGCATATACATACAAACAACTCAAGCAATCTCTATGCTTGGATTTAACTTTGTTTTTCACTTTCATCCCACGAAGATTTTAATGAATGACAAATGTCAGTAATATATATCAGACGCATACAACGTCATGAACTATGGAGATGAATGGTTGATGTGTCAGGACATATTGTCCAAAACCTGTCAGCATCATGAATTACGGGTAGATCCGTATAAATCCGTAAATCCGTATAAATAACAGGCCTATTCTTCAAAGCTATTTCTGATTCGGTCAAATTTTGTAATCATATTTTTAGAGTCCAATAAATTAAAAGTTGGACTGCCTAATAAATGTTATCTTTAAGACAAATACATGTGTCAAAATTTCAATTCCCGCTGCCAGAAATTAAACATTGTGACAATGTTTAAATTATAAAACGGGTTTGTAGACTCGGTCTCATGGTTAATCAAAGATTAACTGTAGACTTAGAGCTTGCATATGCATATAAAGGTGAAGCGCGTATAAAAATTGGGACGCACTGATGACTCGATGAATAAAAGTTGTGATAAGTCCTCAAGTTTTTATCGAGGGAATATCAAAAGTTTGACGCAGGGAAGTATTTACCCGCTTGCAAATGAAACAGAAATCACCAAGGACGTTGGAATCTTTTTGACGATTTTATTGGCAGGCCCTGGTTCGCTTATAAGCAAGCTATTCAAACCCCATAAGTCATAAAACTGACTCGTCAAATTTGAATGGCAAAAACAATATTTCCTGTACTTATGAAACAGACACTGGCCGTGGGCATCTCGGATCACTGTCGTCTGCCGTTTCAGTTAATCGTCCCAGCTAATTAGAAAACGTTTACAAGAAATGTCAAAACCATCATTGTAAAGGCACTCGATGCTGCTACAGGTCTTCGTATTGTTAATTCGTCGGATCCAGGCTCCAGCTGGTTCATTATAGCTTATATTATTGGACAGACTTGTCTGAAGTCAGTGATCTCGTCTGATATCATGTGTTAAATATAGGCTGAGTGACCCACCACACGAGGTACACAAATAGCGGTGGCTTTGTCATTAGAAAATTATACAAGGACTTGTGGGTATATTGACCATTCTATACCTTGTCCTCTAAATCCTAGCATATAATATCTACACTATCAAATTCGTCCCGTCTGCTGTTTTAATGGCTCGATGTGTAAATCTCACCTATAAACCAGAAAATACCACCTAGTCTACTGGTGTCGGTATGAGAGATATGACGACTTACACAAAAAGGCATATCATTTTTTATTATTTTTTTGATATAACGCCCCAGAGCTTGCTTTCTGTCTAAGTGTTTTATGGGCACGCACTCACCTAATGGTCCGACGTAATTCAGCTAATAAGAAAGAACAAAAGTGTACACGTATAGCTTTGGGTCCTTTTTTAAGAAGGGAAGCTCTCCTCTGCTTACATGCTATAACAGAGCTTTACAACTGATTTAGTGAGATCTACTTTTTGCTGTCGCTTCTACATATTTGCCAAACTCCCTGACCAACTATACCACACATGGTGCATTTTCTTCCATTGTGTATATAGAAATGATCTTAACAAACCCTTCATGTTTATCAACGCTATAAATACATATTAATACATAATAAAAACTAATACATGAATTAGTAAGGAATTCATTTTATTCTCATCGAGCAAATAATGTTCAAGATTTGGAATTTTTCTCTGCGCCCCCGGATAATCAACCAAAAATTTAACAGTTTGGAGATTTCACTTGGTGACAACGTACCTGGGTGAATATCGAATCTTGATCCAAATGTTCATAAGAACTTGGATGAACTTTCGAGTACAATGTAAAGGCAACAATGTCAACAAGGTCATCAGAATAAACACAAAATGGTTTGATGCCGCGCTGCCTATTGACTTACTTGATAAGCTGACAATCGACATCAGCATCAGTCGCCCGTGCACCAACTGTTTGTGCACAGCGCAAAATGGTTCAGGGACAAAAAAGCCGCAGCAGAGTGTTGTCGACTGCCAAGTCAAGCCTTTCGAGAGTATTCAGCAATGCCTATCTTAAGCATCACTGAAATCTGGAAATGGTGGCGGTTATCATAGCCTCGGAGAACCTATTCTAAATTCCACTCTGATTTAGCCAAAAGATTTACATCCATTTACAGACAGAAAATCTATTTCTTTAGATCTCTGTTGTGGCTCGGCATCAATTGTCTGGCGCCTATTCAGAAACGACATTGTCATCTATTCAGTCCAGCAATTATTTTTCAACAGATGTCAAGCGGAGATTCGTGGCCGGTCTGGCAAATCGTTACACCCCCGGATACTTTCCTTCTCTGTCTCTCTCTTTTCTCTCCCTTTCCATACAGATCATACATGGCAGTTCTTGTCACACGCGCCAGAAACATAGTCGACAAAAATTTACAATCAGATAAATACATGTGCGCAAACCCATTTCCCTAAGAACAGTTTTCCCTAAGTGCTGAATGAATGGATAATCAGCAAAGTCATACAGATGCATACTAATCCAAAACTTTTAAACCTTCAAAAAAGAACTGCAGTTGTTTTTATTGCATGATGACATCGATGCGTATTTATTCATTTGATTTATTTACTTGACTGTTACTAAACTACCGGCAAGCTCAATAATTTTTCACTTATGCAATGGCGGTGACCTGGGTATAAACCCCTAACTTTTGGCATGTTACTGGCTAACTTTCCCTTGTAATATGCACATGATACTGCTCGAAGACAAGTGATCTTCTACGAACGTTTGACTGTGCCAGTGGCCACACGAGCATCGTGGACCGCGCACTGTCGGCAAGACATCATCACCTGTCCAAGACCAGTTTCGAACATGCAATTGAAAGGCAAGCACCCTTAACCACTATATATAACGGACATTTCCCAACTGCATATTTACCCTGCCCGAAGCCATGGCGCAGTGAAATATGAATGTATTTATTAATTTATTTCATTCATTGGTGTTTTACGCCGTACTCAAGAATATTTCATTTATACGACGGTTGCCAGCATTAGGGTGGGAGGAAACCGGGCAGAGCCATGGAACCCATGGTCAGAACCCATGACCAACCCATGGTTGCTGCCAGTCCTTCCCAGTCACGGCTGAAGAGGAAGCCAGCATGAAATAGACTTGATCTTACAGCGACCGCATTGGTAGGAGGCTCCTGGGTCATTACGCCTTGCTGGTGTGCTATAGCCCCAAGTGAAGTATAAAGGGCAAACTGTAATCTGTCCATTGTGTGCATGCTGGAGTACAACTATCCTATAAAGACCTACATTGCGAGGATGATAAACAGTACGTTTATAAGTTAGTCATGTGTTCATAGTTTACAAGCGATTCCCTCTCTGAGCCGTGCAAACTAAGGGCCTATCTTAGAAGGCTGATGTATGTTGATCAAGTCTAAATCCAGCTTTTTCCCCCAGCTACAAAACATACGTAAATAGAAAATTCTACAGGATAGAGACTAATACAAGAAAAACAAGGACAGTGGTTACGAATGGTTATGAAATCCGGCCTATTGTCAATGTATTTAAGTTAGGTTTTATTCTAGGTGTTTATGTCAATGCTCAAAGTCGTAACAACCTTTAGACGCCCCCATAACACCATGCTTCAAGAAGAATTAGGTAATAAAAACGTAGTGATGTTGATTATTACTGATACATTGTAAAAGACCGGTCAAATAAACAAATAATATAGTGAAAGGATAATCTTTGCCCTCAGTGGTCGAGGTGATTAGCGTACCAGCGCGGCGCAATGAATCAGGAGCCTCTCACCAATGCGGTCGCTGTGAGTTCAAATCCAGCTCATGCTGGCTTCTTCTTCGGCCGTACGTGGGAAGGCCTTTCAGCAACCTACGAATGGCCTTGTATCTGTAAAAGTATGTCAGTGGCTGGCTATGTGCAGAACGAGCGGCTGAGTGCTTGAGTTTATAGTAAGTTCCTGACTCACTGACTGACCTAGTTGACAGCCCACAGGCTACGTGCAGAGCTGGTTGGTTGTATGATCGACTGACTTTTTGACAGGCCTATTGACTAGCTGACTGACCGATTGAGTGAGTAATTGGCCGACAGACTCACTGTATGACTGATTCACAAGCTGGGTGGCTGGGTGGCTGTCTGTCCTTAATCTGACTTGCTGACTGATTAACTTATTGATCAACTGACAAGCTGGCTGATTGGCTGACTGACCGATGAAATAACTAGTCGACTGATTGGTTGTCTGATTGTCCTCAGACTGACTTGCTGACTGATTGACTTATTAATCAACTGACTAGCCGATTGTTTGGCTGACAGATTGATGAAATCTCTAGTCGATTTACTGACTGACTGGATTTAATGTTTAGTTGACTGACGGTTTAATCGATTCAGACGACCAGGAACATAAGGCAAACATACACTGGGCACATTTTAAGGGCAAAAAACAGATGAAACGCCTTTGAAACCGAGAGCGCATAATTAGACTTGTACAAGTGCAGGCATAGCTGTGTAAATATGTCAGAGACACTTTAACTCCGACAGAAAGTGATTACGGCGTAATTAAGAAATGTATTTCCGGGTGCGATTACGGGCCGATTTAGAATAGTCCATTTTACTTTATCTGACAGCTTGTCATAGTTTTGGCTCCGGACGTGTCCACAAAGATACAATATCCTGTTGGCGGACTAATTGAATGTCTCTTCCAAGAACGCCGGCATTGCATCGTCCACTTCCGGGTACTGGATGGATGTTAGGGGAAGGGAGACGACGGAGCTGTTTCCACGAAGTTCCCGACGGATCCAGAGAGGATGCAAACAAAAGTACGCAGTATTCACAGGCTGCTGTTCTTCGCCACAGTAACGGATATAAGGGTAGCGAGGCGAAAACGCCGGTATTTTCTTGTCTAATTGTAACATAACACTTTCGGGTAATTTCTTTTACAAAGGTTGAAACGGGCATTTAATAACATTACCTAACCTACCTGGCACCTGGCTGACGACTGCGTCCGCCTTTGTGCTCGTCTATCAATCCCCTACGGGGCGATTGTGTGGGCGTGAGGTCGACGTGTCAGGCTCTTCTCTTGTCCAACAATCATAACCCAAGCTTTCATTGTTGCCCTTGTCAGCTTTAAAGACATTTACCTATGTTCTCAAGATAATTAAATACCCGTTGCTTTGATCCCCGAGCAGTTACCTGGATTTCTTGCACGCGCGACAATGACATCATCTTATGTTAGTTGGGTGGCACGCGCCGCGCCGGATATTAAATGACACAGTTGGATTACTTTGATATTGGGAAAATGGACTCTTATTGTTCTCGAGTTTCTCTCAATAGGGGATAAGCCATTTTATAGAGTGGTTTCCACACCAGTGTTTTGAAAATTTTTTATAACCATAATAAATATTTCTTCTTGAACCTCCGTATAAACAACCATAGAATATTAGCAGAAATGAATCTTTTTGTGCAGGTCATACTATATAGCTAAACGCGTAGTCCGAGGTTCGCATCCTTCTCCTTTACCAAATTTAAAGGCAAAGAAAACACTAACGTCAGATGAAAGACCATCAAACACTGTCTATGAAAATAGTTTGATTAACTTTTTTAGAACTTTTTCTAACGGACTATAACGTGTTTAAAACATAGGATTCTTTGGACCCAGAGGGTATTGGTGACGTCACGTCAATCTTTTTCGTTTGAAATAGTTCGTTGCAAGGTTCATTTGTTGAATGCATTCATAGCTCTAAAAGAAGATGCATTTTGAATGATGAAATTTAGAAGTCTGTTTGTATCACGTTGCAAAAACTGAATTTATACCGGTCTCAATATGGTCAGAGAGGTCATAGTAAAATCAAGAAAAAGTCTTAAATGCATTTTACTAGGTAGAAAAATACTCAAAAGAGTAAATCAAGCTATTTTCTAGGGGAATATTTAATGGTCTTTCGTCTGACGTACTTCATGCTAGTGTGTTCTTTGCCTTTAAGAGGCGTTTCAAGTCAATAATCGCAAGACTCATCTCCAAAATAACATAAAAACGCCAGTACCAGTTATTTATCGAAGTCTTAAGACTTAAGTCCAAACTTCAAAAACACAGCTACAATTTAAAACTGTAAATTAGCAAATGTGTCAAAATCTTAACTTCCATAACCAAAAACTAAACATTATGAAAACTTTTTCAATTTTGACTTATAGTAATTCAGAAATGTCCTTGACAAATTGAATCGATCCCAGTTTCTACAGTTATATTTAAGAAATAATTATATAAATAGCAAAGTTGGTAACATGTAAGAGAGATAAAGTCACCGGTTTTCAATGATGCACGGAATACAGTCTGTATTGTAAACATGTTACAGGAATTCAAATAAAATGTCTAACTCATAGTTCCCGAGTAATTCCCATGTAGAATAATAATAGGTATCTAAATGGCGCTTTGACTGCAAGTGTTGATAAAAGTACCATGCTGGTGTAATAATATATGTCCATATATATACTTGCCAGCAGGAGTGCAAAGTACTCACTGTAAAATTTATGCGCTTAGAGTGAAGTCGTTTGATGCAGTATCCTTGACATATTACTTTTTTAATCAATATACTGAATGCACATATTAAGTTTAGGAGTCATAAATGACATTAGAATATCAGTCGTCAACCATAATTGACGTTTCCGATTAATAAATCACACGAGCGCTTTAAAAAACAAAGCGATTTTATTCAACGCGATGCATATACTTCTCCCTAACTCGTGTTACGGTGTAATTATTTATTACGCAGAGCGCCTGAGATTCTGGACAACCTGCCCATTTTTGCTTATATAAATTTCTTTACTTGGCTGGTGTTTTACGCTGTACTTAAGAGTATTTCACTTATACGACGGCTGCCAGCATTATGGTGGCAGGGAATCGGGTAGAGTATGGGGGAAACTCACCACCATCCGCAGGTTGCTGCAAGAGAGGAAGCCAGCAGCTCACAGCGATCGCACTGATGAGAGCTATGTCAGACCAGTTTTACTCCCTGTAAAATTTAAGACGTATGAAGGTGTTCGATACAATGTCCTTAACACATTGGTTTTCAGGGTAATGACTTGTGACGTTGAAGTCATCACATGACACACATGGCTCAGCAAACGTCCAACAAGATCTAAAGACAAAAAATTACTAAGACCATTTCCAAAGTTTGCGTTCTCCCATAATACCTAAATGTATAATCGTGACTATGATTAAATGACAGCTGATTTAGTCATAATATTTGAAGTATTAAATGCCAAATCAGAACGGTATTTTATTGCCAGAAATGACTAGAACTAGAGAAGATGTACAGTTGACAGATCTGTCTTGAAGAAAAATATTATATCGTAAATTGACCCAAAGATTAAAATGCCTTTAATACGAATAACTATAGTTATACAAATCTGTCTTGAAGAAAGATATTATATCGTAAATTGACCCAAAGATTAAAACGCCTTTAATACGAATAGCTATAGTTATATAAATCTGTCTTGAAGAAAGATATTATATTGTAAATTGACCCAAACATTAAAACGCCTTTAATACGAATAACTATAGTTATACAAATACATTGAACAAAGAGATCCTGAGATGGCATGTTGATATTTTGCACCATTACCGATAAGGTTTCTTCCTACTTATATCTCTTATGTATGACGCAAATCATTCGTTGATTATCTACACTGGAAATGTTGGATGAATATACATGCGTTTCAGATATATTAAAGGTATTTTACACACAACAAGTGCTTTTCAATAATACAAGGTACAGGCGTGACCGATTGCAGAGGGCAATAGTTAGGATGCCTGTATATTCGTGTATCAATCCTTAGCTAATACAGGGAGGCAAACTTCCAACAGCGAGCATGGAGTCCGTGCTGTGCCTGTCTATTGTCTGTCAAACATTCGTGGTTTATCTAAGGTTACAAATTAACGCAATGCCAAGGCTGTGTCAACTGTTGGAGACAATGTCAGCGGCATTGTTATAGACGCCTGCTTGAGACGCTGCCCTATACGTCAGTGCACGCCCAGTATACGACCCCTGGGTGAGCGTGTTCAAGATGTCGGGGTTAGTGACTCCTGTGATGTAACGTGTCAATTAACGACTTCCTCAAAACCCACCACAAAACTGTTAACACCTTTGAAAGACTTGGGGTCTGATCTTATGAGCGGTCTAACTTACAATTACCGCCAATTTACACCTTGTCCTTAGAATATCAAAAATTAGCACGCACGAAGATTGTCACTTCTGAGTTCTGTGCAAAAGACGTCAACCATGTAAGAAATCAAGGGCGGAGATCAAACGGGTCTGTTGTATTGTCTTGCACACTTGTCTACACAGGAGCAGATGTTCTGTTGTCTTCACTCTAAATCGTAATTAAATGTCTGTACACAAGGAAACACTGTTATGCAATTGGAAAATCCCACTGTTTCAGCTTTAAGTATCTCCAAAGAAACATGTTTGTATGCAGATCTTATTATTTCACCTCAGTATAACACCAAAGATAATGATCTATTTCATTCGCCTAAAACATTCCGTGCGTTTTTCCATCACCATTGAAAACTGTTGACTGTTTCTCTTTGTATGAAATTGGCATGATTCCTTACTTCATACATATTTTTATTTAAAGAACTCTTAAGAAACAGTTTTATATGGTGATATCATTATTTCACCTTTAAGTAAGTGTAAAAAACTTATTCACATGCATAAAGACTATATTATTTCAGTTTTAACTATCTCCAAAGAAACACCTTTACATTACATAATTATTTCAGTTTCCAAAGAAAAACTTTTATATGCAGACTTCATTACTTCACTTTAAAGTATCTTTAAATGAACACTTTCATATAAATTCCTCATTGCTTAAGTTTAAAGTGTCTTTAAATGAACACTTTCATATAAATTCCTCATTGCTTCAGTTTAAAGTGTCTTTAAATGAACACTTTCATATAAATTCCTCATTGCTTCAGTTTAAAGTGTCTTTAAATGAACACTTTCATATAAATTCCTCATTGCTTCAGTTTAAAGTATCTTTAAATGAACACTTTCATATAAATTCCTCATTGCTTCAGTTTAAAGTGTCTTTAAAGAACCACTTTTATATAAAGACCTGGGCAAGTATTTATCAAACGTCTTAATAAGACCTAAGTCAAAAATTCAAACACAGCAACAAATGAAATACTTTGTTCTAGAAAGTTTAACATGTGATACCTGATTCTTTGCTGCAGAGCAATGTACTAACCACAGTTTCGAGTTCTTTCCTATTATCACGTTGGCCTTTTGAGGACTTGCACTTTATGACTTAAGCCTTAAGATGCTTTATAAATACGGGCCGTGATCTCTTCAGTTCTTAGTGTCTTTACAGGAACACTTTTATATAAAGACCTCATTACTTCAGTTTTAGGTATCTTTAAAGAAGTACTTAAAACCTCGTTACTTCAGTTTCAAGTATCTTGTAGGAACACTTTTATATAAAGACCTATATATGAAGAACTCGTTATTTCAGCTTTAGCTAAGTCCTATACATAGCAAAACATACTTACGATAAATATGTCTGAAAGACAGAACAGTTTTTCTGTGGACTTAGAAGTAATCGTCTACCCCTAATCAGTGGGCGATTTTTTTTGTCAAAGAGAAATCTAGGAAATATAGAAATTATGAAGGGTTAGGGTGTATTGAAAGCATTTGTGAGAATAACATTAAATATGTTTCTGACACAGAGCCACTGTAACAGAATAATTATTGTAAATATATGTCCCCCCCCCTCCAAAAAAAACCCCGCATTTACATTGCACATGCTTTGTGACAGCATGCAGATGTAGAGGTCCAGTTGTGATCTCGTGTCATCGCAGTATGACCTTGTGGATGATGCTGTATGACCTTGTGTATTATGCTGTATTACCTTGTGTTTCTTATTTTATGATTACTGACGTCCTGACGTTTCCACCGTGTAACTTTGGGTGAAATTGACGGTGTATTAAATTAATTATTTGAAAAACCATGAAAATCTATAGGCTTTTCCTTTTTGGGGCCCTATAATTAATTCCTTACCTGAAGTATTCTTCTTTTATGTATTGTTGTGTTTCTTGATACTTGAATTTCAAGACACACCATTCTTGTTCGAATCCGTTTAATTTTGAGAATCAAAGCACTTGAAATCGGTTACCATAGTTAAGAGGCACTATACACCACTATTCTCCATCAATATGGCATTAAACGCATGACTTAAGCCAATGCTACTTTCATACTCCATGTGCATGTATAATCATGCCTATTGCCCTTAACTCTGTATTCATCATGCTTTCTTTTCCACCCAATTTCCGCATTAAGGCCCACCGGACCCATTATACGTCGTTACTTTTTTTATTTCAGCAATTTACACCTGGTCATTTGTGAATAAGATGTGTTCCGTTGTCCAGGTGTTTTTCCTGAGCTATCGTGGTTCGGAGAACAAACCGGTCAATAGATACATAAAGCTGACGCGGAGGGAGGCAATGAGAAACCCCCTTGTCCCAGCCAATAAATCTTCAAACGACCAAAGGGCTTTGTGCTAGCTTGTGAGCGTCCTCTAGACGCCGCTGGCCGTCTGACGGCACACCTTTACAGGTATCTAGGGCTGTTATCATGTTACCTGTGCTCTTGCTGACAAGAAGCTGGAAAACCTGCCAATAATTATCTTATACACCTTGATATTTATATAGCGAATCGTCGCTAATACAATAAAGACCATTGGGAGATGTGGAGAAGTAGGAAGTCTGCCAGCGGAAGTGAAAACGGATCAGACTTCGCCGATCATATTGTCAACTCTACAACTTCAGTCGTATTGTACAAAAGCATAGGCCAAGCCAATAAATTCTCTGTGGAATGAACTTGATTCTGCAAGATTCATGCACTGATTGTATTGTCCAAGGACTTTTGTATGTTTAAACCGTTGTTTGGTTATAATAATGGGTTCTTTAACCGTTCTAAACGTTAAAAAATATAGCCTGCCATATAGCAGAAAGACATATGGCTAACAGCTAAGTTATATAACAGGCTTAGATGGGTACTTATGCATTTGTTATAAAATATATTTCAACCAGTAGACATCAAAAATATGTTTAATCAGTAGACATCGAAGATTAAGACGTTGAGAAGAGCTAGTATAAGATAAGAGAAATATATGAGGCTTAAATTAATGTATAAGCAGGCAGCGAAATTTGGCCTGCCGGCGAAACCCAGAAATCGGTTACGTCTTTTCCGCCTCGCCTAACCGATCATTCGGTTACGCCACGTATGTTTATCAACCCGATCGGTTACGCTAATTGTTTACGTGGTTTATGTTTCAGGCATCATTCTGGATCATTAATAAAAGTATTCAGCTCAATGTTATGTTTGTTTTTCTTTTCTATATCTAGCAGCTCATACCGTAAGGTTGGTGAACAAAAGAAAGAGAAATTTTACACTCACACGGTGTTTCAACGTTGTGTGTTGCCTGGTTGGTACTTGACTCCTGTGGCACATTTTTACGTGAAATTCCGTTATACAGGCTTATATGTGAAAAGATAAGTCAAAATAAATAATTTGAGTATTATCTCAAAGCCTGTAAAGCATATATGAATGATTACATTTCCATGTGGCCAGCACAGGCAGCTGGCTGTGGCTGACCGCATACTGGCCGCGTTGTGATTATGAAAGCTGTTCAGTCCAGTTTATCTGTAATTACCTAATGCACACTGACTCTAAGGACGTTCTCGTTGGACAGTTGGCCTAACCGATTTTCCGGTTAGCCAAATTGAACCGCACGTAACCGTTGCGCGACCGACGGTTTCGTTCGCGCCAAATTTCGCTGCCTGTATAAGTGTTTCCGCAATACATTTATTAGCATTGCTCATTAGTGACGGTATTATTCTATATCATACAAGAAGTTGTCAGCATGAACATTAGAAAGAAATTTTTTTTAGTGAAGATAGCCGTATATGCAATGTTTATCATTTGTACCTCAACGCATTCATTTATTTAACTGGCCTTTAAACTAAACACGAGTATATCCCAGTGGTCATCTTGGTCCAGCGGAGGTGGGGGGGGGGGGGGGGATTTGATCATGTATCTGTGTGGGTATGATTGCCACGGTGGTCTTTAGTAATGTACGATCTAAACCACTCTGCCACCGAATTCAATGTACAATGAGTATGAGAAAGGCTACATGGGTTGATATTCATCGTGTTAAATGAACAGTTGCTATCAAAGCCCAGTATACATATTTTGGTTAACGAGAACTTGTGGTATGTAACTATACAGCGAAAGCTATATGATATACTATTCAGCTTCTGATATTATCCTTGTGCCTGTGTGACATCCTTAAAAACCGCTAACGCGTTCTCTTCACAACGAATCTACGTTCTAATTTATAACTTTATGTATCTTCTTCGTTATTAGGTGAGTTAAGTTGAGCGTTGTTATGTGGGGAAATTAGTCTTGCGAGTTCAGGCGTGGAACGTTCATTAAATGGTGAAAGATTTGAATATGTCTGTTTCGACGTCTACGGACTTATTAGCAGGTAATAGGTTATACGTTGCGGTTCAGATATTTGCATCGTGCCACAAATATGTGGAAAAACAAAATTCTCACTGACTATCTGACACTATTCTCACTAAATAGTAGTAGAAATTTAATGCAGATCGAGGTGAACATAAAATGACAAACCGTACCGTTAATTCTCACGGCCTTGTCGCGACAAACGATAATAGCCTCCGTTCAAAGGCGTTTCTGAATTACCTAGATGTTTAGTCGTCAAAGCGTCATGCAAGACTTCTCGTTACCATATCTTTTGTTCTTAATAGGGGTATTTTCAGCTGTTCCAAGAACATTTAAGGTTTCTCGGACGATCATTCTAAGTCCGGTGAAAAGAGGTAATGGTTCATCCATCGATCAGCCAGAGAAATGACACGAGCGCTGACGGAAGATATGAAAGACGAACCGCCGTGGCCGAGACAGTCAAAGGAAAGATGGCAAAACACCTGATATTGTATTTCAGGACATCAAAGAGGCCGACGAGAAATTTGTCAAGGTATCCGCGTCAATCACAGTCCTGACATCTTTTTTCCGCCTCAGATAAATGATTCTTAACGCAATTAAATTTCCTTGGCTGTCGCCAGTAACCGCTTCTTGAAAGCCATTTAGACTCGTGGGCGCGTGCTAATCACGTGGTTATGGCCGAGCTGGAAGATAAAGAATGGCGAAATGTCAACACTTTAAGAGCTTGACACGGTACAGATACGTGATCCGCTAAAAAGGAACACAAATTTAATTTTGCTCTACAAGGTTTCATGTAAGCGTGGACAACTTAGCAAAGAAAACCTCTCAGGTAACATATATTTGCAGTACCCTTAACGCCTTGTACCTAACAAACGCCATTTCCGAAGGCGATGCGCGGACAAGTAAATGGTGGGGTTTCTGTAATTCAATACCCGACCATTGCGCACTGACCGCAGCCTTTCGCCAGAAGGACTTGAACCAGGTAAAGAACAAAATGCCGCAATTAGTTTTATGCAAATTAGAAAAAAAGAAAGTCTAGGTTATTTGAAAAGCTGGCACGCGTATGGTAATTTCTGTTTATACAAACGGGGCTGCAATTGTGGTGCCCACAGTGAAACCCATTGAACTGTGACGATGTTTGACCAGTTCACGTCTAAGACAGACTAAATATTTCTACTTTATTGCCCTCAAACCAAACATGAACAATGCATTCAGATTAACAAACCGATGCTGTGGTCGAGCGTGTTTGAATATATTTACTACCCATATATTTAATACCCAAACACTGGGGTATTATGAGCGATACGGGACCTATAGGTGGTGTCGAATGGGCGCTGTAAATGTATGTATGTCTGGACAAGTCGGCAAGTGGCCATATCTTATTGAAGCATTGATCTTATTTCAACAGGTAAATGGCATTCTAATGAAGTGGAACAAACCGTGCGCAATACAAGAATGTAAACGATCTGGCTGGCCAAGAGAAAAAGGCCACCTTATATACTTCTGACAAAGCTGTGGTTCGAGTGCAGACTGAAAGATACGGCAAGATAGTCCTGCTGTTAAACTCTGCTTCAAGGACTGGCGACTGACGGGTTGAAGAACTCTGCCTAATGTATCTCAAGGATGACGGGTTAGACGGTGTCAGGCTTTCCAAAAGACTCGAGAGTTATGTTCGAGACAAGATATCAGCGAATGCCAGAGATAAAGCGAGGGATATCGTTTTTAGCTGAGAACGACGTTTATAGTTTTCATCAGCTATATTCCAAAGATTTTCAATATCTATAGGGTTGCATTTAATTCTAAAGTAATGTGTGTAGGAGTCTCGAGACACTAGAATGACTTACTGCGCTATTTTTGATGAAAAGATGTAGTAGACGGTTCCTATATGTCAGATAAAATAAGAAATGAAATAATGCAAGTAAAAAGACAAGAGAGGTTATATTTCTGGAAATACATACTTATATTTTAACTCTTGAACTCTTTTTTTCCGTTCATATCTCTAAAGCTATTACGTTCACTGTGTACACACAGTTATTCCCATGCTCTTCACTAGGTATGCTGAACATATACACTCTTGTATCACAATTAACAAAAAACTTCTAAAAGGCGTATTTCAAGTTGTCTTTTTGTTTTTCAAATATTAGCACACAACCTTCTCACACCCTGTTGCCGAAATCTGTAAAACTGCACGGCAATCTATAATATTGCTATTTAATCGTCTTACCACTGCAAGTGCTACGGACAGCTACACTTACCACGACCTTGATCCAATTCAAAAAGCCAAAATGTAAAAAAAAAAAAAAAAAAAAAAAAAAAACTAAACACCCCAAAGGCTGACCACAGGACGAGTCACTGTCTAGATACAGATGGAGATAACCTTTTGTGAGTGACTTCACTATCCAGAAATATGGATATGGGTCTCAGCAACAAAACAGCGGGGTGATACTGATCCAACATATGCTTCTTTAGATAGACGAAAAAACATTCAGACTTTTAATGAGCACTTACATCACACAATGACACATATTCCTGCTTAGACAGAACTGCTCAATTTACATTTAGCCCTAACACATCTTTCCACTCTGGAAAATTTATCAGCTGAAAGCCTTAAAAGGATACATTAGAAAATTTGTCTAAATGTGAAAATGACCTTGAAAACAAAGAACATGTGCAGATTCCGACATATTTCAATTTCTTGACATTCTTAATATGTAAATAAAAATACATGTAGCAAAGAGCTGAGCAAATAAATTATGACAATTTGCTTTTGTCACAACATTTCAACATATGGAAACTATCAGAACCATAAATGGACAGATAAACAACAGTTTGTGTACTGACTATGACTTTGTGACAACAGTTTTAGATTTTACCGATTTGTAAGTAAAATACAGATCTATTCAAATACACATGAATCTAGTGCTCTTTGCAGACAACTCAAACTCACCCTATACAAGTCATTCATTAAAATACAGTGGCCTACATGCCATTTCATGTTATTATACACTTCAGCTAACAAATCATATTCAAACCAGGTATCAGTAATTTATCTGCTCTTTATTAAAGAGGCTCTATCAAAGATTTTTGGCCTAAAAAAAAAATCTATATTCGCTAATGAAATCAAATATTCTGTATATTCCAAGAAAGGCTCAATTATTCTTGCCTTTAGCAAATATGAGACTCTTACCTGTACCATTTATAGTGCTAAAATAACTCTAAAGTCTGAAAAAGTTACAATGCGGCCAGCTTTATAAATTTTAGGATCTTTATTAACAATTTTTCACAGAAGACGCTAATATTTGTGAGAGATAATTACTTGGGCTATTCTAAAATAAAACCACAAATTAGATTTCAATTGCCCTGATCAATTTCTACCAATGGTATGATATAGCCTCTTTAAAGCAACTTTTGCATAAGGACTGGTTTTATCAGGGACGGCATTTCGCCACCAAATTGGTATAACTTTTGACAACCAACACAGTTCCTACAATAAAATGTTCATGGCAAAGAAAATTTAAATATTAACTACAGCACTGGGACTTGTTGTTCAAAAGTGTGTTAAAATTTAGCTGAACCAGGCTTAGATCAGTCTCACACAAATTCCAATACAATGTAAATATCACTTCAGTCTGAACTAAAGTCAGATCTGGTCTGAAGTCAGATCATACATGTGTGTGTATATATATATATATATATATATATATATATATATATATATATATATATATATATATATTACAATGGGTTAAAGCCTGAGAGCAGTGGCAAGGTACAAGGTATTTCCACTACAATTTTGAGTGAGAACTGAGGCGCTGACCAGTGAGTATAACCTGTCTTTCATCTGACACACATGATGCAAGTTTGTTCACAAGATACCCTTTCAATATGATACATTCAGCAGCTTCTAACTGACAAACAGTTTGATGTGTAATGCAATGTGTATTCAAAAAGATTATTAGGTTTACGCTGAAGCCAGACTAGACACAACAGTACATGCTTTACCATAAACAAAGAGTGGAGGAATTTTTCAGGTTGTATGCACATATTTATTTTCCACAGTATAATACTTACTCTTACAGATACATGTACCTACTCTAGGACCACTTATCTCAAGGTTTCGTAAAACCTGTCCCAGAGTAGCAGAAAACAGTAGGGATAAGAACAGGTAACATCAGCAAAATATGACATCTACATCAGCATACTGACACTTCCTAAGGTTACAAATCCAAGAGTAGCACCCGGGGATCTTCTACAGCAGATTTGATCTTCCTCAAGAAGAGAACGGCTTCCCGTCCATCCACCAGTCTGTGGTCATAGGTCAGTGCTACATACATCATTGGTCGAATCTCCACCTACAAAATGAGGTATTAAGTTAAAAAAACTGTCAGCGAACTGAACACAAGCTGTCCAACATGCTGTATATGTATTGTTATTTTTACGCAGGTGTTAAAGATGTTACAATCACAACAATGGCTGTAAAAATGGCTCTCACATGAGATGTTTGAGTGTATGTATTTGCCTGGAGAGAAACACCACGCCCAATTTCCTAACAGTCACTAAATCAATCATCCATTCCCCTATCAATAGTGCAGATCAAACATTAACTAAAGATATATCCATCAACAAGACTTCAAACTTAAAAATCTGCAAAACTTCGCAAAATTAAATGGCAAAAGGCTCCTTTTTATAACTACACTATGCATTTTTGGTGTGTATCAGATATATTCCAAAATTATTGTCATACTTTTAAAAAGAGCTTTATTGGAAATATGTCAGAGAATATGTGAGTAAATGTACATTTATACTAGTAACAGTTCTCAGGCCAGTGTCACAAATCCGTCGTAACATGCACCTGGCGTAGTGTCCATGGCAACATAATACCGAAGACATACTGCACCACGATAAATGAGCGTGATGTATACAGACGATTTTTTTTTTTTTTTTAAGAATAGCCCATGGTACATGTACCCACAAATCAGCCACAGGTCGGTCAATCAGAGGGTTTACATCCTTAAGCTTTGAGAAGATTAATGTCCAAGTCAAGTAGCTGCTATGTATGTATAAAACATACACTGTATATATAGTACAACTGGCATGTCTCCCTCATCAGTAAACACTGTCCTGTTCAATTCTGCATACATCCTAACCTTAGATCTTTCGTGTACATGTAACTTTAGGTTCCATCTACGCAGGGCAGCCTCCTTCCATGTCTGACTCAGTCCTCCTGCTTTGGACCCGTTTTTCTCATGGTCCTCCCATTTTCTGCATCATCCTTTTATATTATTCAGATGTTTGAGGCAACACGATTAGACAGATGAGGAACTTATTAAAGGACATCATGAGTCAATTGAGGAAATCTTTGACGGGCCATTGGGATTGGGTTTGCAAAATTGATAACCCAATTGATCTCTTCTGTTTATTATCAAATTAACAAACGTGCCCCGAGGGGAACGGATGGGAAAGATACAAGAAATCTGAATTAGCCTTTAAACATGGGAACAGGCTTAAAGGAATGGGAGCCTGGATAATGAAGCTCATGGGCCTTGGGAGTACAGATCTGATCTAGCTCCTCAACTCTGAGGCCTTAGCCTTAAGACACAACTTGAACATCTATACAGGTTCAAGTTTATACGATGCCCCTACTGCAGCCAATATAGAATTACATATACTTATCTATTTTCAGAATTATTACAGAACAAACATGCTTGCCTTAGTACCACATACGCAACCGACAAAAGCTTATAGATCACTGCAGCGTGTGCATAAAAATTGCCAAAATATTCAATACTTAAAAAGATTCTCTTTGAAACTGATCAATTTAAATTTACTGTCTTAGAGGAGGAAATATGTATGTCCATATTACACTAACCGATATTAACACCTAATGCCTGCAATTATGTTTAATGTCAAATGTGACGAAATATAAATGCAACATATCACAGAATCTGCTGGTACATATATCTTTGATATCAAGCTTGTAAAATTACAAAAGTTGTTTTAAGTATTTTTTTTATTTCAAGCATAAAAAATTAATAGAAATTAAAGAAGCAAAGGAAATGCAAGAGATTGTTTGGTCACATTTTTCTTCTTTAAACAAAGGAGACCCATGCAAGGTTACCACAAAATATAGACAACACACCTTTTATCTTTTATGGCTGAAATGGGTGCTGTGTTGTGCTGCAGACCCATCTCTACACACACGCACAATGCTTGTATAGATGTACATGCCCGTGTGTGGTTTGATAAATTCTATTTTATCTCCTCACAGCAGTGGACTGAGACAGAACTTATTTCCGGTATTATGCAGACAAAAAAGCTCAGAATAAGTTGGATGATTTACGCTGGGCCCGGGGGCAGTTTCTGGAGAGATACAGAGATTATGTGGAGGACAGCATAGATTCAGGATCTATAATAGAGTATGTGCAGAGTGTAAGCAGGATGGGGAGATGGTAAGATACTGTATTAACGTCATAGACACTGCTTGCACGCTATTTCTTTCAGGGCCAAATAAACTGATCAGTAAGGCACAACGATAACCATTAAAAACCCAGGACAGTAATTGGCTTGTTTGCCGGGTTCTTCAGTCTCTGTCCGGAATTCCGCCGTCAAGTCGGGCTCCGCGCCTCAGAACCACCCGACTCCCAGGAGGCGCACACACTGAGGCTGAACACTGCGCCTGCCTCGCCCCGGGGATTGCGCAAGACCTCACCGCCTCCTTTATTTCAATCCTAATATCTTTATCATAGTAGCGTTGAAGAATGGCCCGGGGTGGTGCCAGACTTCGTGGAACCCTGGAAATCTACAAGTCCTCTCTGCCCCAGTGCACCGCACGGTTTCCAATCAATCATAAGTTTACAACACAACATCGACAGCCAACCAGGAAGATAACAGGCTGTTGAGAAGCCTTTTTTCCTTCTGCACAAATAACATCTTGCTCTGAGTGAAAAGCCAACCATAAAGCCACAAGCTGACGTCATTGCACAACAGGATGCCAGCTTCTAAGTAGTCATTTGATTCCACCTAACACATCCTCATACTCTAAAACAACCTTTCTATACTCCAAACAACCTTTCTATACTCTAAACAACCTTTCTATACTCCAAACAACCTGTCTATACTCTAAACAACCTTTCTATACTACAAACAACCTTTCTGTACATCAGAAGGCACAGTTGAAAAGCCATTTATCTTCCTGCAAAAATTTGTTTTCAGACATCATGTGGTATAATATTACTGGGTTACGTCTGAACTGTTTACCGAAAATTTTCACCACTAGAAAAGTCACTTCTGAAGCAATTTTATTATGAACTAATATTTCTACAGAAATAAAATTGCAGTATTGAACACATAAAGAAAGTATACGGGAATGGATGTCATTCTTTTCTAAGATTTACCCGAAATGTATAATACGAGAATGTGTGAACAGCTGTGGTAAATGTCAGTGAAACATGAGAACGTCTGGTAGGTCTAAATGCTAAATGCACCTTCCAGTAGGCATCAAAGTCTGGCTGAAAATCTACATTTACATCTTTCAACTGACATACAACATTCAGTGAAAGGCACAATTACTAGGCTGACTGAATGACAAATATACTTAGACTGTGTGATAGATTTCAGAGAACTGATCTGATATTAAAATATCTTCACAATACCTGAAGTATATATTTGTTCCCGATAAATTATACTGATTTTGAAATGACAGCATCTAACCGCTTGCGGTCATTTGTTTATTTCATTGGGATTTAATGCCATACTCAAGAATATTTCATTTCAACACGTACTACAAAAGTCAGTGGTCCACGTGGGGGGAACAGGAGTGTCAGGTATAAACCACTTGTCTCCAGAAAGTAAATGATAAACATTTCTAGGGGTGACACACAGATTTTCATCCCCAGGATAAGTACAACAACTATGCCGATTTGGTGAAAGGCAAGTGATTGCCAACAAACTGGGGGCTTAAAGTAAAATCCTGACTTACCTGGCCTTTGATTGCCACGGGCCTGTCAAACACCCCGTGCATGCCTAGTATAGCTGACTGTGGGGGGTTGATGATAGGCGTACCAAACATGGAGCCAAACACACCCCCATTACTGATTGTGAACGTCCCTCCATCCATGTCCTCAATAGCTAGGGTACCACTACGTGCCTGGGCAAAAACAAAATATGTACATGTATGTGTAATGGTTTTAAGAAGATCAAACATGCATGCATTAAATCTTTATATTTATTTATTTATTTGATTACTGTTTTACGCCCTACTCAAGAATATTTCACTTATACGACGCAGACCAGCATTATGGTGGGTGGAAACTGGACAGAAACCCACAACCATCCACAGGTTGCTGACAGACCATCCCACGTACGGCCGGAGAGAAAGCCAGCATGAAATCTTTATCAAACACACATACATATACACACACAAATCCAGATATGGTTGTTGTTTTTCTCTGATGTTATGATCCTTTAATGCTGAATAATGAAAGAACCTACTCATAGTCTGGAAATGATAATCCAGTAAATGTGAGATACACGTAGTTCAATTCAAACTGTCATTTACAGCCATTTACAACTCCACTAAAATCTTGAGATTTTCTACGCACTTCACTGATCTATATTACTTTTTTTTTTTTTTTTTTTCATTTAATAAGGATTTAATGCTATAGTATACCCAAAATTATTTCCCATCATATGACAGCAGTAAGTTTCATGGGTGGAGAACATGGGTGCTGCTCAGCATAAACCACTGACCACTGGAAAGTCACTGACAAACTTCCCAGCGTATGTCCCACAGGCTTTCACCATACAGCAGAATGAGAGCGAGCTCAAAATGAACATCATACTGACAGAATACAAATATTCTCCATGGAACTTCATGTAAGAGCACATCAGGTTATAATTTTGAATTATCAACTTGAAAGGAAATTCTAAAAGACTTTTTTCTTCAGGCCAATCAAAAGTTACAATACTAAGAATTATGTGTAATATGACTGCGGCTGACTTGTCCTTATACTGCAACAAATAGTAAATGAGAGATCGGACAAGGAATACATTTTGAAGCGTTGTCTCCATCAAATGGTGAAATACCTCTGACATCTCCATCCTAAAAAAAAAAAATAATGAACAAAAATCAACAAAAAATTTCAACCTTACCTTCTCTCCAAGTTCATTAATGGTCCTCTCTATGTCTGTGTAATTCATTGTTTCTACATTTCTAATGACTGGTACCACAAGGCCCTGAGCAAAAAGAAACCCAGTTGTTATTCCATCTGTTATTCAGGACTAGAATTTGAGAAAATTTTTTAGCCACACACAGTGCACAGACTGCAAAGGTAAAGCAAAGGTTTCGTTTTAAGGTGCACTGGAATCAAAGGCAGATGTACGTGTGCACCCATTAATTTTCTTTTAATTCAGCTAAGGCTGAAATGTAAATGCCACTTTGTAGTTGCACATGTATGGAAATATCCAATGATGAAGATACTTAAGAGAGTATTATCGTGTAGGAAGTTACTTTTTCATACGAGAGAAGTTCCGAATATTACGCAAAGTTCACTATTAAAAGCATTCATATTGCGTCCAACAATCTGATATGTCTTCTACAGCTTTTATTATCATGGTAAATGATCTGAAAAAAATCTCCATGAATAAGTTATGAATTCTGTTGTTTGGTAAGTATAATGTCCTATTGGAAAACAGTGACGGTTCACCAGCATTGTATGACATTTATTTGCTCCATTTATTTATGTTTTATGACATTTATTTGTGTCTAAAAAAGCATTTGGGTTTAGGGGACAAAGTTTAAGGTCTTTTACCGAAAGCCATTATAAGGGGGAAACAGTAAAACTACTCCCTCATTTCCACAGTATTCTTAACTCCAACAGAAGTAGTGGGGCTAGCGAAAAGAAATACACAAAGTTAAGATTTCTGTACCCCTATAAATAAATAATGTGCCCCTTCAGAATTTGATTCTGTAGGTGAAACAAGTTCAAACAACATTGAATTGAACATTTGACCAATTATAATCAATACTCAAATTCACATGCATGACATGAATGTTAAGGATGTACAACATATTGGTCATAAATATGTGGGAATGTACACCTCAGGCATTTCACTGCAAATATAAAGCTTTCATTTCTTCTAAACACACACGAATTTAACAATTTGTTGCAGATTTTACTCTAGCCTTGCCAAGCTCTATGTCTTCTGTGTCAAAGAGTCTGGTGCGTCAGAATTAAAGGGGTCTTTTTGGCAGCAGAATCAAATCCAGATGGAATACAGAAAATAAACTAACTGAAAGCACACTGATAAAGATAAATAAAGATCAGCCCAACAAAATGCTTCAAAACCTTTTGATTTGGATACGGCCAAAATCAAGAAAGTGTACAGACAGAAATAACAGAAAGAAATTTTTGTGATTTCAACACAGAAGATTCACTATTTTCTGAATATGACACTGCAGACAAAATTTATACTGGCGCCTTCAAAAATGTTCTTTTACAAGCAAATATATTAATTTTGGTGGTGAAAATCACATTTTTCAAGGAGGATATCATCCAACCATCCAAACCTTAAAACAGCTTTCAAAGATCAAAAGAGCTCTCAGAAGAAGGTGAAATTAGTACATTTGTCTTACTTGAAATCTTTTGTAAACTGCAGTATACATCAGCTACGTCATGCCATACGTGTTTACGTAACAACAGGTACTGAACGTTAAACTGATAAATTAAAACAGATGCTTTATAGTTTATGCTAAAAACCTTTAGGCTAGGAGATATGGTCACCTCATGGTCAGTGAGGTGAGACAGGCTTGTGTCTGTAGCTCAGCAACCACAGGCTCCTGGTCAGCAGAAAGCCTTGCCCCTTGGAGGTTTAACATGAATGACAAGATCTAAGAACGGGCACAAATTACAGAGACTTCAAACATTGCAAGTGAGCCGGCCACCGTAGGCCCATTTACTTCTGTAAGGTGTCGCGGCTTTCTATTAGCTGATGAAAGATGCTCATTACTCATTCATGAAATCCGACGCTTCAAAAACAGTTATAAAGCCATTGACAATAAACTGGTGAATACTTCATGATAAGCAAAAATAATAATGATGGTAGAAAAAAAAAACCCTGCATGTATATCTAATGACAATGCAGAAGGAAGCATGGCTCATTAAGCAAAGGAAGTGCAGCCTCATTATTATTTCAAATACCAGGAGAGATGTGCCATCCATTGGACACCATTTCATTTGTCTTTGTTGATAGGAAAACGTAGCCTAAGTACCTTGTATTTCATTCCAAGAACCGAAATGGATTGGATATTTCTTGCAGCAAATATAGATATGATTTTTATCTATTAAATATATCAGGTGCATTTTTAAGAATATGAATGTATTTTATATGTCGATCCTCACATCAACAAACACCATCTGTGTGACCCAATAATAACATCCCCCTGCACCGGTGGTAACGTCACACACAGGCTACATGTACATGTGTAAGCACCCTAAATCCTTTTGCATATTTCTAAAAAGATGAAAGCAATAATTGCACAAAACAGATGCAGGTAGATTATTCTACTTTATTTGATTCTTGTTTTACACCATGCTCATAATTATTTTACTTATCAGATGGCGGTGCAGTTCACATTTAGTGACACAACCTGGACAAGGCCAGGACAAAACCACCAAACGTTTGCCAGGTACCTGACGAAAATCACGACATAAAATCAAGCCCTGATCATCATAGCCTCAACATGATCAACGACAAGATGTCTGAACTGCAATAATTTTTAAATTGCAATTATTTTTCAAACCACAATTCTATTAAAATCAAAGACTAATTTTCTGCAAAATCCAAAATAACCTTGGGCAACTGGCAATCTTCATTCCAAGCATATGATGTTCCCAAGGTAATGATCTTCTCCATGTAATTAAATGATTTTGCTTCTGTAATGATGTTGCCGTTGTAATGATGTCCCATGTGTAGTGAGGTTCAAATGTAATGATGTTCCTACTGTAATGATGTACCCTATGTGATGATGTACCCAATGTAATGGTCTAATCTATGTGATGATGTTTCCTAATGTGATGATGTTTCCCAATGTAGTGATGTACCCACTGTGATGATGTTTCCCAATGTGGTGATGTTTCCCAATGTGACACTATTATCTAGGTAAAGATTTTTCCCAATGTAATGGTGTTCAGGTCCCACTGGACTGCTGATTTTGATTAAAAAGAAATTCCCGAGGAAAGTAATCAAAGTTCAAGCCATTTTAAGATCTCTAACTGAGGGAAATAAAGATTTCAAGTTATAGTAAAATTTACCAAAAATTAAGAATTTTATAACTGGTCATGGAAAATGATAATTACTCACGTATATGCCTTGTGACTTTACCTAAATTACAAGAATTCTTTTTTTTTTCACACACAAAAAACAATTACTGGCTGCATTCATTTCTGTGATATCTTTTGATAAAATTGACTAATTTTAAGTCACTCAACGCCGTCAAATCATTCATCTTACCTTAGGTGTTGCTACAGCAACACTGATATCAACGTAATCTCTATATACTATCTCAAGGTCATCTATAACAGCGTTTACGATTGGTTGGTCTTGGAGGGCAAATGCAGAGGCCTTGACAAAAGCCGACATGAAACCCAACTTCATGCCAAACTTCTTCAAAAATGCTTCCTTGTATTTTGATCTTAGATCTATGATGTTTCTGTAAGAAAAACAACTCAAAATTATTATCCTAACATTTTCATTCTACATCCATCAGCTATTGGAGTTAAGAAACTGGCAACTACAACAGGAAACAATATATGTACATGTAGGAGGTTTTTTTTAATAATTTTGATCCTAAAATACCTGTTACAGACATAAACTTACAACAGCCTACATAACATGCACATGTAAATGTAACAGCTGTTTTCAAATTACAAATGTTATACATCAATAAAATGTGAACAGGAAATTTATGACTGTAAAAATAACATCTTAAACAGAAACTGATAAGAACATGTACACACATCATGTTTAAGGGACGAATCAGAAAAATCACATATTTCTGTGGAAAAAAATGAAAACTCTATTAAAGGAAAACATCTCTAAAAAGCAAAGTAGGCATCACTTAATAGACCCCTTAAAACAATGCATAAATATACTTCAAACTATTATTTTTAGATTTATGTGAAGAGAGGTAAAGGCGTTCAAACATTTGAACTGTAAGGTGGACTTTAGGGACCATACTATCAGAGTTTGTTAACTCTGACGTCACAGAAAGTTTATCCCACTCTAATCAAGACACTGAATGTTGGAATAACTCTTTCATTAAAGAGTGATTACTGAAAATGATTACTGAAATAATGTTCCCAAAAATTCCTTCCTTCTCGTCAACATCTGAAAAAAAGCTGATGTAACATCAGAGTTCTAGATACTGTCAGTAAGGCTCATAAGCCCACTATAGAATTTAAATATTTGAAAGTTTTTCAACAATTCAAAAAATCTAAAAAAATAAATGAAAGCATTTTTACGAATATTTTTCAGCTGTCTATATGATGACCCTTATTTCATGTTTTAGATTTCTTTTACTTTTAGGAGTGAGAAAATTCCAAGTTTATCAACATACGTCATATCAATCTCATTAAAGGTTGTCAACATGGCACATGTGTTCTGGGCATCCTTCAGGCGCTGGGCTATACGTTGGCGCATTCGGTTCATCTTTACCTGCAAAACACAGTAAAAACCATAACATCACAGATGGCACAGCTTGGATGGTCGCGAAAAAAAAACACTGAAAACTCAGCAGGTAACATTTTCAAGTTCATTCAAGCATAAAAGCTGGATAAATTCTTATGTAATGGGCTACAGTTATATAGTAGTCCCTGTTTACAGTTTGACAAATTCAAATAAGTTTGATGAAACAATACCCAAACTTCATGTGCAGCTCGAAATGTTCTTAGGCAAAGGCAAAAACAGATACTGGTAGATGAAATCATGTACTTAATATTTGTGCACTGAATGCAGTTGATTTAAATATCTCAATTGTGTTCAGTTTTATTGTGATTTTTGTACTGTTTTTATTTCTTACTGGCCTGCTTCTTCACAAATAGACCGGGCTGAAGAACAAAGATACTGTGTGATTCCTAAAACTGCACTTCAAGGCCATGAGAGAAAAATGACATGAAAATCTACATTGGATGTAAAATGTATTTTTTCGGGTTTCCCCCAAATGTATGCATCACTGTATGGGTATGACTGATAGTATAACAAGTGTGAGATTCAGTGCGTGAGAAGGTGGGCGAAAGTCAGTCTGCGGAATTTCTATGATGAGCAAAAAAATTGTAACAGCACACACAAAATTTCTGGATATTACCACGGTATCTTAAACCAAACCAATGTTAGGATCTAATCATTGATGTCATTGTTAAAACTTAAGGATGCTCTAACATTGTTAAATTCATTTGATGTACTTCAATTTTTTCCCATGTTTGCAAAGTGTTTATTCAAGCAAATTCTGTAGACATTATTCTGTGTACATTGATAAAATTACACTTCTGTGAAGCCCTGAAATTGGCCATTCCAACCTAAGTTGTCTTGTCTCCAAAACCAACTTTAAAACGTGAATAAATTACACTAAATGTTGCTCTTACATATACCAAAAAGTTGACGAATTAGTGTAAATGACCAGAGTTTTAAGCTGTATAGGAGGAAGAAACCTTGCCAAGTACATGATAAAAGCTGCACTAGGTGGATTCAAACGCATGACTACATTGGTAAAGAGCTAGTGATGTGAACTAAAACATCTTGACATTTTCAAGTCTCAATACTGGACATATACTACATAAACTGGAGAATATCAGTAATAAAATGTACATGCCCAATAACAGACACAACCTGTCTCTCAGATCTGCTTAACGTCATGCTGCTTAATATCATGTCAATATTGGAAACAGTCTCCAGGCTCTAACTTGACAAAGACACCTGGTTATTAAAACAGTGGGAAAAGATAACGCATTGAATCTGATTACAAACATTGTAGTCTTCCGGTGACTGCAACTATTGCTGAGCTCATTCAAAATTAGGATGTCTGACAGGAAACAAATAAATGACTGTCGCATAGGAGAATGAGACACCTATGACAAGTGCTGCGGCGGCCACATGG
This sequence comes from Liolophura sinensis, assembly GCF_032854445.1. Taxonomy (NCBI): domain Eukaryota; kingdom Metazoa; phylum Mollusca; class Polyplacophora; order Chitonida; family Chitonidae; genus Liolophura; species Liolophura sinensis. The sequence continues at coordinate 31,058,306 of NC_088300.1, forward strand.
GTTTCAAGATATTGAGGAAAATATAATTGTTACTTCTGACAGTCTCTACCAAATAATGATCTTTTTGTGGTACAAATATGTGCACAAAGATTGAATAGTTTTACTTACAATCACTAAAATTAAACCCACAACAAACACAGTCACCTACAGACAGGTGCAAGCAAAGACGATCCCTTCACCAAAACACCCAACATCACAATAAGAATATTCATACTCATAATCGGGATGTCCTCGCGCCCCCCCCCCTCAAAAAACCCTTGCACAACAATCCAGAATCATCCACCCATTCATAACTTGCATATATGCAAGGCTTGCACATGATGGAAAACTTTTACAAAACCTTGTCAATCAATTTTTAGCAACTTTTTTGTATCAAATCACAGTGTCTTAAGAATAATAACCTGGGCTCGGTTTCACAAAGCGGCGTACGACACTTTTTTGTCGTACATTTGTCGTACGACATTTTGTACATCACTATTACCGTATCATTGCCCTCTATGTGCGATTATCATACACGTACAACATCTTTGTGAAACTGGGTCCGGGACAATATTATTTCCAGTGGAAAAAAAAAAATTAAGAAGAAATTAGAATGGGAAAAGTCTTGTGAAAATTCACCAGGAAAACCAATATAAACATGTTTTGGAAAATAGCAGCATTGTTTCATTATGGCCACCAATGGCCATCTTCAATGGCTGGCAGAGTAAAACAAATATATTGCATCAAAGAAACAGAGTCACCATATATTTATAGTGAAGACAAAGTCTGCCACTATATATACATAGAAAAAATGATCAGAAAAATATGTAAAAAATTCTACAAAGTTTTTAAAGCTGGGAATATGATGTTCAGCACTGGGGATATGGCACCGACAGACAATTTACTCCGAGTAGCCATGTTGTAAAAGCCCTTATGAACTTTGCCAATCACTAGTGCTGAAAGCGTCACGTGACAATAGGCTGACAAGTCAAAAAACCTGTTAGCTCTGGATGGTTAGTGTGGTTTATTATAGTGGATAGACAGATATTGATGCAATAAAATGGATTTTGTGGGTGTGGGTGTTCACTGAGTTCTGAGTAAGATCAACGATGACGTAATTTCTGAAAAAATCCGACCGTTGATGGAAAACATGCATAATATGGAGGGGTAATTAACAGGTATAAAAATACCTCCAAAATGAAATTTTTTCAACAAAAATTCTGGGGGCATAATTTTCCTTTATTTGGCATAGAAACCTAATCTTATAGTTCCTTTTCATGTATCCTTTAATTGCAGAAACTTACAAAAGCAGTAGTAAAGCTTACCCTTTGTTCCGAGCGTGCGCCTGGAGCTGGTGTAGAGCCTTGAGCTGTAGCTGGAGTGACTTTGACAGAAGAGCTGGGCTCAGATGACTTGGGGCCTTTGGGGACTGAGGGTACAGGGGGAGGGGAAGAGGGGATAGGGCCTGAGCTACCCTTTGAGTCCTCCTTAGGCTTAGACTCATCCGCTTTGGCCTTGGAGTCAGCCTCAGTGGACTTTGATTCAGCCTCATCAGACTTCGCAGCATCCTTCTGAGCTGGGGCTTCCCCTGCAGAAAACAAAGGGAATAGTGATCAATATATGATCAACAGTCATTGATATATGATCAATCATTACAGATTCTGTCATAAAGGTGTGGCTCTCATAAACAATGTTGACATATGTTTAATTATATGCCTTGGGTAGTATGGATATTTCAAACAATTAGTTGATGATGTAATTATCTCTTACAATGTTACCAAAATGTCTGACATGTAAAACTTAACGGTTTAGTATTAATTTAATTGAACTTAATGTATTCATAGTAAATCCGAAATACTGTTTACATACACCTATGTGAATGTTACCTAGAAGACGCCAAGTCTGCTTCAGAAGTAGTTTACCTGTAAGCTTTAACTTGAACAGTTTCTGCTTTGCCTCAACCCGATCTCCATCTTGTACATAAAGTTCTTCTATAACACCGGATGCAGGGGAGGGCACTGGAAGAGCCGTCTGAAATAAACAATGTTAGCTTATATATTTGTCATTCTAAATAATGGACTATGAACAACTTTTTTGACATTTGTGTCAATGTGTATGTATATATATGTACGTGCAATTCAGTCAGCCTAGAAAACATTGCGTCAAACAGCGACAGGCCTGAAATGACATATATATTTCCTGGATATTTGCTTTCAGTATAATTTATTCAAGAATATTCCACTTATACAATGACTGGCAGCATTATTATCGGGGGAGTGGGGGAGGAGAAGGTCAGAGCCAAGGGGAAACCATCTGCAGGTTGTTTGCAGATCTTCCCATGTAAGACCGGAGAGAAAGAGAACTCACAATGACTGCATTGGTGAGAGGCTTGAGAGTCATTGCTCCACTCTGGCACGCTAACCACTTGGCCATGGAGGCCCCATTTCAGAACAACGATTACATGTAGCTGACATCACTGACTCATTAAAAATTCCTTTGTCACTGACTTGGTAAAAGTTCCAGTTCCTTGGTATACTTTTATATACCAGTAATCATTATACTGAAAACTAAAACTCCTCTTAATAAAAAAAGAGCTTACATTGTAAACACCAAAGTTTTTAGTTTCAGTTTTGTTTAAATTTCTTCCTGTGTAGTAGGCGTCGTGAGTTAATGCTTCAGCTAATCGTTTACCTTAAGTCGGTAGCCCCCACACTACCTGTAGCTGTGCTGGATTTGTTAGAATAATTGACCAGCTGTCCCGGCTCTTGTCTTGTCAGATATACAATATACAGCGTGTGTGTTTACCAAGACTGTGGCGCTCTCCAGCTACCTGGTCACCCTGTAGATTCTCAGTAACAGGTGGGGACACAGTTTGTTTGCTGGCCCTCTCCCAATCCACAGGTGAAAAGCCAAACAGCCAAACATGATCTAGTTTTCTCTGCTTTGTGCAGTTATAATTCTACAAGACAGCCTCAGGCTGTCAAGCATGTGTCATGTGGATCATTATTATTCAAATCTGCAGCAATACTTGGCTAAAAACTGACAAGAAGCTTACACACTATATATTCTTTTCTTTTACTGTTTTTTTTTTTTGACTACTTACAGAAACAATTTATCAAAAACTAGCATGTTATTATGCACCTCCCGTTTTCCCTTCACACACATGTCTAATGAGAAAATAGGCCTACATTCACATTATCTTAAATTTGTGACATATTTAAACTGTATTTCAAATCAGTATGTTAAAAAAGATTATAACAGCCTACTCAGATATCAGACACCTTTAGCTGAATTTGTTTACCTATTCTAATCTGAAGTTACAAGTTACACGTTGAACTTTTACCTTTTAACTGAAGGTCTCCATTCTATCATACCATTTTGTTTTAATAAGTACTTCCATACTGTCAGATCACCATTCTAACTGTAGTGGTGAACCTAGTATGTATCCACTTTGCCTCAAAACTAGTGGTCTTTAATTCTAGAAATCCATGACAAGGACACAAGATTTGATGCACCATTTAGTCACTGCACACTGATACCAGACTGACCTGTACATGCCTACATGTACAATGGAGAAAAATAAATTTCATACTCTCCTTGTTGCCGAAACTTTTTTTCTACGATGATATCATCCACCCTTATAAACAAATCCCAATACACCATTCTAAGATCAACAGAAAAAATCGGGTAAAATGAGGCACTTAGCAATGGGAGTAAGTTACAGTACATGTTTATATTTTGAGTGACGAATCTAAAACATTTGCACCTGTAATTTTGTTAATGAAAATACCCGCTAGCATTTCTACTTTGGCTTTCTTCAGATATTGGCAAACATACGAGATCTTCCGATGCCTGTCCTTCCCTGTTGACGATAACAAGCTGTACGTATATATCTATCACAGATCTTTTATGTTCATCAGCAGAAACATCTGTGTTTTACCATAAGCTTTGTACACTGAATACAAGTGGATTCTGGCTAACCAGATAATGTATCCTAACACATGTTGACAGATTGTGTGTAGAGTTAGCACTGGACTGGAGGCAATTTGACAAAAGTACAGCCCTTAAGACACAGGTAAGTACACATATCTGTGTGGTGGCAGAGGGAGAGACTGGCACACCAAGGAGGACATCTCGCCCACTTCACATCCCATCTGTTACCAGAGCCTCCACCACAACAGCCAAGTCTTAAGTGCTTTGAGTGGTTTATGGTCGCTGCCTTGTTACTTGCCCACCACCCCCAGGGTTTGTTTTAGAACAGGCTCTCAAAACAATTAGGATGGGTTTTCCAAGCAAGCTGTGTCTTGGAGATCTTTAAACACAGTGGTACATGCTGTAAGGATAATACAAGCCATATTGTTGCACGTCAACTGTTCAGGTGACATTTTCTATATGTATACCTTACACATGTATACATTTATTCCAGGCCAATGCAATTCAGTTATTGCATATTTGTTACGGGCTAAGTTTTTAGCAACAACTGTGTATTAATGAAAAATGTCTGCACAGATACTGTATTTCACTTAAAGTTTTGGTAGGTAAAAATGCAATTTCAGAAGCAAATAAAGGCATTAAAATTATACGTTTTCTGATAAGAAATAAATTGAACTTCACCATAAATCTGAAGTAGCCAAATAAAGTGAATGAATCAATCAGAATCTAACAGAATGTGTCACTTAAAAAGTGCTAAAATTAGGTCAAATACAATACTTAGCGAACTAAATAACAATTCACAAGCATTTCATTAAGTAAAACACTGAAAGTGTCAAATACTCTTAGTTCATTTATTTATTTCATTAGTGTTTTATACTGCAAATGTGTACATGTTGCTAACAGCCCAAATAGATAATGAAGAACTGACTTGATGTTTAGCTGCCCAGGGCATTATGTACTTCGCGTGAGATTAAAACTATGCTGCCCTCAAGATGACAAAAAGAATGTCTATACCATCATCTTTTCCATCAAATAACGTTTCTTTTCATCAATTTATAATTCTGCACAAAATTTTTCAGTCTTCAGAGGTGTTTTACGCCAAATTTTAGGTCTCAAACTTAACATTTGAAAAAACCTTAAAACTGGAGATTCCAATTCTTCATATACCTGTGGGACAATGAAAGCAAACCTGATGGATCATTGGTGTCTATCTGACGAAGTTATCCATATCTTAATAATGTTGGGAGAGTATCATTTTTGGGTTTGGCAGCGAAATGAAACGTGAACTGTCCATCCAGGAAACGATGAATTTATTTCTTTTATTAGTGTTTTATGCCGTGGTCAAGAATATTTCATTTAAAAAATTTACAGCAGTCTGTATTATGATGGGAGGAAACCAGGCAGAGCTTGGGAGAAACCAATGACCATTTGCACGTTGCTAGCAGAAATTCCCACGTATGGCTGGAGAGGAAGCCAATGAGCTGGATGACCTCACACAGACTGCATTGGTGAGAGGCTCCTAGGTCAATGCGCCACCTGGGTCATTGCGCCACGCTGGCACCTAGACCATGGAGGCTCCGATGAAATGACGACTGTCAACAGCTTAATGTACGTACATGTAGATGAACAATCTTCATATTTTGATTAGATTTTCATGTAAACTCCAAGCAATTTTATTCAACAACTTAATATCTTCCTGATGGCATGTACATAAACAACAGCAATATGTCTTATCATCATTATTATCGGTTCATGAGCATGTGGCATAGTGGGGCAATGCAGTATATGCTAGATGCACTTCCTAACACTGACCTTACATAACGCAAGCCTGTCTGCAATTCAAACAAACTACACCCTTATTTTTATATTTTCCAACACATTCTTAATATCGCATCTTTATAATTAATCATGGCAGACACATAATACATATGATGACACAATCTTATCCAAGGTACCATCAACTTACACAGATTTTGCAGTGTATATATTTATTTGATTCATTTGTGTATGAGTGAGTGAGTACTTAGGATTTAATGTTGTACTTAATTTTTCAGCCATATGACAACAAAGGAGTCCTTAGAGTGCATGTAATTTGCCTCCTTGTTGCAGGACACATTTCCATTGCTTTTTTATCTAGTGCTGCTTCACTGAGACAACGTATCGAAGGCGAGTAAGTTTGTTCATATGAAAGAGCAATTTTCAGTTCAATTTATGCACATTTATAATTTGATTTTGGAGACAAAGCTAGATTGCCTGGATTGGCCAATTTCAGGGCTTCATAAAAAGTATAATTTTATCAGCCTACACAGAATAATGCCTTCATAATATGCTTGAATAACCACCTTGAAAACATGCAAAAAGGTTGAGAAATTACAGTATATATTTCAACACCTTCTCAATTAAAAGCCTATACTTGATCTTATTATGTGATATACACGTATAATGTAATGTTTTGTAAGTAACAGTGACAGGAAATGACACCTGGTAATCAAAAAGTTACCATTCTATACGTGTACACAGTGTTGACATTGACATACGCTGTACATGGTGTCTCATTATGACACAAGCTGTACATGGTGTCTAATTATGACATAAGCTGTACATGGTGTCTCATTATGACACAAGCTGTACATGGTGTCTCATTATGACATAAGCTGTACATGGTGTCTCATTATGACACAAGCTGTACATGGTGTCTCATTATGACATAAGCTGTGCATGGTATCTCATTAACATGACTAACCATGCATTCAATTACATGTACATATGCTGTTGCTCCAACTTACTTCTCTATACAAGGAAGTAAATAAGGAAATGATGTTTGACGGTAACATTCCACAATCTTAATCATATCAATATGATTCAGTAAAACCCTCAAACAAAATTCCCCTTGCTTTTACACTGCACTTGACTCAAATGTACAACTTATCTAACGATGAATATAAAAGAAAAAAAAAAAAAACATAAATAAATAACATGGGGCGGCAAATCAACAAGAGGGTGCACTTCATTTCTACAACACACAATGATACATGTACTTTCTTCAGGTGAACTTAAGCCACGGTTTACTGACATTTATTGACTTATTTCATTGCAGTTTCATGCACAATCTCACCGAGTCTATTTTAAACTCAAGTGACCAATCAGATCACACACATCTGTTGCTGTGACATATAGGTAGCTATCCATAGAAGTTCAAATTTTTACAACCCAAAAATCAAAATTGAGTTGTTTTTTTTTTGTTCAGGTTGAGTTTATTTATATTTTAAACACCGATTATAAGCTAGTATTGTGTTTAATTCCACTTTATCGACCAGTAATTTTGTGAACGCAAAAGTATATATGATATAATGGTGTATATATATATATATATATATATATATATATATATATATATATATATATGGAGAGAGAGAATGTTTACTTTCATTTCAGATCATGATTTTATTGCTGGTACATACATATACTTTAACAAGTACTAGTATATTATCCTGATCCGAGATAGTCATTGTATAATAAAAATAAAACAGTTATAAACCATGGTGATGCACGTTCAGATGTTGGTTATTTTATTAAAGGAGAGAAAGGAACTAACAAACATTATATCAAAAGTAAACATGTGCAAAATACAGAGATAAGGCTTATCCTGCTCAGAGGTATATAATGAAACAGTTATACTCAGTTATGTTCAGTTGTTGGTTGTTATTAGAAGAACTTTGAATATATTTTTGAATGCAATTCTGTTTTTATCCAAAAATTTGTATATTTCTGCCAGGAAAACAAAGAATTAAGATTTTTTTTACCCCACTTTTCAGTTTTTTTACCGAATTTTATCACTGAATACCGGGTGTAAAATCGACGCGTATGAATCCACGATGTGATTAATCCATTCATTTGTCACGAGAAGTTAGCGCTACGTTTCTTCACATAGAACAAAATTTTTATAGAGATACTGAATTTTTAAGTATTTCTTAAGAAATATTATAAAACAGAGTATTTTGACAGTTTGGTAAATGTATGTACAAAATGTCAAATTTAGACTATCAATTCAGCACAGGCGTATGGTAACTAAATGTAAACAGCAGCTTTATACACCATAGCAACTCCAGAGGGCCTGTATATATTCAGAGTTTTACACTATGGCGACGCCCACTAGCATCACCTTTCTCTTTCCCTACCATAAGTACACAAATAACACTCTCAAAGTTAGCGTTAGGGTGAGGTCCAAATTTAATTAAATGTGAAAAAAGAAACTACCATATGATAATTATTCCTGAATAAATTCTGAGCTTTATCTTGAACAACTAGATTTATACCTTTTACTTTGTTTGTTGTTGGATGGTTGGATAGAATTTAAAGCATACTAAACTATTAGGTAAGAAAGGGACAAGAAAGACACTACCAAGAACAACTTTTCAAGGTCACTCATAAAAAGAGCAATACAAAAATTAGTTTTGACAAATACAAATCATTGGATGATTTTGCTAGAATACACATTTACTACAATATAATTTGCATGAAACATTGCCCGTACCAAGTCCCACCACTAGGGTGTCTTTTCCTCCACAAAATTAATCATTTCTGACTAATGTGAAACCTTTCCTACACTATCTGATTTAATAGACTCATCCTTCAATATCTTAATGTACAGGAGGAAATGCAACAAACCTTTTCTATACAAGGACAATGTGGTAGTGTGAAAGCCTTCATGTAAGGCGACATAAAAAGTTTTTTTTTCTCTAAAGGCAAAGGCCTACACATTTGGTGACTGGGACAGAGACAAGCACAGACATCATTGTAGCACCTACAATGAGCCCTCCATAGCTACAACTGTATCACTGTGGGCTCAATAAAATGAAAAAAAAGAGAGAGAGAGAGAGAAAAGACCTTAAATTCCAAGCTTGTCAACCTTTAAACTTCATGATGTAAATTTTTTGTATACTTTACTTTATGCAACATCTCCATGCATGTGGACAGTGGCAAAGATTAAATTTTTTCCTCCCAATAACTGCTCTTAAACTCTTTCAAAACCTATAGAACATTCCAATTTAAACTGTAATGGTATATGAGGGAAAAAGTGCTGGAAAAATCCACCAAAGGGAGAAGATAAAACACTATATATTTGACAAGGCTTCGCTCAAATCTTCAGAACTTCACACAATCTAATACTGATAGAGCAGAGCATGTGGTACACTGTTTAATAAACTCGCCAACAATCACACACTGCTTAGTGTTATTTTAAATTGTCTTGCAGCTGTCGACAGCTTTAACAATACAAATGTAGATGCTGTGAGATATAAGAGCAGCATTCTGACCCTATATCATGAGGGAAGCAGGGTGCTTTTGAAACAAGATCTACCAGAATCACTGAATCACAACTTGTTCACTTAAAGAGAAAGCAAATATATCTACTTATTCCCTTCCATTTTTCATGCCTTACTTTTTACATTTTTTTTTATTTTATTTATTTTTCATTTATTTTTTTACTATTATTCAATGGCTGATGACTAAAATTTTATTTCGGTAATTTATACAGTACACAGAACCCAAAATTCACAGTACATGTAAGTGTAAAATAACGGAGTTTTATTATAAAACTCAGTTATTTCAATTATTCACAAGTCTTTAAGTTTCAAGGTTACATGTACATGTAGGAATTCTTGTTTTCAATGTTTTGCTTTCTTTCCAAATTATTTATTCAAATAAAATTTAAAATATATTCAAAATCTCCAAATCCTGATTTCTCCTTAACACTAAAATTAGCTCGTCTACTTGTCCTTTTAGATATACACAGATGTCTAGAAAATCAAGTGATCAGACAGACTTTTAACTTTGTGTAAACATGTACCTTTGCCATTTACAGCATCAAAGGCTAAGAGTAAGTGTGCAGGTTTGGCTTGCCTAAGGGAGGGCCAGTGTGGCAGACAATACAGTCAGCAAAGCGTTACAATCCCTGACGCTGCGCACAGAAACCCACAAAAATCAGCTCACCTTTCCTGATGAGATACAAATCCAGTGTATTTTACCCAAAAGCTATCTAAATACCAAGTGTTATTGATTGTGTTTTCAACGAGCTGTCGCCCTCGGTTTTCTTACCTTATCAGTTTCAATTTCAGCCACAACTTCATCTTCAGCAACAAAGTCGCCCACAGCTGTGCAGAGAGAAATAAAAAGCCATTCGTGACAAAAGGAACTGGCAAATCGACAATACACTACGGGGTGTATCAAGATGAGGCCATTTCTACGGCTTCAACAAAGACATATTACTCTGTTACCAATTAGAACTCTGTCTGTGTTTGTCCCCAGCCAAAAAAAAGTTAAAGATGTAAAATCCGATAGCGGCCCATTGTGCTGTCCCTTCGTTCAGGGAGATGAGAGCACAATAACTGAAATCAGAGGGATATCGGCAAATACCTCAGCAATTGTCCCCCCAGATCTGCGATAAACACTCGTGTCTTGTTCAATATCCAAGAAGGGAGATTAAAAGAGAATTCAATATTGTCGGCGAGTGAAGGTAAAACAACAGGTGCATGAAGCCGGGGCCCTGGACTCCGCAACAGTTGGGAAAACTCAGGATCAATTTAAGTACATTTCGTCCTTCTTTCAAGAGAGTTTGCTATCAAAGAGAGAAGCACGATTCCAGCTCTTCTATCACTTGTGCACACTCTTGAAATAAATCACCCACAGATGGGCTGTTGTCACAAATTGTGTTCACATCTTTGAAACTAATCATTCACATCAAACAAAAGAATGCATCAAAGGAAAAGAAAATTATACATCCACTTTTTTTGTTGCCATATTTTCTTCAATTTGTGTTGTTTTTTTTTGTTTTGTTTTTTTTTTTTCTTGTGACCTTATGACTTAATGCAGGTTAACTGTGTTACATTAACTACCTATGCAGGTGTATTAAAGATGGCAAGCTGTTACATGCGACACATTTCAGACACAGACTTTCAAATCCATCTCTACTGCTTCTCTCAAACATCACCGACTCGCAGAAATCTCCACAATTTCTATTCATAATTCGATCAGTAAGACCAACAGCATCACAACTTACAAGCTAGCTTACAAAAGAAAAAAGCAAAAGAATTTCATATATTAAAGCTGTTTAGTTCTTCTGCATCTATATGTGTGTCTCGGAAAATTTCTCACAATTATTTTCCCTTTCAGATTAAATCCATGCAGGAAAACTAAAACTGACCTTTCTCCCACCTGACATCCCCTTCAGATACCGATTCGGGAAAAGCTGGTGTCATCACATCCTTGAAATCATCATCTGTAAAAGTTCACAGGAATCAGTCTAGCATATATGTTAACAGTTACACTGCTCCTTTTCACACCTCAGCCATCTGAGCAATTTTCCTGATTGGTGTTTAATGCCACACACTGAAAAATTTTTCACTTATACAACAGAGGTTGGGTTTATGGGTGAAGCTAGAACACCCAGAGTCAACCACTGGCAAAACGGGATGAAGAAGCAGGGAACCGGAGAAAAAAAATAAAATGATCTTCAGTTAATCAGATCATGACGCTGTAAGAGAGTGTGTACCAAATTACCATAAATAACCATAAACTTCCTCCGTGACAAACTTGCTCAATTTTCCTGATTCTGAGAGTTCATCTGATTTTATAAGGGTGTTTTGAGGTTTATTTGAAACATGGGAAGATATTCCACAGGAAAATTGTCAGTTTCAGCACCAAAAATATTTTGTGACATTTATTTGCCTCAAAAAAATGCATTTTTGTGCGCCAAATTTTATGTCATTTAAGGTAGTCTTGCGTGTACTGCATTAATTTTTGAAATATCATGCTCACAACATCAAAGAGGAACACACAGCCAAACTCACACACGGACAGATGGGTATCACCATGCCCCACTTCCAAATGCAATGGGGTATAAAAATAATGTGGAGATATGCATAATGTATAGTGTACACGCATAAAGCTTACTCCAAACAAGGTAAAATCCTTTACAAAGCCACATGTAGGTACATATAAAAAAATCCTTATCAATACACCCCTCTTTCATGTCCTTGAAACTCTTTGCCTATTTATTTTTTATTTTATTTTTTAAATTGATCATGAAATCTGGAGGGAAATTGTTATGGTTAAACGCACTGCGTTGAAGATTTTAATTTTCATTGATTTCATTGTTTCATTGTTTTTGATTTAGGCAAGAAATGCCTAAATTAAAAACTTCAGTAATGCAATGTAAAACTGTCAAACAAATGCAGCAAATAACAAAAGGATCACAAACTTTATCTGTTTATTTGATTGTTGCCTAATACCACACTGAGCTCTGTGGGTGGAGGAAACCAAAGTTCTGGGCATAAACCATTAAACTTTGGGAAGTTAATGGCAAACTTTCCCACATCTGACATACAGATGTGCACACCAGCCTAGTGGAAGACAAGTGGTCTTCAACAAGCATAAGACTGCTCAAATGGCCACACGAGCGCATCACTGACCACTTACTGTCACCAAGGTCCTACAAGCAGAGACAGAAATTGACCTTGTATGTCCTAGCATTTAAAAGGTAAGTGGACTCTAATCACTATACCACAGCCCAATCCCAAGCACATGCTTAAAAGGCATGTGAAAACCTCACTAAAAAAGTCCAAAAAAAAAGACACACACAAAAAAAAAGACACTTCAAAATATATATAGGAAAAAGCAGTTTTCAAACCAATAATTGAAGAATTTCAATAGCTTCGTAAAGTATGGAGCAGTGGATTTATAAGGTCTGTTGTGAGCCATGCAGAGGTTACTGGTGAAAATCACTTGTGTATGGAATTTTCTTTAATATTAGGAATATCTGCTACATCTCCACGGTGGGAGCAAAGTGACTGACATAAAACTAACAACAGTAAGACATCTCCGTGGGCCCTGTAGACATCTGGTTATACAGCCTCGCACACGGACAACATTTATACAGCCCTGTTTTGAGTCATAATTTATGCAATGGGGTAACCTTGTTCACAAGCATTCCCACGCAAGGCAGCAGATGAGTATACGTAAAGACTCGGCTTCTTGACGACAGACTTATTGATATACTAACTGTACATAAGGGGGCTGTGAGTCAGCTCTGGTGTAAGATATACATGTAGTCTTTACACAGAATTATCAGCTGATAAAACATATGTCTACAGACTACTCAAAATTCATATAAATCTGAGTGGGTGCAAGTGCAAAAAGAATAACTTCTGTCTTATGATTTTCACTTTCAAACCCACACACGAAAGTTGAAAACAAGATATTTATTTACTTATTTATTTGATTGGTGTTTTACGACGTACTCAAGAATATTTCATTTATATGACGACGGCCAGCATTGTGGTGGGTGGAAACCGGGCATAGCCCAGGGGAAACCCACGACCATCCGCAGGTTGCTGACAGACCTTCCCATGTATGGCCGGAGAGGAAGCCAGTGTGAGCTGGACTTAAACTCACAGCGAACGCATTGGCGAAAATGAGATGCAAGAAACGCCAGAAACACTACTGGTCATTTATGTAGTTTTTCGTCCTCTGTTTTTTTTCTGATGTAATGACAATCACCTGATTTTACCTGACAATCTTTGGTGTTTTTGAAGAATTTTACATAAAAATGTTATTTAAATACATACTGAATACTATGTTGGGAAAAACTATGTACTAAGCAGTTTCAACATCATTTTCAGCCCAATTTAGCAACTTATGTACTTTGTGCAAACTACATCTACATGTATCTCTGGTACAATAAGACTACATGATTATAATGGACACAATGCAATTTATAACAAAAAAATAGATTCGTCGTCATAAGAAAAATTTTTACTTTCAAGGTAAAACCCCCAAGCATACATGTACATATTTCATAGACTGTGATTATTGGGCTTTCCCACCTTGTGCAATTTTGTCACAGTAATTAGACACAAGAGGCAAAAATCCAAGATTTTAAGTGCAAGGTACAACGGTCAATCTTAACTCTAACCTGCAAACTATATGTCATTATTTCTTAAATTCCAATATTATCCAAAAAGTTTCAAGATGATGGCTCATAAACTGTGTTGACTTTTACAGTGTAAAGAAATGTACATCATTATTCTCTAATATCCAAGATGGCAACTAAATGAATAACCATGAAATTACAGCATCGTGTACTTACAGAATACAGCCGAGACGTGAAACCAACGAGGATTTGTGGTTCTTGTGCAGGACTGTGTGACACTACAAGCACCTTGTCGTCTACAAATGAAGAATGGCATCACGGGCATGAATTCATTCAAATTTTCACGTTACAAGGTAAATGTGGAATGAAACTTATGCACCATGAAATCAGAATTATAATGATTAAAACAGCATAGGTGGGGTTGCAAAGTCAACTAACAAAATGAGTTTATTTATGTAGATGATTGTAGTTGATTATCAAAAATTTTTGAATTCTTTTCAATTTGATGGATGGAAGAAATCTCAATGCCCGAGGCTCTGTCAGCAACCTGCAGATGGTTGTGGGTTTCCCTTGGGCTCTCCCGCCATAATGCTGACCGTCGTATAAGTGAAATATTTTAGAGTATGGCGTAAAACACCAATCAAATAAATAAATAAATAACTGCCAGAGGGAAATCCCTCATCATTTTTATGTTACTGACAAACTTTCCTGTATGTGTGACTCACACGCCGCACTGGCGGAAGAAAAGTGGTCTATGGTGGAGGACAAGTAGTTTGTGGTGGAGGACAAGTGGTCGGTGGTGGAGGACAAGTGGTCTGTGGTGGAAAACGCATGACTGTGTACCAAAGCTTTGTCAACTTATACTGGCAAGTCTGAAGGGAGTAAGGGACTCTAGATATTCCAGTTCAGTGTGAGATGGGACATGTAATGAGCAGATATGGGTAAGCATTACCAAGAAATAAAAACACAAAAAAATCTTACTGTAAGAGGCTTTTTATTCAAATCTGTAACTATACAGACAGATGGACACCTGTAGTTTACTTTGTATTATTAAGAAATTCATCTGAGCTTGGCAACATCTTACACTCGAACAAAAGAGAAAAGCTATTGACACACTTACAAGTGAGGCGCTCCCAATCTCTGAATGGCTCTAAATTGACTATAAGTGGCATAATTCTCTGCAATGAAGAAGGAAAAAGTGGGGATATTCAGTGTTAATAATAGCACACTTTATACAGATATGTACAGGTGTAAATCAAAACTGAGGTAGCCAAAAGCAAGGCACAGGGCTAAATACAGCTTCCAAACAACATCCAAATTGTTATTATGTGGAAATTTGTACATGCATAATAGTAGAGTTAATACACACATGTAACCCATGAAAAGCTAAGAACACTCTACCTTGAAACATCTCGTATGAAATACCATAAACAATGTCCACAACAATAGTTTGACTTACTTTTTAAGAATTTTTTTAACCTGGTAAATATGGCCTATTCTGACCATATTCGAACCACTGAAATATTCTTGAGTATGGCGTAAAACACCAGTCAAATAAATAAATGTGTGAATCTGCTCACAATTTCAAAATCAGACTACGCAATTATATGACCATTAAATCTGACCCTAGGTTTCACCCCTTATTGCTATGGACACACACTGTTATGCTTCATCGGTCATGAATTATGCATTTTCCATACACACTTCTGTTTATAAAAAGGAGCTGATAGTAATACAAACAGAACTGGAAGAAAGATGCAGGGTTCTTTGACATGTACCTGTATCGTGAGTGCATAACCATGACTGGTTTCCATCTTTTCCATACCACGCAAACAGAACATGTCAATAGCCTAAACACCAGATCATTTTTATTAACACGAAGTGTGTGCTTCTCATTCTGAGGTCATGATATTCAACAGGACTAAATAGCTTTTGGGGCTAAGAGATGTTGAGAAGCTCCAAGCTGCGATAACAAAAGCACAATGGTCCAACAGATGTAGTGTGGGCTAGCCTAACGTTATAGATGCTTATAATGTACAAAGCTGTCAAATGTCATTAGGTCTTCCTTGGCATAGGCTTGTTAACTCCTTTTCAATCTTTTTTTTTTTTCATGGCTGAAAAAAGATGAATATGTCAAACTATTGTTCCGAATGAATTGTCTTCCGAAGCAACAGCTTGACAAAGCAGACCGTATGAGAAAACTGCAAAATCCTGGTCAACCATGCTGTTTTCTTTCTTCATATAAAACCTGTATTTATCTTTCAAAACACAAAAACTGAAAATCTCAGAATGAACATATGGTGTGGACACAAACTAAACAATAACTGCTGCCACATTTCTATATGCAGAGAAATGCACATCTGCATGTACACTGTACATTGGGCATGTAAGTACACGTATATTCCTTTTGGGTCCCTGGCTAGCCATGAGTGAAAATGGCTTCTGATGTGATCAAATGCAATCTATTTTCAATGTCAAAGGAGGGTATAAAAATAAAAACTTGTAAACCATCTAATTTGTGGAAAATTTTCCTGATGAAGACAGATTTATATGATCAGAAAGCCTGGAAAAGCAGGAAAATTGTGAAAACATGGAGATCGAACGAAATAAAAAGGTGGACTTTCAGTTTTATTTTTCATTCTATTCATTTATACAGGCCAACTTCAAAACTTCCAATATGATTTGTTCCACATTATACAAGTGCCGTAATATGAATTGCAATATTTCACCTGAAATTTGGTACGTAAAAATGCACTTTCAGAAACACATAAAGGCCTTTAAACAACCTTTTTATGCCAACATTTAATTTTTTCTGATAAGAAATTAATCAAACTTCATGGACAGCTTTTTTCACAGTCTATTAAAATGCGCCACTTCAAAAATGCTAAAGGTGAAAATGTAGATGCAGGTTATTTATCATTGAATACGCACAGAAAAGTATGAAAGTGAAGATGCAAACAGATATGGTGTAAAGGAATTGGTGGGGTTAGTTTTCTAGGGACTTTCAACTTAAACAATATCACCATATACATGTACTGAGATTCAGTAGACTTGGTACTCCCATGGAAGAATATTTCACATGTATGATTGCAGTTCAATTAATGAGTGTTGGAGTAAACCCAACATATGTACTCAAAAAATCTGGGGACATTAAAACAACATTTAAGAAAAGCCAACAAGCACTTTGAACGATTTTAACAGACAACTTGTCTTGTCAACTGCTAGTTGACATGAGCTGAAACCTGTTAAACAGTTTGACTAACAAAGTGGCGATCAATTCAATAGAACAGCTTTTTCCATGTATAGATTTGACAAGGACAGTACAAATAGTACAATTTAAACCTCACAACATATTTCTAAATTAAACGCATTTCTAATTTCTAACTTTTCCTCCATGCAAACTCAATGTCAAGTTTAATTACATCTTTAATAATCTCATTGAGTAATCTCATATGACGACAAATATTATTTACAGAAAATACTCACCCTTTGACAAATGCAACTTTCTTGTTAAAATTAATTCAATCTGAAATAAAAAGAACAAAAGCAAAATTCAACATCTGACACAAATTAAAGGAAAACACACGTGAAAAAAAAAAAGAAAAAAAAAATCCTTTATAAGTACTTATATCATATTCAGGAATGCAAAGGAATGAGTTTCAAATGTATAATGTATAACAGGAAGATTTTTACTAAACATATCAAAAATAAAACAGTACAGTAAATCAAAATGCAGCTCTGTAACCTTGAGAGCACATTTTTCTACAAACATAGACCAAGCAGATGTATAATTTGCAGATAGAAGTGTCAACCATTTCAACAAATGAAATTCGGAATGACAAACAAGAGGAGGTGTGCACATGAAGCATATTGGATTTTTTTTATTGGATCCATAGTTCCCTGCGCAAAGTTAAGCAGTCAAGTTCCAGCAATATTAAGGCTGTTTATTAATTCAATAAGACTAGAAGCAGAAGTCAGTGTATGTATTTAGAGCAGGTGACAAGATGCGCCACGTACTGCTTCGGAGATTATCACAAAATCCTGGAATATAAATTTCAGGTTGAGGTGGGGTGGCTTCGGAGCGTATCAGAATTAAATCCATACCAACAAAAGGTCTGGGAAGTTATTAATCTTTTCAAATATTGATTTCTCCTCTTCATAATGCAGACACAATGAACGATAAACTTTGACAAATAAAAACTGTCCACAAAATATCAGCTTTCTTCCTTTGCCAATATTAAAAATAGGTAGCCTTTTGGCTGGATATTCGATAACAACAGCTTTCTCGCAGTATCGCATGTCTAACACGGCCACGATCAACACTTCAACGTGTGCTCTAGCAAATCACACAATAAAACCACATGTTGACCTAATGTGTCTGAAACTACTCCACTGGTCTGTTTTGAACACTAGCACCGACTTAATTACCAGCTGAATCCACAAACACAGTCAATGGCCAAACCACTGTTTCAACAGCCAGTTCTTAATGCTGCGAACAGTTCTCGCACAATGTGATGTACTTTGGAGGTTAATTTTTTCTTCTTGTCCCCCAATAACGGATCAATGGATAATTCACACCACTTTCATAGACTTAAATAGGTCAGAACAAGTCTGCAACTTTTCATACATGTATGAAGGTGAATATTTTGAAAAGTTATCAAGTCTTAAATGCTTTTCTAAATGATGGTTGGCTTTCTTTCCACCTCTCTTATTAATACACATTTTCAAGATAAATCTTAAAACATATCTCTGATTTTGTTTAACTTCATGTAATGTTCATAATTCAATTTAAAAGCTAATTTAACAGCTAAGTTGTCTAGGAATTTAACATACACATGGGAAGCACATGTTCATATATGTATACTATTGTTATGCTATATGTAATATAATTTACTCTGGCTCACTTACATGTATGTTTAGGCTAAATGACCCAAGGAGACCACCATAATCATATATGGTGTAGAACTAGTGGAAGCAAAAATTTGTAAGAAAATGAAGGTCCCTTAAGTACGATTCACAGTTAGGTAACATACTTTGTTAATCTCTTAGCAATCTCCTGACGTGGCTCAGGGAAGGAGAGATTTCATCATGGCATCCACCCAACAGGAACAAATGTCTCCACACCAAATGCCATGTATTGATTCATGCAATTAATCATTCTTTCCTGAAGAACATTTTAGTAACAGAAAAACTGGAAAAAAAAAAAGTTGCTGATACAATGTAGCATATTGTGGAATGCAGTCTGCCTGATTTTTGCATCTAAAGTCAGTTCAGAAAAGGCTGTCCAAATCTGCATGCATTCATCATGTGAAATGTTTTAATATTTTAATAATGGTACTAGAAACATAATGATCAAATGGAATGGTGGAATAACATGATACATGTATGGGTGAGCTGTGAATAATCAGCGGTCCTCATGAGTGTTTAGGTCACTTTGCTGTCAGCTGACAAAATGTGGTTCCAGACATGAGAGATCTTGCACAATGCACCAGGGAAGCAGTTGTGGTCCACCTCAAACCGCAGGCATTCCACAGTGAACAACAATGCCAAGTCGTCATGTGCACTTGACATATGGACAAGATATGGAAAGTATGCAGGTCTTCAGAAACCCCTCTACTTAGGGTTGTCCTTCAAAATGTCAAATTTATGCATTTATAATAGCAGCCAAATGTTGGGCGATTAAGCAGGGGGAAAATACGAAGTCACCAACTTGTCTTTAATGGTATTCTTACAAAATGGCAAGATCACAGTACGGCAGCAACAATAATCCTCGGCACGTCTGGCGTTATGAATAAGAAAGTAGCCACTGACCTTTACATTCCACAAAGGTCACCAAACACCGCTCTTTTGATACAAAATATGCATAGATTAAGGCAGGCGTCGTAGCGCATGGGCTTAGGGGCCAAGATTTTCCGTTTTATTGATCATTCCGATGTCTTGCTGGCCGATCAAAACTTGACATGTGTTATTACAGCTGGATAAATCTGTTGCCATCATGAATTGAGGAGATCAAAACGCCTTTGCTGGAGAAGTGAGGAGGAACGTAGTCAACTTAAACGGGGGTTGATTGTCTCTCTTCAGATCTATGCTAGCCTTCAGAGACAATAATTCTCCGCCCAGAGATAACACAACCTTGCTGAAATCACCATCATTAAGACAAAAGGCTATTGACTGATGTCGGCCAATTTCCTTCAGCTTACTCTAATATGATCCATATTCAGCCTGCAGTCTTCCATTTCCTTCCCTCTTCTCTCCCAGCCTAACTCTCTGCTCATATCGCCTGCCATCAGTGAGATTTTTTTCCCTAGCACCAGGTCAGGCAGAATTTGCATAAATACAATTAGTAGATGAATCTTCAATGGAATTAGAAGATTTCCTCTCTGCAGCAACAACAATTAGTCTCACAGGAAAAACCTTCTTTCCTGATTGCTCCATTTTTTTTTTTTTTTTTTTTTAAAGTATCATATTTTTTTTACAGTTTTAGCCATGAATTATGCATCAAAAGGACAGGGAATTCTTATTTAATGAAAATTTAAAAAGATGTTTTAAAAATACTCATACATGCTATCAAAAGAACAGCTGTTTATAAGACAAATGGATGTGATAGCGGTATGAGAGAAACTAAAGAACTGAGAAAGTATAAACTTTCAACAATTCAAATACAATGATAAACATCTACGTGTACACATTTTTGTATTAGCTGCTAATGTACTTAGGCTTATACAAGTATTTAACACAGCAAGAGAAAGCAAATTTAAATAGAAAGTTCCTACAACACACACACATAAACATAATCAGGGGACTGAACTAGAGAATACTAGTATGTATTGCAGTACATGTGATTGTCATCAATTTATTAGTGAAGAAATAAACATTCTTGTAATTTATACATGGACACTTATTGAACAATAGATTTTTTTTTTTTTTTTTTTTTTTTTGATTGGTGTTTTACGCCGTACTCAAGAATATTTCACTTATATGACGGCGGCCAGCATTATGGTGGGTGGAAACCGGGCAGAGCCCGGAGAAACCCACGACCATCCGCAGGTTGCTGGCAGACCTTCCCACGTAAGGCCGGAACAATAGATTAGTTTTTTCTTTTTTTTCCTGTAATCATATGGCAGTGAAACACATCAATGTTCTCCATTCTTGAGTACAGTGTTGAACTTCAGTCCATAAATCAAAGAAATGTAATCCAAAAGGCAGAAGTATCATGACTGATTGACAATGAATATACTGCGGTTTTGTCTTTGTGCTAATAACATATTATCTTCTTTCAGTTTTCTCTTCTCCTTTAACAGTCATAATATGGTCTACTTTTTGCCACTTGCAGATCTGTATTTTGTGTATCTACACATTACATTTTCAAAATTGCTTTACGTTCTTAACCATACATCTATATGTATATGTTATATATGCAACATATCAATAGCTTGAAATAACATATCTGAATTCCTCAACCTTTTCGTGTATGAAAGAACAACTTTCAATGCAATTTATACACATTTGATTTTGTACACAAACCTACCTTGGTTGGACTGACAAACTTCACGGCTTTGCAAAAAGCATAATTTTATCAGTCTACACAAAATAATAACTCCAGAATATGCTTGAAAAAACACCTTGCAAACATGCCATTGGGAAAAAGGTTGATATCAAATGTGTATTTAATGTGATGATATAGTCACTCGCATTAATGCGTTGGTATAAAGACAGCTGCAAACATGCACATAAAACTGGACATAAAATACCATTGAAGATTCTTAAATGTAGTCAAAAGGAAGTCTTTTTATTACGTGTAAAGTGATACACATACATTTAATAGCAGAACTAATTGCTTTCTTATTAGCCCTCAGCAAATTACAATTCCTACAACATGCATCAGAGCATTTGTCTTAATGACATTTCCCCATAAATTCTAAAATATTTATTTATTTATTTATCTGATTGGGGTTTTACGCCACACTCAAGAATATTTCACTTATTCAACAGCAGCCAGCAATATGGTGTGAGGAAACAGGGAAGAGCCAAGGGAAACCCACAACCATCCGCAGGTTACTTGCAGACCTTCCCACGTATGGCCAGAGAGGTAGCCAGCAAGAGCTGGACTTGAACTCACAACAACCGCATTGGTGAGAGGCTCCTGGGTCTTTGCGCCATGTTGGCGTGCTAACCCACTTGACCACAGAGGTCCAAAGGCCCCAAATTCTAAAATAATAAATGCACCTATTAATGTACGTAGAATAACCTTTGTATGCCGGAAGATTTCCTAGATACAAAGCAGATTTATGTTTTAATGTATGGAGCTTAACTTGTACAAAAGAAAGAAAAAAGAAAAAAAACACACAGGCATCATCTAATATATTTACAAGGACATTGAAGTATATATAAATGTCAGAACTCAAAATGATTACAAACCTGATATCTTTTATATAATCCATAAACCAAACTAATTACTAATACATTCCAACACTTTTTTCTTACTCCATTCTAATCATTTCCACAGAATGCTGAGATGTATCTAGAGCCTCAGGCACGATGACAGCATAGCTTAGCACAGCTTAGCTGAATGCCATACTTTCGAATTTCTCAAGTATACAAAGGCAACCCGTGTAAACCACCGAGGGTAGG